>NC_141035.1:23903750-24239375 GCF_052040795.2 Danio rerio
CAAATCCTGTGAGCATAGATGATGAGTTCATGGTCATTGAGGTTTGCGGAAAGTAAGTAGCATTTTAAAAGCAACAATTTTGTTGATTTTAACCATGTCCAATTTTCTTTAACATTTTCAATAGATACACTTACGGGAAGCCTGTACTTGGTAAATCATCTGTGAAAGTGTGCCGAAAAACTCTTGACACTCACAGTCCACTGTGTGTAAAAGAAAGCACAGAGGTTTGTCGGTTTCACTGTTTGTACCAAACCTGCTTTTTATTTAAAAGTTGTATTTTTACAATACTTCTACAATAGTTTATGTTCCTTGCTTTTCCATTTCTACTAGATAAGTAAAACAGGCTGTGCCAACCATACCGAAACTCTGATCTGATCTCTCTGATACCGTTCTGAACAGACATTCAGTGTCCCAGGTTTTATGTTTTTATTATTTTAAGCAGAAGATGGAAGTAGATGTTAATAGTATAACACTGCTATTAACTCTATCTTTCTTCCTCTTTTTCGTTATGGCATTCATTTTTACTTCTCGATTTGACCTTAGTCAAGGACCTCATGACCTTTGCCATATTATATAAACACAAATAAAAGGTTTAAAGGAACTCTTTTATTATATGTATTTATTTACAATAAATTGTTTTGCATTGGATAAAGAATAAATACTTCTAATGTAACATTTAACATTTAGTGAGTATTTAACATCTTTATTCAAGCTGCAGAAGTAAAGTGTGACTCTTCATTCACAGTGGGATGAGTACTCCATCTCTGACTGATCACCTAGGGGAAATGTTGATACAGAGAAATTAGTTTAATATTAGCTGATACTTCTAGATAATGTAATAAAAACCAAAATGACTCATAAAATCTTACTTGTCTGGTAGTAATCATACACTTTAATAACAGCTGGTTTAAGATTCTTCACTTGAATAATCTGATTCAGTCCAATCTGGAGATTCACTGGGTCTGCTTTAGGAACCTTCAAGAGGATAAAAAGATTTATAAATTTATATGAATCATTATGAATAAAAATATAACTGTTAAAAATAAAATCTTTCACCTCTTTCAGATACACAAGGACATGATCATCTTTGGAATCAATCCGCTCCACAGGCGAGGCATATGACTGCTGTTGAGTTTTAAGCTGTGTTTTGTAAAAAAAAAAAAAAAAGCAAAAGATTAATAAATACATTTATTATGTTACATTCCCAACAAAAGATTGTCACAGTCTGTGGCGTAGCGGATGGGGGCCCTGCGTGATCAAGGTTGTCGCAACAGCCCCCCCTGTCAGGGTGCTGCCATTGTGGTCTTGTTAATTCTTGTTTTAGTGGCAGAGTCCAGACACTAGTCCTGTCATGTCTTGTGTTGTGCTCGACTTGAGTTTTTTCAGGTCGGGCACCGCTTTTGTCATTGTGAGTGTTTCTCTATAAGCGATATTTGTGAGCGCGCCTAGACCGTGCACGTATTTGCTTGATGCGGGCGCGTGAGGTCTGGACGTGTTTGCGATTTCACGATCTCGTCCGGGTGTTCCCATTCGTCTGTCTGCAGTGACGTTTCATTCCCAGCGTCTCAGTCTCGTTGGTTTCGGTTTTGGTCGGCGCAGGGGTGAAGCATGCACGCTGCTTGTGTGAGTACATGGTGAGTGTTTTCATTCATCGTGTACTCATGTCCCACGTTCAGTCTTCTGTTGCTGTGTTTAGCATGTGGAGCATGTTTACATGCACGTGCTTGTGTTGTCACATGAACATGCGGTTAATGAGTAATCTAATTGGCTGCATGTTCTCGTTGTTTTATGTGAGCACATGGCTTGTGTTGGCTCTTTGTGTCATGTGCTCTCCTGTCTATTGTCTAGTCCCAGCCTCCTTGTTAACCCATCATTAGTTAATTATGTTCATCTGTTTGTGTGTTCATTTACTTCTGCTTAAAGTCTCCTCATGTCTGCTGTCCTGTGCCTGTTTGTTTTCTACACTCCCCTGTGTTCCTGCTCCAGTCCTGTCTTGCCAGCCCAGCCAAGTTTGTTTACCCTTTTGTGTTATAGTTATGTTGGTCCCCATCAGGGTGGTTTTTGTTGACTTTTTGTTTTGTTTTTAATAAATAAAAGCCATCTTATGTTGCATTTAAGTCCTTGCTCCCTCATCCTTCCCGAACCATGACACACCCCCACCACCATCCTCTGCCTTTTTGCGCTACGCCTCGGTTCACAGTAAATCAATACATCGAATAAATCCCTTAACAGTCAAACACACCATTGACGTATCAGCTGTGAATCCTGATAAGAGTTTAATGTCCACAATAACCATGTTAGTTTTGGCCTGTGGACCATCATATCTGTAAAACACAAACACAAGAATCATCAGAGTTAATGATGAATAAACTAAAGCCACAACCATAATCAGGTTTTATAGTGTAAAGTTACACTTCTTACGTCACAGTGAAATTTAACAATAGACTTTTTCCAAAGGTTTTCTTGCAATCTCCCTCAACCTCAGCATCAATACTTAATGTTTTAGCTTCAGTAGGAGTGAGAATGTTGTAGAACTGAGCCATCTGAGAGAGTCAAAACAAACACATTCTTAACCATCATCAAAGCATCTCAAAGTAGAATAACCACAAAATGGCAAAAAAAAAAAAGTGAGTGAACAAAGCTGAAACTACAGACCTGCACAGACACACAGGCTGAACCCTTGACTTCAATGCTGTATTTGCCCGGCACATTGGCCAGCTGCTTCTCCTGGTACAGTAACTTGTTGTCCTGATTGACATCAAAGTGGTGAGAGTCTCCTGCTGACTGTACAGTCACTGTGCTGGAGCCGTCAGAGCTGAACACTTTGGTGGCGTACAAAGACAGAGCCTGAAGAGCCACCACTGTGTCCTGGGAAAGAAATAAGTTCAATCATGTGACAATTTTAGCCATTCAGCAATAATGTGTCTGATTTGAGGAACCTGTGTGGAGGAGAATCCTCCATAGGCATTTTGCTGCTTCACAAGCCAGCTGACAATCCTGTTAGCAAAGCCCAGATCAGCTGTAGTGAGTGAATCTGCAGTGAGAACAGCTAGCAGCACATATGAGCTGATCTCCACATCCAGAGAAGCAGAGTCATCAGCAGATGCAGACTGAGACCAGTGGACAAGAGGACCTTTAGGACACAAAAGACAAACTCAACCAGCAGGACAAAAGCAACAGTGCAGTGCAGAAAGTCATCAGAAAGCAATCTCTTACCATCTGAAATAGCAAGATCCTCCAGTTTGTTGAAAAGCTGCTGTCGAGTGTTGGTGTCTCTGGCCAGACTGAAAGTGTAGGCCAGCAGAGCAGTGGTGTAAGTGTTTTTGACATCCTCGATGACAGACCTCAAGCATGACAAACCTTTAGTGATGACAGGATCCTGAAACACAAACAGACAAACAGATGCTGCGAGTATCATTTTACTAAGAGTTTATACTGAGTTTCCTGATGATGAACTTACTGTGACTGGAGTTTCCAGTTCAAGCAGTGATGCAGTAATGTAGGCCGTCATGGTCACATTATTATTCACTCCACCCTATGATAGAGGAGAATTTGGGGTAAGGCAACACAATACATTTATGTTAATTTAGACAGACATTTATCTTGGCTTGACAAATCCTAAATGTTTGAAAGAGAAAAGTTTAAAAGTAAAAGCTAAGTTTCCTAGTTACTAGATTTCTTTCTAGATATTGCTATAGTGATAGATAGATAGATAGATAGATAGATAGATAGATAGATAGATAGATAGATAGATAGATAGATAGATAGATAGATAGATAGACAGACAGACCTTCATTCTGTTGTTAAACAGTCTTCCCTGTTGGATAAAACAGCCGTCTGAATTCCGTCTGCTTATTAACCAATCCTTTGCACTCTGAATAATTTGTGGATCAATAAATGTGTATTTTTGAGCTTTGCCAAAAGACTTCAGGACAAAGGCAGTCAACCTGGTTGTGTTAAAGTTTAAACTATTAAGAATAACTCCTTGACATTATTTCTTTTTAACAAAAGAGTGAAAATATATATACCACGTATTCCCATCACCATAACCAAATGTGCTGTAAGCCCCATCAAAATGCTTGTAGTTCAGTTGTCTCTGGTATCCTGTTAAGTGACATAATGGTTAATGCTTCAACAGTTTGTGTCTGACATTAATAATAAATAAATTTTTCAGCAAACAGTCTCAGTAGTTCCCCTTCAGAGGCAACTCTGAAATGTGTCTGGAAAGATACTTTGAGAGTAAGCTATACGACCAATCAAGTAAGATCCGAGTAGGTAAATGGCCCGATGAATGCCAATGAGGTGGCAGAGCTTGGATTCGCAAGTGCCGCCAATTAATCATTAGTAGAGTATATAGCCAACACACACAATGCAAGCACTTTTTAATCTTTTTTACTTAAGACCCTTACATGAGGCTGAAGAGACTTCTGCCAAGCTGTTTTCCCAAGCAGTGAGGGCATGACTGTTGTGCAACTGATGACCCGGGCTGCTTTGGAGGTCAGGATCGAGATTGCTTGTCCCCCTAGCTCGACCTCCGGACCGATTAGACGGGTGCTACATAGGGACCAAGAGAAAGGTCAAACCTTCCAGGCCCCCCTCCCATTCTTTTCAGAGGTGCACAGTGAGCTCACGCAGGCATGGAAGTCACCATTCTCTGCCTGATCCTCATTAGCCTCCGTCCTCACCATACTTGATGACAGAGCCATCAGGGGTTACAAAGCAATTCCACAAGTGGAGTGCCCTATCGCGGACAATCTTTGGATTCTCGTCCAATCCTGTCCAGGCCGCATCCGCCTTGTACGATATGGCCACCTATCAGTGCTGACAAGTGCAGAAGTTGGCTGAACTGCACAAGGGTGGTTCCTTCCTGGGCCTAATGCATGAGCTCCTCACAGTGACTAACTATGCTCTAATGACCACCAAGTCAGCTGCTCGTGCCCTGGGGAAGATGATGACCACATTACAGGTCCAGAAATGCCACCTCTGGCTGAACCTGGCTGATATGCATGATGTTGACAAAGCTCGCATTCTTAACTTGCCTATTTCCAGGGCGGCCTATTTAGCAACACCATCGGAGACTTTACCCTGGAGTTCTCGATGGTGAAAGAGCAGTCAAAGGCGATAGAAGTGGTCATAAATCAAACTGCTCCCCCTGCAGGCCCATTCACCTTGCCACTAGCTCTGAGGGTGCAAGGGGAGCACTTCCGGGGGTAAGCACTCCATTCCCGAGCTGCCCCTCTGCTGGCACATCAATGATTGTTCCCATGACACTATTAGCACAAGCTCTGCCAGCCAGGTTAACACTACCCAGCTCATGGTGGTGACTCATGCAGACGATCAGACTTGATTATGCAATTCAGTTTGCCTCACGGCCTTCACTAGCGTGTATTTTATGAAGCTCAGCCCCGTATCAGCCCCTGTCGAGAGGAGATTGCTGTCCTCCTGGCGAAGGTTGCAATAGGTATTTAACCCTCCAACTGAGATTAACAGTGGGTTTTACAGCCAGTACTTCATCATGCCCAAAAAGAGCAGTGGGTTAAGACCAATCCTAGATCTGCGCAAACTGAACGGCTATTTACACAAGATGCCATTCAGGATGCAAAACAGGGAAGCACATACTCCAATGTGTCTGTCACACAGAGGCGTTGTTATGGGTAACGTGTGAAGAAAGAAAAAAAAAAGATGGCTTAGCTGATGTAACACTATTGTGAAAAGGTCCGTTTTTTTTTACAGTGCAAAGTGTCCAATTCGAAAATCCCAAAAATGAAGTATACAAAATATATATAAAAATAAACAACCAACTAAGCAAGAAATAAAGACTATAAAGTAACAAAATAAATATGTACAAAAAATTCGCTATTTAGACTCTCAATACTTCTACCAACCGTTACACCACTACTCACACGGCTTCAACCGTTTGGCAGTTGAGTATATGTTATGTATATACATACAAGATCATGCAGGTAAGTTTCCTTCTGTCTCTATATACACACTTTATTTGTATATTACATCACATAAAATGCATCAAGCGTAGGTACATTTTCACAGGTCTTTATGCTCCTTTTTTATCTTTCCCCACAGTCTCTTCACCTCCTCACAGAAAACATATCGTTTCTCCTGCCTGGCCAACACCCGACTGTGCATAAAAGGTTGTGCATAATTTTTTGGCCCCATTTGCCTCCCGTAGCCATCATGGCGCAAAACCAGAGGACAGATACAACAAACACCAACACAAATTGACACATAGGTAAGATAAATGATGTGGTGTGGTGTATGGTGTGTCGAAATATGCAAGGAATAATGGGGATGTAATGTGTTTGTGTGTATGTGTTCCCAATACAATGCAATCTCCAGTGTGCACCCTGAAGATCGGCCGATGGAGTAGAGGTAAGTTATGTGTGTGTGTGTGAATGGACCCTGTCTGCATGGGATTTCACCAAGCTCGCCGGAGGGTGCCCCAGTGCCTCTTCGGCTCTCGCATTCTCAACTATCTTGATGATTGGCATATTCTAGCTTCGTCCTGAGATCAATTGATTTTGCAGAGACAGAGTGTACCGGCACCTCAGCCAGTTGGGGCCCAGGTCAAAAGATCATATGAGACCACTTTAGCGCTGGGTTTACAATCAGGTTCACAGACAGGCATGGTGCACGGACGTGCACTGGGTAACCATCCCTCTGCTGTGTTGCTGCACCCTCAGTCCCTGGATGGTTCTTGTCTTTCTACAGGCGGGGGTGCCCTTAGAACAAGTGACCAGGCATGTTTCTCTTATCGACAGATGTCTCGAGCATGGGCTGGGGGGCCATGTGTAGCATGCAATGTGCAGTCAATGTGCTCTTAAGACAGCTAGCATTCCAAGGAGAATGGAAACTTCAGCCCGGCATGGTCCAGCTGATATGGGAGCGCTTCAGGGAAGCTCAGGGTGATCTGTTTGCTTCTCCCGAAAATGCCAGTTGTTTTATTCCCTGACCAAGACCCCCCTCGGCATGGATGTTCTGGCTCACAGATGGCCTCTGGGTATGCGCAAATATGCGTTTCCCCCAGTGAGCATATTCGCACAGACACTGTGCTAGGTCAGAGAGGATGAGGAGCAGGTTTTGTTAGTTGCGCCACTCTAGCCTAACTGGACCAGGGTTTTCGAACTCACACTCCTCGCAACGGCCCCTTTCTGGTGTGTTCCCCTGAGAGAGGACCTCCTCTTCCAGGGACGAGGAACCCCCTGGCACTCGCGCCCAAATCTCTGGTACCTCCACGTGTGGTCCATAGACAGAGCGTGAAAGACTTAGGTGACTTATTGGCATAAGTGGTTAGCACCATCACTCAGGCTAGAGCACCTTCTACGATGCATGTCTATGCCCTGAAGTGGAGTCTATTTGGTGAGTGGTGTTGAACTTGCCTGATTAGCATTGTGTTATCCTTCCTTCAGGATAAGTTGTAGCATAGGCTGTCATACTCCACACTGAAGGTTTACGTGGCAGCCATCTCCACTCACTGTGATTTGGTGGATGGAAGCACGCTCGGGAAGCATATTCTAATCATCCGGTTACTCAGAGGCGCATGACCACTTCTCATGGGATTTCTCTGTATTCCTTGTGGGACTGCAAAGAGATCCAGTCGGACCACTCGACTCAGTATATGTAAAAATTCCATTAAGACATCACTGCTGGTCACGTTGGTATTGATCAAGAGGGTCGGGAATCTGGAGGCATTTTGGTCAGCGAATCGTGCCTGGAATTCAGGCCGGCTATGTTTCCGGTTCCTACCACCCTATTTAGAGACCAGGCGGTGAACCTGCAAGCACCATAGAGGTGGCAGACCCAGACACTGCACTACTCTGTCTCGTTCACGCTTTGCACCTTTTCGTGGAATGTATGCAGAATTTAAGATCTTCTGAACAGTTCTTTATCTGTTATGGTGGTTGAATAGAACAGAGGTTGGGTCACTGGATAGTAGATGCTATTGCCCTCACCTATCAGTGCCAGGGCGGGTCATGTCCCCTGGTTGTGAGAGCACACTCAACAAGAAGTGTTAGCACACAGCGTCTCCCTCACAGATATCTATAGAGCTGTGGGCAGGGTAACACCTAATATAATTGCAAGATTTTAAAATCTTTGTGTGGAGCTGGTTGTCTCCTGATTATGGGTAACCCTGGTTTATCGGGAGGAAACTAAGCTTGGCATCAAAAATGCTTACTGTGCCAGGTGCCTGACCCAGTACGGTGTCTGATATGACTGCTTGGTTTACCCACATCCTGGGGTTCGGTGCCATCCACAGTGGTGTTCCCATATGTGTATCCAAGCATGGTGTATTCCCCCTTATCAGGTGGACCTGTGTCTTCCCTACCCACTAACCAGCTCATCATATTCAGCACTCCATCATGATGGGGCTAGTCCATATGTCAATATAGCCATAAAGTCCCCTTTTGAGTAGCACGTGGCCTCTGCAGCATCCTCCCCCTTCCGGGACTGGTAGATTTTTCCAAATGTATTGTTGTATTTTAAAAAATCCCTAGACTACAATTAGCTAGATAAAAGCACATTTACCATTGCCAATCCAAATTCTTCTAAATAATTCCCATATAATGTTAATGGTGTCTCTGATTCCACAGCAACTGAGTCTCCAGCTGAGTTTTTGGCTCCTCAGTGGCTAAAAGAAAGTGCTTGCTCTGCATGCACTGGCTATATACTCTACCAATGATTAATTGCCAGCACCTGTGGAGCCGAGCTCTACCAACTCATTTGCATTCATTGGCCTGATTTCTCACTCTTCAGAGTGATTGGTCATATTGTATACACCCAAAGTGTCTTTCCAGACACACGTCTCCATCCCTTCTATGAAAAACGACAGTTTAGTTAGTAACCAAGACATTTTTTATTATGACTGATGTGTCTCACCGCTCTTAAGGAAGCTGCTGGCTTTCTCTCGGATGGCTGATGTGAGCTGCTTTGTGTTCTCCAGATACTGCAGAATGTAAATATTAGGAGAAAGAACAGCCATGTTTTGTTCTCCACAGCCATACGGCATCCGTAATAATCCATGAAGATTCTGCAGTGCACGACCCAATATGTCTCCTGCAAACCAAACACATTATAGAAATCCAAGCGCAAGCTCCTCATTTCTGTTTCTATATGTAAATGTTACCAATGACTGAAACTGAGGATTTTGCTGATCCCTCTATCACATCTTTAGGAAGAGTCAGGTTCATTTCCTCTGAGAGACTGTCACCTGTGAATTAGAGAGACAGATACACATCAGTCATCAGGAGAACACTTCAAAATAAATATTCTAATACCATCTCTTAAGTATCATTAACAATAAAAACACAATTACAATTAGTAATTATCTTGATTTAAACACACAAAAGTGTAAAATAGTGTCTAAAATCAAGTTGCAAAAACATCTCAGAAAAAAAATATCAGTGGAAGCAGAATGCACTTGTATAATACCTAAACTCAATTATGAATGTTTAAACAAAAGTTTTTTTTTCTCGTTATCGATATAAGGTATTTTTGTTGATTTTTTAGAAATAATTTTTTTTTTTTATTATTATGGAATAAGCACAAAGTGAAGCACAGTGAATTCTGTCCGGATGCACTGTATCTACACAACCTGTAGACCCACCCTTTGGACACAGTAACCAGCTGTTGGTCTCTGTCTTTTCAGTTCCTTCAGCCTGCAGCATAAAACAATAACATTAGCAGTATAGGATCATTGGTCGATTATGTCTGAGAGCCATTTGATCTATGTTGACCTGTACAAGCAGACTTCGTGTGACGATGTCAATGCGTCCTCTCTCTGGCACACTCACAATCTCATTGTCACACACAGTCTGGGACGCCTCTGCCTCTGCACTGACTGTAATATTCATCACTCCTGCAACACAAGACATGTTACATGAAGATACAGCAGACACAAACACTGAGAAACAATTATTCAGACTGGACAAGTCACCAAGAACAGAAGGAGTGAGGATCCATTTAAAGGTTTGTCTTCCATTAGCACAGAGACAGGATGAATACTGATCATCAGAGGAGGCTTTGAGAGTGTAGTCTGAGGAAGGAGCTGGACTCACTTTAACCTGTCAATCAAGCACATGTGATTAGTGGAATATTTATTCTGACTGGATCAGACTGAGTCTAAAATCTCACCATGATGCACTTGGACAGATAGTTGAAGACAGTGGCCTTGAGCTCAAAGATCTCCCCACGGATGATGGAGTAAGGTAGAGAGAGCTCCAGGAAGAAGGGCTGGAAAACTGTCAGCTGAGCAGGAGGAGCCAAACCCAGACCTGTGGAGGAAAGACAGAAGGCCTCCGTCTCCCAAGTGGTGATGGTGTCAGGAACTGTAACAGGAACCTCAGCTGATCCAGAGTCTCTGTGGTGCAAAAATAACAATAAGCCTGTTTGATTCTGACTCAGCACTTAAGTAAGCAACATTTGGTTACACAATTGCAAAAAATGTGATTTTGAAGTTATCTGTTTTTGCAAACGACATCTTAATTTCTAGTGTGCAGTATCTAACTTTGGGAATGCCATTAGGCTAGTCCTAAGTATTTTGAAAAGACCAATTAAACCATGTCTTTGAGTTAGCAGTCCAATCTCTGCTATTTTACCTCCAAATCATGTCAATTCATGTAATTACAGATGACTGCCAGACTTAGTTAAGGAGATATTGTTCGCCAGATGGTCTCTGCATGTGCGATCTGAGAAGGGGTGAAAGATGGATACCTAAAAATATCCATGTAAAAATAATTTTAAATGTGTGTTGTGATGCCTTTATTGAGCATAAACAAATTACAAAAATAATTAAATTCTTGGCAGTGTACGTCTGTGCACAGGATGTTAAAGTGACATTGTCTTTTAATGTTAAAAGTTCAATCAAGAGAATCACTAAACAGCAAGAGAATCATACACTCTTTACTGAAAATTTTCAGTAGGTCAGGTCAGTTTAGTATAGGTTTAATTGCTTCTTCCAAACAGGATCTTATAGGAAGATGAGAAAACAAGGTCCATCCATGTTAGCATTCGTCTATTGATTTAGTCAAATTTGCTAGAGGCAAAACTCCTGCATCACCTATGTTTGGTGTGTCAAGGCAAATGCTGTTTAAATTTGAAATGCTCCAACATTTTTTTTCCTCGTTATCAATATAAGGTTTTGTTTTTCTCTATTTTTTAAAAGTAAAATATATATTTTTTATTGTGGAATGGCACAAGGTTAAGCATAGTGAATTCTGTCTGAATGCACTGTATTTACACAATCTGTAGACCTAAGCTATGTTTGGTGTGTCAAGTGAAAGGGTGTAATTGCAGCCTAATCTCACAAGAAAAGTGAAATTTTAGTGACTAATTCTTACGAGTTCAGTATGAGTATGATTTTAAAAAGGAGGCGTGGCACCCAACCCCACCCCTAAACCTAACCGTCATTGGGGGATGAGCAAATCGCACTAAATTGTACGAATTAGATCGTAGGTATTCATACGAATTAGCCACTAAATCGAAAAGTTATGAATTGCCGTGGGACTATGTTGGTAATTGGTGCTTTCGAGACTAGTCATGCCTGAGATAATTTTGAGAAACTAAACGAATGTTTGACAAAGAACAGTAAACATTAAACAAAACAAAAATGCATTCAGAATCTGCAAAGCTCCCAGGTATTTACTGTCCTGGGCACCTGAAGAGATGTATGAGAGACATGAGTTGATGACAAATGCACTGATTTTGCCTCACATACCCCACTTCAGCAAGGTCCCAGATCCATGTTTCTGGGAAGACGGTCCGAATCGTCACTGTGGGAGAATCTCGATTTACAAGAGAAGATTCTGGTCTTGAAAACCCCATTCTCGATCGAGCAGTGTTCACAACACCAGTCCTCGCTAAAAAAAAAAAAAAAAAGTGTTAAGTGTTAGTTTGTAGTGTATGAATAAAGTATATATACACTATAACAAAAAAAATACTTAATAAAAATGAATAACAATAAAAAAGTAAAAAAACATGTTTTTATACAGTACTGGCACATATGCCAAAAGAAAAGAGCAAATAGTAAGCAGATAATACAAACAGAATAGTCAACACATTACAGGAGCAAACAACATTATCTGGACACACAATTGTTTGCATGTATGCGTGTGTCCTCACAACAATTGGACGATTGTTTCTTGTTCCTTGTTTCCTGTTTCTGCTGAGTTTTTTCTTTGCTTGTTTTAGACTCACGACCGATTGTCATCTTTTTACAGAGACCCGGAAGGGGGAAAAATTGGTGAGAGAAAAAAAAAGTGATAGGAAAACATATTTCTAAGGTTTTTGCGTTCCCTTACAAAGATTTTGTATTATCTCGCAAATATGTTTTGCGTTCCTATCCCACTTCTTTACATTAAATCTGTGCGTCGACAGTCGTCTTTCATATGCAACCTCTGAACCAGTGAATGCATGTACAAGCGCTGACTGACAGATGTGTTCCGTACAATAAACTGATCCCAGATCAGCTTCTGTACACGCCATTTAAAGTGACATCTCTGTTATCAAACAAGTGAGCAGCAAACGAATCTCAAGTTTTGTTTTGTTTGATAACAAAGGTGTCTCTGTAGAAATGCACAGATCAATAATGAAAGCATTCTATTACTTTAGAAACTGTTGGTCCTTATTTAAGAGAAAATTAGCTGTTTAAAATAAAGCATGCAGGACGGAGATGTTTACATATTATTCAGTGTATTTGTCTGTCTGTATAAATGTACAACAGAATCCTAAAGTGTCCTGCACTTTTGCTCCTCTGTAAATGGCATGTAAAGAAGCTGATCTGGGATCAGTTTATTGTACGGAGCGCGTCTATAAGTCAGCGCTTATTCATGCATTCACTGGTTCAGAGGTTGTATATGAAAGGCGACGATCGACGCACAGCTTTAATGTAAAGAAAGTGAATGCAGACATTTTATTATTACTTTCAGCATGCTTTTAAGATTAAAAATATATCAGAAATATGGGAAAATACTAAATTATAGGATGATAGTGGGATAGAAATTTAAAATATGGGAGAATTTTGGCAAAAATGTGAGGGTTTACATGAATGAAGTGAACAGGAAGTGTTTGTGGAGAAACAGTTTTGCAAGATAATGCAAAACGTCTGTGCGAGGGAAGGCAAAAAAACTTTAAAATATGTTTTCCTATCACCCAGTTTTTTTTTTTCTTTCACCAATTATTATTTTTTTTCCACCAATTTGTTTCCTCACCATCACGTCCCTTCCTGGTCTCCGTATCTTTTGGATTCATGGTGTATATAATAATAGGTGTGTTTCAAAACAAACAAAAACAAACAGCACGAACATAAATAGCAGTACAGGTACCTATTTTTCTGTGATAAGTCAGGCCTCTGTATGACAGACACTCAGGGACTCGCACAAACAAATTTGAAGCCATTTTCAGCCCCACTCTCTGTGAAAACAAAATTAAATAAAATCTGTCAAATTGAATTGAAATACAGAATAATCACGTCTGAAATATCAAGAGGGCTTTTTGTGCGCTTAAAGTATGTTTGGTATTCACTCACCCAAACCAAATCTAGGATTCTAATCTGTACTGTCACACATGGATTCGACCTGTTACCTTTAAGTTTTCATAGACGTTGTCTGTTAGCACAGATCGACGGGGTCTCACATGTAGACACGGCTGCTCATCTTCAACACTGTATGGATAATATGACACCGACTGAACTGGCAGCAGGTTGAAGATCTGCAATGAGACCACATTTACACACTGTTTCTAATTCATTCATTAATTTTCCAAAATCTGAATATCAGAAAATGGATTATAACAGACATATTCAATTATAATCTTTTTTCACTCGAGTGTAGATTACTACGATACAAAGTTTTTTTTATACTGAATCTTAAAGCATATACACCTTGTCAGCATCCAGACGTTTGCCTGACTCCAGGATCAGGACGCTCTGATCTACAGCACTGAGGCCACACAGTGAACCAGGCTGAGCTGAGAGCTGGAGAGTGTTTTTCTCACCAGGAACTGCTTTAGCAGGAGAAAACTGCAGAGAAACCTGTGACGATAGTGAAATAGGATTTTTTTTAGGACTCAAACAGAAATACAGTATAAAGTAGATTATCTTTAACCTGCTACAACACATACCTTATTACCAAAACATTTTTCAATGCTTAATCTTTTGTTTGCAGCAACAATATTTTCACTGGGCAGAACACAGTACACCAGAATTTGCACTACAGGAGCCACATCTGCACCAACAGACAGTTTGAAGGACACTGTGCCACTTGATACTCTGTTAGAAGAAGACTTCACTTCAAGCTTCTCATATCCATGACGAACAATCACTCCTTTGGACAAGACCTGAAACAAACAGACAACACTGTTATAAACTGACCAGTGCAGTCGATTAATGCTGCGAACAAAATAAATAAATAAGCCATCGCTTTAAGAATGTCCACATGTACTCACTATATAGACAATGTCAGTATTGAAGCCTTCAACCGTCTCTCCAACAAAATAATACTTGACAGTGGCTGTAATCTCAGTGCCACACTTTATTGGCTGCTCGATATTCTCCATAATCAGTTCACTTAATATTGGGGTGTATGGATCGGCGGTCTGGAAGACCTGAACTGTTTTTTTATCTGTAGAGAAGTAAGGTGTTTTGTACTCACGAAAATGGGTATCTGGATATACACTTGCCTGGAAAAAAATCAGAAATGAGTTAACTGTTATTACTGAACCCTTCATGGAATATGAAGTAAAACTAGGTGAATACAAACTCTTACAATCAGAGAAATGTCTTTTTTAGAAAGACTAGATGTATTAAGAGAGAAGCTGGCCAGTCCATCACTGTCTGTAGTGAGATTTAGGAGCAGTTTGGAGGACCAGTTTTCACCCTCTAATAGATAAACCTCTTTGTTTGGAATTGGAGCATCCTTAAAATCGAAAAGTTTGATCTGTTGAAAATAAGATTGTTGAGGAGTTAATTCTGAAATAATTCTAAGTGTATTAATTCCATTAAACTGAGACAAATAGATTTCAGACTTACTTTTCCTTCTATGACTGATCCATGTTCATATGTTTTGGGCAGGTCAATAAGTGTGACTTTCCCAATTTCATATGTAAGAGGTACAGATTCAGATTTTGTCATGGTGATCTCTGTAATAGTAAAATACAGCAAAATAAAAATTTATATCAAAATAAAAGATTACAAATTAAAAGGTTAATAAATTCAGACAACAAAGACCTGACCAAACCAAACAGCTCACCTGTTCCTTCTTCTGTAACCACTGCCTCAACATGAAGAGAATTCATTAGTCTCTCCTTTAGTGTGGAGTTCAAAAAGACTGATATGCCGAAGTTATGGATGGCACAGCCTGCCTTTGTTATCTGATTTTAATGAATAAAAAAAATTTAACATATAAACTTAAGTGTGGTTTAAATACAAGGAGGAAAAATGTTGTGTAGTGCAGTTCAGCTAACATACTTCAGTGGTTTCCTCTGAACACAATGGATTGAAATCTTTGGTATGAAAGTGGCGCATAGAATTACGGCACACTTTCACCCATGATTTACCAGGTACAGGCTGTCCATAAGTGTATCTGTAAAAAAAAAAATCAAGCTACTGAAATACAACTCAGGGTTAAGTAAAATAAATAATATTCTATGATATCTGACCCCAGAAAATGCACTTAACAATTCAATAAAATTAGCACAATTTTGACTGTAAAGGAGAGAAATAAACCACTTACTTTGCGCAAACCTCAATTAATAGTTCTTCTTCATCAACACTTACTTTATTTGGTTTTTTTACTGCAACTTCAAATTTAGGCAAAACTAGAAATCCGAAGACAGAAATCAAAGTCATTAGTAGTAAAATAACATAGTATATTGTATTAATTTGTCAAACGCAGTTATTCCATTTTATGACTCACCGTATTTTTTCACCTTAAAATAATGTGAGATCATCCTTTCTCCAATAAAAGCCTTCAGTTTGTATGTGCCTTCACGACATTCTGGGTTTAATTCATATGAACGCTGCAAAATCCACCTTGTTGAGGAAACATTTGTCCATTGACCAATCCTGTTATCTTGACTGTCCTGTTTATTACCAAAAACACAATCCATTTAGTCACAAAGTTGTGTACATACATGTAAACAGTAGTTACATAAAACACAAAAACTGCTAACTCCTACAGTGTTATAGGATTTAAAATGTCTGTTTGTTATGACAGTACAGGAGGTATTGTGGTCTTACCTCAAGCACGACTGAACTATACTGTAAAAATAAACAGTCATTAAATAATTGTCAGTACTAAAATGATTCAAAGCCAACAAGAAACAAATCATGAGCAAATGAGGCTAATAAAGATATTGGATAAAGCACATCAGACCTGCTGATCAAGTGGTGCAAAGTTTTTATCCAGGGTAACAATTCTGAAGTTAACTGTGGAGACAAAAAGTTTATTATAATCTTTTTTAAGCTTTTCTTTTATGTGCTTTTTGCACACTATTACTAGTGAAAAGTACAGTTAAAGTGTAAACATGCCAGGACAATAGCTATGTTCATGTCATATCATAATTACAAGGTTCCTACTGGTAAAAACATACATAAAACACTGATACTGATGGAAGTGAGGGAGTCACAGACGGTTTTTGGATGCACCTTTAAGTGTTTATAGTCTCTTTAGTGACACTGTGGACTCATTCTAACAAAATCTGATAGAGGCACAGAAGCAATTTCAAGTGAGGCATGAATACCCGATGAAAAGGGCCTGGTAAAGTCAGGACGATAGACTTTTTCCAGTCATGTGAGGTCTTAGTATGAAGTCAGGGGTAGGTAATTTTAATTCTGGTGGTCTAGTATTTCTGGTACTGTATATTAGTTTATCTCCATCAAATGCATATGAACAAGTTAATCAAGGTCTTCAGGAGACAGGCAGGTATTTTTTACATGTTTCAAGCTAAACTTTGTGGTGGCCGTCCAGGATTAACATTACCCACCCTAATATATCCCTATGGGACAGCAGATTATCTTGCGGCACATGAACAAATTAAAGTGAAAATGGTAAATAAACTCTCTACAACTCATTTTAGCTTAACTTTCTTTCACTCATAACATGTCCAAATTTAAAACTATGCATGGACATGCTGTTCAGAGGTGGACCAGTCCACGTCCAATACAGGCTACAACGCAAAATGATCCTGAAATGAATCCTTTTTGTAGATGATAAGATCAACATGTTTCCCATTAAGGTAGAATACCTTTCATCCAGTAAAAATATTTAAGGATAATTAAATATGGCTTCCCCCAGTAAAGTTAATCAGAAAATCAGGGAGGAATGACAAACTGAATTGGGCCAACCAATGGGCAGACAATGAGTTTATCACAAAAGAAAGCCACTTCATCCATGAATCATATGCTTTGAGACAAGGTTTTGCTTCATTGTGTAAAGCAATGCATTAAAAATCAGCTGGATGTACTGTGTCTTTTGTTCTATTGATCTTGCAAAACTGCATGAATAATGGATCATCTGCTCTGAACTCTGACTTCAGCTTTCCAAATACTTATTAATGGGTGCTGGTTCTGCCCCTCTCACCCTGACTTGGTGCCTGTTTGGGATCTGTCCTTGGTTCTTATCACACTTTCTAACACTTTGAACTACTGCATGCACTGGAGTTGAAAGTGCTCTCGTTCAAGTGGTGCTTTACTAGGATTCTTATATTTTCAAAACAATTATGTAGCAAATGACTCTTGTTCTTATCTATTTCCAAACTTATTTGGTTTTCTATTCTGTTTACAAGTCTATAAATACAATGACCTGCTCAATACATACTTTGACCATCTGCAGGGTTTTGTAACATTTTTATTTTTGACCCTAATGACCTATACTGCTACTTCAGCTCATTTTGCTTATTGTATGTTACATCAGCTGTGATCAGGGTAAGATGTCAGTGACACCAGATTCATTTACTCTTTGCTTAGATTATTCTTTGAAACATTCACAACTCACCAGTCTGTCCAGGAATATAGATGGGTTTATCTGTCTGGATAAAGGTCAAAGGGTGGTAAGATTTGAACATGACTTTTCTCTCCTCAGTCCTCTTGAAGGATTCTCCCTGAAGTTCAACCTTCATTATCTGCACTGATTCTGCTACAGCTAGAGGAGCCTGATGAGAAATAAAGTCCTGTATTTACAACTTCTACATCTCAAAAACAAAACGCATTGCAAATGTACATACATAGTTATTATATTTGTACCATTTAATAATTGTATTTAATACATTTTGTTGTGTAAAAGACCTTAAAGTTAAAGCAGCGATGAAACTCTTGCTCAGCTTTCTCCTGCAGCAGTAATGTGCTCTGGTTCCCATGAACCAGATAAATGTTCATGACGAGGCTTTCATTGGGATTCAGAAGACTTGCACACAATTTGGCCTCAGATCCAGACTCAATCACAGCAGGAAATATCACCATGAAAGATCTGTTGAAAGAAATAATCATGCAGTATTGTTAAATTTTCATGTTCTAATGTAAATAGTTCACTCCGCAAAGGCTTATATTGCAACACAGGGGGGCTAAATAAATGCAAGAGATAGCTGTCCGACACAGTGACTAGTATACTGAAAGGTCTCTTTTCCAGATGTCCAAAACTCATGTCATCAGAAATTCAATTCTTACTGGAAATTAAAATTAAATGTTTGTGTTATATTTTGTAATAATTTAAAAAAATATATAAATATAAAATATAATAGTGTAAATTAAAGTTAGGTGAAAATAAATGTTCAATCGACACTTGTAACGTAAGTTATAATTGAAATATTCTTTAATAAACAATTCTTATATCAAATACCCATAGAAAAAAAGCTAAATGGATACATTTTAATTATTGTAAATTGCCTGTTCTGTAAGTTATAAATAATAATACATTTATTGGTAACACTTTTTTGATGGTCCATTTGTGTATTAGTAGACTGTCTGCTTAATATTTGCTGATACTACTCCTTCAACAGACATTTAACTGACTATAAGGAACTTTTTCAAGTACATGTCAACTTAAACTAACCCTAACCCCAACCTTAACCTAACAGTCTACTTATAATCTAAAGAGAATTAGTTGGCGTGTAGATGCAATCTAACTTAAATTCATTTATTATACATAATACAAAACATAACTGCAAAATAACGGTGTTCCTCAATTAAAGTGCTAAAAACTTACGGCTCTGCCATTTTTCCATTGACACAAATGAGGAGGGAAAAGAGCAGGAGGAGCCCTTTCCAACAACAGCTGAAGTTCAGTGCCATGATGACGAGTGTCCAGGCCATGAGATGAGATGAACTGTCCCTTATAAAGGGACTTTTGTGCTGAAGGAGGGACTTTAAATATATATATATATTGATTGTTTGATTAATAATTCAACCAGGCAAAGTAGTTTAAAAGCTTGTGCAAATCCACATATGTTGATTTGAAAAAGTTTGATAAAAATAAAAACTGAATTGAAGACAAATAAAAGCTTTACAATTATATGCAATAAAATAATCATTTAGTTCTGTAAGTATTTCTGCCTTAATACTGAAATGGTCTTACTTTTAATCTAAAAAAATTACATTTTATTTGCATTCAAGCAATTTTCAGTTAAACAACATAAAATCACACAGTGCGCATATATGCGATCTCCTGAAAACATTCTCCCACTCTTGATCTACAGTATATTGAAAAACACAGCAACTGACCTTTGACACTGTCTACAAATAGTGGGCTCAGACAACTGATAAAAACATCCAAAAGCACATTCACCCACTCAAAGTGAGTGGGAATGTTACAGTAATTTGCTGATTACTCACAACAAAATGTCAGAAAAGATTCGGAAATCTGATGCCTCAAAATCTGTTTTGTGATATAAAGTGTTTGAAGACACTGAAAGACTAATATTTTAGATTAGATGTGTGATAGGGTGTGTGAGGTAAGTGACTGTGGTTGACATCTGTAATGACCAATCATTGCAGAGTACTCCCCCCTATTTAATGCTGAGTGGCTGTAGCTTGTCATGAGGTATGTTCTGTGACCCCCTCCCTGTGTGGGATGGGGTGCTAATTGCTAATTGTTTTAGCTGAGGGTGAATGTTGATCCTGTGTCATTGCATTCCAGCCTGCCTGGGTTATGTGTAGGCATGGGCCGGTATAAGATTCTGACAGTATGAGAACCTTGAATAAAAATTTCATGGTTTTATGGTATTGTGATCACTGCTTTAAAATATATTATCTTTACATGTCTGAATAAAGAACAATTATATTAAGAAAGATATTTTGGAGGAGTAAACATGTCAGGCTAAATAATTCAAATGAATTATTGACTTCTGCTGTCTTTTATTTCAAAAGACATGTTTTTTTGTTTGTTTTTTTGGAATTTAAAACCGCATCTTTGAATATCTTTTTTGCTGGAGATACTTGTATCCTAAAACAGTATTTTTAAAAAAGTAAATAAAATCTTACTCCTACCTTAGGAATGGTACAGCAGAAAATTTTGACTGTTTTAAAACCTTGACTTTTCAAAACCACGGTATACCTTGAAAACTGTTATCGTCCCATGCCTGTTTCTGTCAGTGTTTGGACCGATTTGATGACTCTGTCAGGTAGTTATGTGTAGCATCTGTCTCTGGGAGTTTGATTGTCAGGTGTTTTAAATAACATGCCTTTCCCTGTGCTGTGGTTTATTAGTGCAGGTTATATATATATATATATGTTGTAGCGAGGCAGAGGGAAAACAGCGGCACAACAGGATGAGTTTACAGACAAGTCCCCGGAGGGTGCTTTATTTACAAAGTGAATGTGCTGTAAAAGGTGCTCTTCTTTAGGGTGAGGTGCTCTGGTGCTCCGGGAAGTAGGTGAAGGACGGTGAGTAGTCGGGTGCAGGATCGTCACTAGCTGGAGTCCGCTAAGGAGAGACAGAGAGACAAGCATTAGCACAGGGAGTCATAGAAGGAATGAAGCTCATCTTCTCCTGGCGTAGGTTGGGCTTATATGTCTCTCCGCTTGATGAGCTCCAGCTGTGTCCGATCCTGGCTTGATGAAGGTCCAGCTGGGTGAAATTTGCGACCAGGGCGACGTGGCATATAATTGCTCGTTACATTCCCCCCCCCTTAGCGTCGTCCTGGTCCTGGGTGTCCTGCGGAGAAAAGGTAGAGTATTGTGAGGGGGGGTAGAATGGTTTGACAGACCTGCCCATCCTGACCATAGCCTTGAGAGCCCGTCGGCGTTTCCGTGGGAGGCCCCGGCTCGATGTTGTACCGTGAAGTTATAATCCTGGAGCGACAGGAACCATCTGGTGACTCGAGCGTTGTTATTTTTCGCCGTTGACATCCATTGAAGTGGAGCGTGGTCGGTCACCAGGGTGAATCTTCTGCCAAGGAGATAATATCTGAGCTCCAGGATTGCCCACTTGATCGCCAGGGCCTCCTTCTCCACCGTGGCGTACCGGGTCTCTGCAGGGGTAAGCTTCCGACTCACGTACATGATGGGGTGTTCTTCATCGCCGTGGACCTGGGAGAGGACCGCGCCCAGGCCCGAGTCGGAAGCGTCTGTTTGTAGGATGAAGGGGCAGCCGAAGTCAGGTGCGTGCAGTACCGGAGAAGATGTTAGTGCCGTCTTCAGGGCTTGGAACGCGCCATCTGCTTCCCTGTTCCATTGTATCTTCTCTGGCTGCCCCTTTCTGGTCAGGTCTGTCAACGGGCTGGCTATGGATGAGAAATTGGGAATGAAACATCTATAGTAGCCCGCTAACCCCAGAAATGCACGTACCTGGGTCTTTGTGGTGGGTTGTGGAGTTTCTTGTAGTGCTCTGATCTTGTTCTGTTGTGGCTGTATGAGACCTCTACCGATGTGGAAACCGAGGTATTTTGCTTCTGCTAGACCCAGGTGGCATTTCTTGGGATTAGCTGTGAGCCCAGCCCTACGAAGATCAAGGAGCACCCTCCGCAACCGGGATAGATGTTCTTCCCATGACTCGGAGTGGACGATTAGGTCGTCAAGGTATGCTGCTGCATACGGCTGGTGGGGTCTCAGCAGGATGTCCATCATACGCTGGAATGTTGCTGGAGCCCCGTGGAGCCCGAAGGGAAGAACCCGGTATTGCCAGTGCCCACCGGGAGTGGAGAAGGCGGTTTTCTCCTTGGCGCTTTCACTTAGTGGTAGTTGCCAGTAGCCTTTGGTGAGGTCGATCGTGGATATGAATCGGGCTCCACCCAGCCGATCCAGCAGCTCGTCCACCCGAGGCATGGGGTACCCGTCGAATTTGGAAATTTCGTTCAGCTTCCTGAAGTCATTGCAGAAGCGGAGGGTGCCGTCGGGTTTGGGGACCATCACTATGGGGCTGGACCACGGGCTACGAGATGGTTCGATGATTCCCAATTTCCTCATCTTTTGGATCTCATCGTTGATAGCCAGCCGGCGAGCTTCTGGTACTCGATAAGGCCTCTGCCGGACGATGGTGCCAGGTGGGGTGATGATGTCGTGCTGGATGATGGTGGTTCGGCCCGGTTTCTCTGAGAACACATCCCTGAACTGACCGACCAAGGCTTGCAGCTCCGCCTTCTGATTCGGTGAGAGTTGCTCACCTATATGGACAACGGGAGAAGTTTCTTCTGAGAAGGCAACTAGATGACCTGGAGCTGCAACCCATTTCTTCATCAAATTGATGTGGTAAAGTTGTTCTTCTCTTCTTCGTCCCGGCTGACGGACTCGATAGTTTACCGGCCCTACCCTTTCTACCACTGTATATGGCCCCTTCCAAGAGGCCAAGAACTTCGAGGTGGTGGTAGGTATCAGGATCATTACTTTGTCCCCTGGTTGGAACTCTCTGGGTTGGGCGGGCCGGTTATATAATCGCTGTTGGGCGCGCTGGGCTTCGGTCAGATGTTGCTTGACAATGGGCATGACTTTCTCTATACGTCCTCTCATGTCCCGTACGTGCTCAATCACTGACCGTTGTGGGGCTGGCTCTTGCTCCCAAGCTTGACGAGCCACGTCCAATAGCCCTCGTGGTTGACGGCCGAACAGCAATTCAAAAGGTGTAAAACCTGTAGATCCTTGGGGAACTTCTCTGATCCCGAAAAGCACGTACGGGATCATGAGGTCCCAGTCGCGCCCATCCTCTGCCACCACCCTGCGGAGCATCTGCTTCAGCGTCTTGTTAAAGCGCTCCACCAAGCCATCAGTCTGCGGATGATAAACAGAGGTTTTTATTTGCTTTACCTTTAGGAGGCGGCAGAGGTCTGCCATCAACCGGGACATGAATGGGGTGCCCTGGTCGGTCAGTATCTCTGCTGGTATTCCTACTCGGCTGCACAATAAAAACAGCTCTTTAGCGATTGCCGATGACGTGGCTTTTCTCAGAGGTATCGCTTCTGGATATCTGGTGGCGTAGTCGAGGATGACAAGGATGTGTTCATGTCCCCGGGCCGACTTCGGCAAAGGCCCTATCAAGTCCATGCCAATGCGGTTGAAGGGCACCTCAATGATGGGTAATGGTATCAGAGGGCTGGGGGGTGGTCGTTGGGGAGACGTTCTTTGGCAGATGTCACATGCCTGACAATACCTCTTGACTTCTCCATCCAACCCGGGCCAGTGGAAACGATCTCTAATCCTTTTGATCGTGTTGGCTGCTCCTAGATGTCCTGCCATCGGGTGAGTATGTGCCAGTTCCAGAACCGTCTCCCTTTTGGTCCTCGGGACGACCAATAGCGTCTTTGTTTCCCCCCGCCTCTCTGCGACACAGTACAGCAGACCATTTTGTACAATAAAATGTGGGAGGGGGTGAGGGCTGGGAAACCGTTCGTTACCGTCTATGATCCGGACTTGTGGCCAGCAGTGCTTCAACGTTTCGTCTTCACGCTGTGCTCTCCCGAAATCGCCACCTGCGGTAATCTGTTGGAAAAGATCATAGTACAGGTTAGCCGATGATGACTCACCCCCTCTGTCGCTCTCGGTGGCCATCAGCGCTGGTTGGCGGTCCCGTTGAGCCCGTCCCTTGCTGTTCTTCTTTGTACGAGCCGATCGAGCCTGATGATGGGTGAGGAGATCATCGAACCCCGGCCAGTCTCTACCCAGAAGAAGGGGTACTGGAAGATCTGGAACCACTCCTACTTCGATGCGCCAGCTTCCCGACTTCGTCGCTATGGTGACTCTTTGGGCGGGTACGTGGCGGGTATCACCGTGTATGCATGTAATCGGGATTCGACCTTTCCCTTCTTGATGGTATTTTAATGTGTTTGGGTGGACCAGTGTTATTGCACTTCCTGTATCCAGTGTGGCCGTCTGTGTTTTCCCGTCTAAACATACTTTTCGGGTGGGAGCTTCGGGAGGGACGTTGCGATGTACCACGCACCCTGCCGTCCAGGCCGGGGCCGAGAGTGTTGTTGGCTCTGTGGGCATCGGCTCGTCGACTGGGCTGGGGACCGCCGGTCTGCTGCCTGGTCGTGTTGTGCCCTCCACCGGTCGCCATGGTGCATTTACCCTCCGGGGTGGCAGAGCCGCTCTCTCCCCAGTCTCCCGGGCCACGTGAGCTTCCGCCAGCTCTACCGCCTCCACCAAAGCGGCCAGCGAGTCGGGGTTCCTCATGCTGGTAAGTGTGCGGAGCCGTCTGGGTAGCGCCCTCATCATCTTTTCAATGACTACTTTCTCAGCGACCTGGACTGCGGTTGTATCTCCTCCCAGCAACCATAATCTTCCCAATCTGGATAAGTTGGCTGCTTGGATCCGAACCGGCTGTTTGTCATCATAGGACCACTGAGAAAATTGTTGTGCTGCGCTTATATTGGAGAGTCCCATTCTGGCGAGTATCTCCTTTTTTAATGCTTTATAGTCGTCATTTTTCGGTGTCTCTAATGCGAAATAAGCTCTTTGAGCTTCTCCAGTCAGGAATGGCGCTAGCATCCTCGCCCAACTTTCCTTCGGCCATCTCTCTCTTTCCGCAATTACCTCAAAGGTGTGCAGGTAAGCATCAATATCATCCAGGTCGCTGAGTTTTGTGATAAATCTATGGGCGCTCACCTCAGAGAACTGGCTGGAACCGGCCGCTTGGCGGAGCTGTTGTTCCATACGGTCTTGTCTGGCGGTGAGTTGTTCAGTTATCACTTGTTGTCTTCTTGAGATTTCCGCTAGATGGCGTACTACCTCTTCGATCGACATGACTCAGGAGGGGATGACAGCCGAGTAAGAGAGCGTGAGTGAGAGAGAGAGCGGATGCCTGTCTGTAAACAGAAGAAAAACAGAGAAAATTCAGTGGTTACTTCTTCTTACTGGTAAGTGCTGAATTTTTTTCCCTCTGAAAAAGCGCGCATTCTCCACCAGTTGTAGCGAGGCAGAGGGAAAACAGCGGCACAACAGGATGAGTTTACAGACAAGTCCCCGGAGGGTGCTTTATTTACAAAGTGAATGTGCTGTAAAAGGTGCTCTTCTTTAGGGTGAGGTGCTCTGGTGCTCCGGGAAGTAGGTGAAGGACGGTGAGTAGTCGGGTGCAGGATCGTCACTAGCTGGAGTCCGCTAAGGAGAGACAGAGAGACAAGCATTAGCACAGGGAGTCATAGAAGGAATGAAGCTCATCTTCTCCTGGCGTAGGTTGGGCTTATATGTCTCTCCGCTTGATGAGCTCCAGCTGTGTCCGATCCTGGCTTGATGAAGGTCCAGCTGGGTGAAATTTGCGACCAGGGCGACGTGGCATATAATTGCTCGTTACAATATATATATATATATATATATATATATATATATATATATATTATATATATATATATATATATATATATATATATATATATATATATATATATATATATATATCAATCGGCGAATTTGATTTAAGAGCATTTGTGTGTGTTCATTCTCGTTCAGATTGTTAGTGTGCCCGCATCATTTCTGTTGCTGCTGAATGGGAATATTCATGCTACTGTCAGAGTGATGTCTAAACACCTTTTGACTGTATTATAAATCGAATTGAAGGCCCAGTCATGTTGGCAGATTCAGAGCTAACAACTGTATTGAGCTATTTGTATTGCAGTGATTTGTGCCCTTGTTTTTTTTTTTTTGCGCCAGAGCGCATTTTGTTAATTTTACTTTGCTGTGTCTAATGAGTGACTCAAATTAATTTTTTTGCCCATTTTGGACAGTTAAAAATTGTGTTTGGGACTTTTTATATGCTGTAAACCAGTTGCAAGATGAAACTGTATGTCTGTAACAAAATATAAAACATTCAAAGTATTTTAAATAGCCACTTAAGAGCTAAAATGTGCTGTCCACGTATGTGGCCACTAAGCCCTAGGAGGTTAAAGGTTCACAGTGAATCCAAACAGCGAATCTAATAATGAATCACTTAAGTCAAACACACCACTGATGTATCAGCTGTGAATCCTGATAAGAGTTTAATGTGCACAATCACCAAGTTTTTTCGTGCCTGTGAACCATCATACCTGGAAAAGAAAAATATTTGAATCATCAGAGTTAATATTGAATAAACTAAAGCCACAACCATAATCATGTCTTATAGTGTTAAGTTACGGTTCGTGCTTCACCGTGAAAGTTAACAATAGCTGCAATATTTATGTACTTAAAGCCTTTCTATGTATACAAATAAAGCAATCAAGACATGTTTATTTCAAACATTTGCAACATTGCCGACTCTGAATACTTTTAATCATCTTTTATATACTGTTCTAAAGAACTGATTTATGATTATGAATAATGATTTGTGGATATGTAAATTGTGATATTTCTATTATATTTGTAGTCTTTGTATGAAACTTTTATGTGGTGCCGTCATAACCAGATCTTACTGGAAAAAGAGATACAGGAGTAATATCTTAATGGGATCTCTTGACTGAATTAAGGAATAATTTCAATTTTTGAAACCACAACAACAACTAGTACCCGGAAATTAATTACATCCATAATGTATGCTGTTACTGCACATGTAAAAGCCATGTTAATGGACTGTGATAATGGATTCCTTATTGTGTTATATTGCATAAACGAATGCGTTTAACCTCCGGCACACCCAAACGAAAGCTATAAAGCTCACCAAAATCCCATTACCATTGATGTCGCTCATTTGATCTCTGCCCACAACATTTCTCAATCTCTGATACAGCTGATGTACTGTAGCTTTATATTCGCACAAATAGAACATACATTCAACCAACAATGAATAAAGGTAAGACTTTTCGACTTGTTTTCTTTAACAAATCTTTTACCCTTTCAACTTGTTAAAGTTTTAGATTAATAAAAATGTGTAAACACATATAGGTAACTCTAAATGTTTGTGTAAAGAATAGTATGTGACATCTATATTGTTGTTTAGCATGTGTGATGACCAAATGACAAAAATGTAAAGATGTTTACTGGGTTGTTTACTGTTGAACAACTGTTGAATGTGTATGAATAGAAATGAACTATTCAACATAAACTACTAGTATTTAAAGCTGATTTAATGTCCTGCACAGGGAGCCATGTGAATTATGAAATAATCATTGCCATCCTCCTGTTTTCAGGTAAGAAACAAATCACGCCTTTTCATTTCTTATACCTTAATTTAATCTTCAAGATAAAAGTTTTTTTTTTTAAGTATTAAAATGCTTATTTCACCAGCCCAAAAAAATAATATTAAAGCCTTATTTTGCAGTGTGGTTAGTTTAAATTGATTTCCATGTGGTTTGAGGGTTTGAATGTCACACTAAGGTATATTTTATCAAATAAAGAAAAAATTAATGGAGATTGATGCTTAATTGCAAAACTGTATATTTGTGTATTAAATTAACACATTGTTTTACCCTTAAATGATGATGATTATTATTATTGTTCAATTTTAAAACCAGCAGAAACACTTATTATATTAAAATAAACAAGCCTTCTTAATTTCTGGATTATTTTTGATAAATTGTAAACACTAGGCATGGCAAGTTTACTTATAACACATTTCATTCCCTTTTTCTTCCGGTTTCGCAGTGTATCCTTATTTCCGCCTACACAGAACTCCTCCTAGAAAACTCACCCAGTCAGCTGTATACATATTATTATCTGATAAGTTTAGACCATGACTCGTGGCTATTATCTGTATAATAGATACATTTAGACTGTGACTCGTGGCTGTTTTCTGCATTCAAGGTGAGAGACCTAAGAAAATTTACAAAATAGCCAGGTTTCCTTTTAAATTACTTTAAATCAAGTGAAAAAAGACATAAATAAAACATTTATGTCTATTTAATATTCAAATTGGGCAGCACTGTGGCGCAGTGGGTATCACATTTGCCTCACAGCAAGAAAGTTGCTGGGTCAGTTAGCATTTCTGTGTGGAGTTAACATGTTCTCCTCGTATTGGCATGCATGGGTTTCCTCCGGGTGCTCTGGTTTCCCCAAAGGGAACTAAAGGTACTAAGCCGAAAAGAAAATTAATGAATGAATAATACTCAAATTAAATGAAATAGAATACCAATGTTGTTTGTGACTTTTATTAATCAAATTAAACTATAAAAATGTATAGATGCAACAATAACATGAAGAAGACTGCATTTTAATTCAGTATTATTAGGTTCTAGAATTATTTGTGACGTTATTAAATAAACGGTAATACTAATATCAAATTAAATCCACCCAGTAGGTGATGGCAGGACACTGTCTTAATTCATTCAAATGGAGAAACTAAACAAAACATTAATAGATTAGTCAATAAAAAAGTAATGAAACTGATTTCATTTATAGACGACATACTTATCAGGCAAATGTGAAGATTTAATAAAGAATTTTACACATGCTTGAACATTTACATAAAACAGATAAAATACATTTATATTCAAAGCAGCATCAAAGTAAAAATGAATCAATTTTCGAATACACAAAATAAAAATTAAATAAACTTAATTGATCTGTGAAAAGGTTGCTAACATATACTTCCCTTGGTAGCTTATTCCTATTCTTAATAATTTAAACTATCATTTTCAAACTCAGAAAGCAGTTCAGTAGTGAAGCATTTGGACACATGCCCAATACTTTAATAGTCTTAAATCACAACGTGCAATGTCAATATTTTCAGTTGTACATTTTCCAGAGAAGTATTTAATTTACCAAAGGTAAACGGGAACTAAAAGTACACTGCAATGCCCATAGGGAAAAGTGAAGTGACGTTATTGTGAAAAGGACCAACACAATGTGCTTTACATAAACAAGAATAATAGAAATACAACAAGTATAAGACATTAAAAATAACAACGTGAATAATAATAATAAAAGTAAACAAAAAATAAAATAACAAAAATGTGTTAAAATAAGCATCATTATAATCGCTAGCTGGAGAGCAATAGTGTTTATTTGACCACACATTCAAATCGTATGCACTTTAAGAGGGGAAAGACAATACTTTTTTTTGTCTTCCACAGATGTCTGTTCGAAAACGAAACAAGATTATGGAATATTCACAGCATGTGTCAACACAAACCAAAGCCTAACGCTTAGATGTTTTTACCCACGTTGTGAAAGTGATAAAACGCCCTTTCACTGTAACCTGTATGATGCTGAGGGAGACAGAAGAACTCTAGTTAGCAGCTCAGCACAGTCTGAAGAGTGTCGACACACTATCAATGATGACCACATTACCATTTACCATAACAAGACCAAGATTTACATATGTATTCTGTCACGGAGATCAGCTCTGGAAGAAAGGACAATCACTGTGAACCATGCCAATAAAAAAGGTTGGTGATTGTTTTAATTAAAATATTTTTTTTTATAAATAATAAAACATGAATGAAAATTTCACCCAAAAATTAGATTTATAACCAGGCCATTCAAGATGTATCCTTTCTGAAAAGAACCTGGAATGTTCTTCTAAATCCATAATATCTCAACCCTGCAAGAGAAGAAAATCTTAGAGAAAGTCAAATGGTTTCCACTGCAAATACAAATTTTATCCATTAAAATCAGGACATGAGAAGTTCAGATGCAAAAACCTCTAAATGCCGTCTGAAATGTTCTTCTTAAATGGGCATTTATATCAGGCTCCTGTGTGTAATTTCTGTAATTTCACTTTTATAGCAAAATAATAAGTCCTTTTCATAATATTCTATGTTAAATAACTCAACGTAAACAAAGAAGGCTGAGAATACTGCCCATTTTTTCAGACGGCACTTAGAGGTTTTTGCATCTGGACTCTTCACATATTTTCCATTAGGATTTAATAGTTTTGACATGCCACTAATAGAAGGGAACGATTACTGAGATGGGAGGGCTCTTTTGTTTTTCTTCAGCTGAAGAGAAATTAAGCTTTTGAAGGAAAACATTTGAGGATGGAAGTGAACAGGCTTGATGCACGTTTTTCGATTCTCTTTTCTTGATGTCATTTTTCGATTCACATTAAAATGTAACTAAAAATAAATGCATTATTAGGCAGCTTCAAAGTAATTACGATGACCCTAGGCACCTACCCAACGCGCATAAATCCCTTGATAGGTTGTGGACTAAATCTTCTTACAAACTTGCATCACAAAGTGAGACCATTGTGAGCATTTTTATGTAAAAAGTATAATAAAAAAAAATCTGAAAATGTATATATATTAATCGTTTCACTTGCCCTGATTTGTCAGCTTGGCCTGTGTGTTACTTTGAGCCTGTGCACTTGCATTAGATTAAAAAAACATATTGGAGTGCTTTACTTTAAAACCATTATTTTTTGTTAGCTGAAGGAATAATCTTATATGAAAGAAAAAATGTTTGGGTGAAATTTTCCTTTAGTCCATTCTAATTATTTTTTTTAATTATTGATTATTGTTTAGTTAAAAATGTAATAAATAAAAGATGTGTTCTTTTCTCTTGCATTCACATTTAAGTTATACAATATTTGCAACTAAAAATGTGGTATTTTAAATGTTGCCTGGCCAATATCCTTCAACTTTTAACAGATTAATCCTTTTTTTGTGCTTCCAGAGCGACCACATAAATGCAAATCGGGAGGAGAATACACACGTGTCTCAGGATTGCTTTACACAATAGCATTTCTTTTCTTTCAAGAAACTTATTTATAAATGCATAGCTCTTTAAAAGCAAACTCAGACATCAAATTTTGATAAAATATTATTAAAGCTATAAAGCAGGGACATATAAGATGTGACAAATTCATTATCATTTACTAGCATTTATATGTTTCTTCATATAAGGGCATTTGTGCCTTGCCTTAAACCAAATTCCATAATCCTAGTTAACACGTTTCTAAGTGTGCAGTGCATGCATCATGATGAAATCATTTTGTGTCTGTGTGTTGTTTATTATCTGAATGTCATGCAATTTTTTGCTGCTTTGTGCGGTATTCACACGTCTCAAAATTAGCATTTGTCATTTTCATCTTTGTTATTTTGATAGCCAAGGGTGTATTTGTATTCATCGTTAAGTTTGCAGTGGTGGAAAAAATGATGTTGTTTAAATACAGTATATATTTCAGAAATTAAGCACTGGAATGACTGATTGTTTCACACTCTGTTTAGTTCAAGGCTGTGATCATTTATTCAACAATTCTTACAGTCAGTTCAATATTTGCTGTTATTACAAAAGAAACTAGTGGATAAGAGACTTAAAAATCCACTGATTTGGGTGTCACCTAGTGGATGTTTTTGGTATAGCGCCTGAATATAATCTCATGAACCTCATTTTTACATTTGGAAAGTAAGACATGGTTTTTGGGATTTTCATATAACATTATAATATAATAATATATATTATTTTTATTGTTATTTTTTAGAATACAAGTTCTTACAGTAAAGGGTCTTTATCTTTTTACCCTACGTTAAGTGAGACGAAACTTTTATTAAGTAACGTTAGCCATTTGTTTAAGTAAACATTCAAGTAACGTTAAGGACAGTTTTTATAATGTTCAAAACGGGAGTGTATTTTAACAAAGACTATATCAGCTATTAAATAAGAATTATTATTACTTTGTATCACATAATTAGCAACTAACGTATTGTTGCTAAATCTTGTTTAACAGTTATAAGTACAAATGTTAAGTATGCCTACCTGAGGAACAATATCGAAGGAGAAACAATAAGACCATTATAACTGTAATGGATGGCTAACAAGCAGGAAGCAGCAGCTATATATTTACTGGCTGCGCCCTATCTCCCGACGCTGGTTAGCTCAGTGGTTACTTCCGAAAATCTTACTGTTGATTTCTCTCCCGTCATGGGATCGAACCACGGGCACCGTCCAGCGTTTTCTTCGGGCGAACTTTCCACAACACGAAACGACTCTCTAATAAACATTTTGTTAAACATAACTTAATTTAATAACAAGGTAACGTTAATCCGAAACAATTTACCGTTAACATAAACATTGGGTTTTCTGTGGTTCGACAAGTGAAGGGCTGGTTTGTTATATCCACTTGCTATAAAATCGACTCGATTTACTTTTTTAAACAACCTAACCAGATTAAGTTCGTAATAATAGTATAAAATATCTTGTTACAGTAATGTCAATCGAGGTACACATATTTGAGTTGATGCTGTGCGCATGCGCAGTTAAGTACGTTTCCTCTGGCTGCGGCTACTGTTGTAAACAAGACGCCTCGAGATCAGTAAACGGTGAGATGTGAATTAAATCTCATGTTTCTTTTGCTCTTTTCAACTCTGTTTTTATGATGGCTATATATAGCTCCAAAATTTTTATTTGCGTATGCGACTTAAGTAAAACAGTCTCGGTTATTTGTCTAAGCTTGCCACAAAGCGCTAGCTAGCTAGCTACCCATTCAACTGAAATCATTTTGAAATGTATAGCTTATGCATGTATGTTTATTTAGTTAGCCATCGTGTGCCTATAATAAGGTAATTATTAATGTATTTAATATCTGCAACGTAATGCACAACCAGTGTAAGTAACTTAGTGCATACACATTGTTAGGAGTGACTCCTGTTGGACACTTCTGTTAATAACGTTACAACAGTAAATGTTCATTTTTACAAATATGTTGTTATTAAAATTACTCCTCTCTTTCCAGTTCAGATTTTATAAGACAACAAGAAGTGGTAACACAAATTTTACTTGTTACATACTGACAGTGGAGATGAAAGGGTTTGTATGATATACTATTATCTTCATAAATGATAGGAGTATTTGTTACACTATAGCCATTGTAATGCAACTATTCTATCATAATAATCTAAACTTCTGTATTTTCAGACAACCGAAAAGTTCTGAACCTGATGTCAGTGTTCCAGTCATTGAAGAAGGTATTATCAGGTTACTTGTAAAGCAGCATTATGAGTTTTTTAAAATATATTTGGAGAATTGATGTGTCTTATTGTCGCAGGGGCAGTTGCTACTGCAGAAGACCCATCAGCAATCACAACTATTCAATCTGCTTCTACGTTTTCCACGGACCAGCCGATTAAATACCTTTTCAAGACGGAGGGAGCTGGGGGGCAGGTAGGGGAGCTGTACCCTCCCTCAGGGCAGGTAGGAGATGGGGAGGAACGGTTTGTGCGAACTGCCCAGTTTACACCTGGTAGTGACATTCGTCTCAGTGGTCCCTTCACAAGTGGTCAGCTGAGACAGATACATTTTTGCTTCTAAATATACCAGTACAATGCTTTTGAAAAACAGGTTTACAGTTTTTTTTTTTTTTTTTACAGTTCTGTCCTTTTTAGATGTTAGGTTCAGATCAATCTAATTGGTCACATGGAACAGTGTTCATCAGATTGAATGTTAACAGCATTTACACCAGACCATAAGTCCTTTTAAAATGATAGTTCACCCAAAAATGTAAATTTACTCACTGTTTACTCAACCTCAAATGATTCTAAACCTTTATTAGTTTTTTTGTCTTCTGTTGAACACAAAATTACATTTCTGAAGAAAACCTTTATCCACCGACTTCCATAGTATTTGTTTTTCCTACGATGGAAGTCAATGGTTACAGGTTTCCAGCTTTATACAAAATATCTTCTTTTGTGGTCAACAGAAGAAAGTCAAACAGGTTTGAACAGAGTAAAGGGTGCATAAATCATGACAGAATTCTTTTAAATTTAAGACAACTTTAATACAAATTTTAGTAAAAGTATGTCCAGTTCATTGAAATCATGAAGCATGAGCCAAATAAGTTTTACTTTTTCTCAAATTTATTTACATTTCTTTTTTTATTTAAACATGGAATGTTAAAATTTGTAACTATTCTTCAAAAATAAAATTTGTATTTTTATTGCTTTTAAAAGGACATTCTGCTGTGCAATATTATTGTATTTTCTTAGCAATTTGTTTCAAGTTAAAGACTTAATCTTTCGCAAAGATGTTTGTTTTTCTAACAGGAATATAACAGGTAGAAGTATAACAGGAATTGGATAATTTTTCTAGATTATGTTTATTATTTATATCCATAGTTGTTTATATTCATAAATGTGCAGAAATGTAATGACAGTGTGCGGTAATGTAGCTGTTGTTTATAAAAAATTGAAAAATTTGTGGACAGCCCAATTTGTGAATTCTAGTAATAAAATATTCTCTTTATTATTTCCCAGTTGTATATTATAACATATTAGAAGCCATTAAAATCCAATTTCTGACTAGGAAACTAGTATTTGTGTTAATTTTTATAACACATGAAGGGAGCTTTAACTCTGCAGTAATATTGAAAAGCATTTATCAGTGACCTCTCTTAATTACATAGGGTAGCATTACAGACTAGCTTAGTTTTCGAAGATTGTATTGCATAACTTAATTTACTCTCTTCATTTTCTTCAGGTTACATACCGAGTAATCCAGGTTGCAGATGGACAGCTAGAGGCTCAACCTGATGGTACAACAGCTGTTAGTGTAGTGACTGGGTTTCCTGCCACAACACAGCCGGTTACGCAGGTGGAGATCTGTTTATTACTAACCGGTCATATATAAATCTAAACAAACATGAGTGCATCTAGTTTCATCATGACTTGTATGTTTTTCAGGCTGTTTTCTCTCAGTCAGAAGGCTTGGAGGGAGATGGCACAGAAACCCATTACACATATTATCCTGCTACTATCTCAGATGCTACTGCAGGCACAATGGTGACAGGTGTTCAGGCCTCAGATGCTCTGCTCAGTCAGAGTGCTTCTGCAGGTACATCAACAAACTCTTTTTATACAGATGTAAACAATATGAAAAAGTTGTGAGATTTAATGCTTAATACAACCTACATTCAATACAATCTAAAACTTAATATGTAGTCTTATGGCCTGATAACAAGGAGGGAGAGACAAACAAATATATATAATAATAATTATAAATAGGAATGGTCCGATCAGGATTTTTGCAGCTGATACAGAATACCGATTCCTTGTCATGGTGATCGTTTGATACTGAGCTCTGATTCTGATTCTTCAAGCTTTATAATGAATTAACCACGTTTTCCCTCTAAGTATGAACTTTAAGTAGCGATCTCTCCTTGCCTAAGAGAATAAATTAGAGATGCATATAATTCCTTAAACGGGTCTCTTATAACCATTTAGTGTGGACATGTCATGGCCAATAGCAGCTTTACAGAACAGATAGCACAGGCAAAAAAATTGTAAGAAATTGACTAACAATGCAATTTGGAAACAACATGTCTGAATCAAGAAGCACATATTTGATGCATAAAAGGTTAAAACAAACCTGCAAACCTATAAATCTATTACTTATTTAAGGGAAATAAGGAAATAGGCCTGTAAACTACTGTTTATTGCAATAAGCAAGGTAAACTTGCCATATTGACCAAAACACAGAACTTTCAGTTCTTATATGTAAAAAGGCCTAAATACATGCAAGGTCATTTAAATATTTTGCTCATTTCCAACTAACACAAACACTTGCGATTTCACATTGCATGACTTTACAACAGGAAGAATTGCCGACAACTTCATCCAAACTACCTCTCTCAGCCAAAAACACTTAGTATATCTTTTGTTATTAACTACATAACGAGAAAGAATCCTTTAATGGGTAGAAAATGTATGCATTTGCTCACCTGTGTTTGAAAGGAATTAGCAATTTCTCCTCAACTTTCTTTTTTAACTTTCCGTATGAAACGTCAAACAAACCGAAAATAAGCGCTTTTAGCTTCTCCCCCAACCTCCCACTGGCCTGCAGGTAAACCCACACAAGTGAATGCTGCTCTCTCATTGGCTATAGACGATCGCCGATGTTATTTTCAGTCAAAACTCATTTCACATGACATGATTTGAATCGCCAACAGCTCCAGATATTTAGCACGCTAAATATCTCATGGGTGTTCTCTCATCACGTCTTTGATAGTTCATACTGTGTGATTGTCACTCACAAGCATGAGCACTGATTTGATTGTGATTTCAGGCATTTGTCGGCGATTTCTCAAAACCTGTCGGCGAGTCAAAATCAGGAATAAAATCATGCAGTCTGAACTCGGCATTATTCTACCCTCATTTATTCATAGCCTTATCAAAACCTGAATGTGTAAATGTCACAAAAAGCAACTTTTTGAAAAAAAGAGAATCACAGTTTTGTTTAAAAATTACATCTGTAAACGATTTAGAATGATTATCAAGTCATAAATTGTATACCTTGACCAATATACTTTTTTGTCGATTTGATGCAAAATTTGATAAGCAGTACACAATGTGTAATGAACAAGTTACTGTATCTTAAACAGATATAACCAATGCTTCTGTTTCTCATTTTGCTTCATCAATAGATTCTGTATTTTTAGAAGCACCTCTACTGTATAACAGTAAAAAATCCACCAATGCCAAGGAAGCCCTGTGTTATAAATTACAGACAAATCTGCTGATTGTGGGAAAGTAGCTGACTTGAGGATTAGGCTGTATGTATTACTTTACATTATTAGTATTAATACTGGATGCTTTTTTTCTTAGTCATTTACACATAATACACAAATGTTGACATGTCAGTTTTCTTAATCAAAATTAAACAACAGTGCACCAAATATTCCCCACTGTTAGCAATTACATAAACACTGGATTGGAATGTCATAACAGTAGTGTGGGTGGTTAAGCAGATCTCAGGTGGTAATTTTCAGCTGTGATTAAATGGATAAAACCAAAATTAGAACTAGAGTGTGACAATTGCCTTCCATTTTTGCTTGGACTGTTGACATTAATATAAGAACGGAACATTTCACGCAAATGGGGGATCTGCACACAGAATTTTAACATCTCCCAGCCAGCCTCTGGCCTCCAGTGGACTGTCTTTCCATTATAAAATTGACACGTTTAAGGTGTGATTTCTTTAAAAATCAGTGATCTTCACTGCCTGATAGATAAACAATATAAAGTGGGTCTCAGACCGGACAAGAAGCACTGCATTAAATTCCATTTTTCCACACCATGTATTTAAAATATTAGTTTATTTTACCCCAGTATTTTCAATGGACTTTCTGTGCTCGCCTGCTAAACTTAACGTTGCTAGTGATTACACAGTCTTTCATCTCGTTTTACGCTTAAATAATTAAATGAATGCTTAAGTCTATTTAACTGAATGTATTGTAATTACATTACAACATCGATTCTGTAAAAGGAACCTTGTAAAATTGAATAGCCACATTAAGCTTTCACCGGAAGTTTATCATTGGTTGAAAAACACTAGCTGTGCATATACTCCATTAATTGCAAAGTGGTAGCCAGATTTTAGTGCATCCATATTTAAAATAAAGTTGTTGCATTTTTGTGCATAAATCAGACTGATTGAGGATTTTTGAAATATATTTATTTATTTATTTGTTTTTTTTGTTCCTGCTTTAGGTCAGTTGTATGTTATGATGTCCCCACAGGAGGTCCTTACCGGAGCCAACCAGAGGTCTATTGCACCTCGTACACAAGCTTACAATGCGTAATGTTGCCTTTATCAGCCTCTTAAAACACTCCTCATTTATTGCTTTTTTTTCCTTTTCATTTAATGCTATTTTGCTATCTTTATTTGCATCCCATACAATTCTAAAAACAAAAAATACATAATGTACTTAACTGAGCTACATGCGCCAATACACTGATGTCTGTTCAATTAAACAAAAACAGTTGTTATAACTGATATTTTAATATGTGCAGCAAATCGGAGGGTCCGAGAACTTCAAGAGATGAGAAAAGACGAGCTCAGCACAATGAAGGTAAGGGTGTCCAGTTTTCAGATTTAAAAAAAAAAAAAGTGTTAGACGGTTGCTTATGTGAGTTGTTTCTGAGTGTTTTCTTTTATATATTACAGTTGAGCGAAGAAGAAGAGACAAAATCAATAACTGGATTGTTCAGCTCTCAAAAACAATTCCAGACTGCACCATCGACTCCACTAAAACTGGACAGGCATGTGTTCACTGATAATGATAAAATAATTATTAATGTAGTTGTTTCAGTAGAAAGTTCCGGATCATATTTGATTTTGCTGCTGTTTTTATTAAAGAGTAAAGGTGGGATCCTATCAAAGGCCTGTGATTACATTCAAGAGCTTCGACAAAGTAACAGCCGGTTAGGAGATGAGCTGAACAGCATTGAGAGGTTGAGGATGGATAACCAGCTGTTACGACAAGAGGTATTTTATTGGATTCAGTGACAAACTAAATTAATTTAAACTTTTTTATAATGCTGCACAAAATATCCTTTTAGCATCGATATAGCAATGTGTGCAATAGTCACATCGCAGCATCTGCAGTGTTAAATTTATATATTAGTGTTGCATTTGATCAAGAGCCATAATGAGATTTGTGGATTTTAACCATAATAGAGTCAGAGTTTATTATCTGCATATGTTTATAAGGCCTGTGACTGCATTCAGGCACAAGAAATTGTAACTTTAATAAAGGTTTATTTTATTACCGATTTATACAATGAAGACTATACTGCAGGGGTCACCTATATCGTTCCTGGAGGGCTGTTGTTCTGCAGATTTTAGCTCCAACCCTAATCAAACACATCTGAATGAGCTAATCAAGGTCCTACTAGGTATACTTGAAACACCCAGGCAGGTGTGTTGAGGCAAGTTGGAGCTAAACCCTGCAGGGACACCGGCCCCCCAGGAATGAGATTAGTGAGCTCTGCTATACAGTGTTATTTTGCATATGATTATTACCTGAATATACTCTTTGACTCCCCTAAAGAGACATAAGCACTGTAGCTGTAATTTTTTCTTTGCTATCTATCTATCTATCTATCTATCTATCTGTCTGTCTGTCTGTCTGTCTGTCTGTCTGTCTGTCTGTCTGTCTGTCTGTCTGTCTGTCTGTCTGTCTGTCTGTCTGTCTGTCTGTCTGTCTGTCTGTCTGTCTGTCTGTCTAACTAACTATCTATCTATCTATCTATCTATCTATCTATCTATCTATCTATCTATCTATCTATCTATCTATCTATCTATCTATCTATCTATCTATCTATCTATCTATCTATCTATCTATCTATCTATCTATCTATCTATCTATCTATCTATCTATATATATATATATATATATATATATATATATATATATACACACACACACACACACACACACACACACACACACAATTGAAGTCAGAATTATTATCCCCCTTTTGATTTTTTTTGATTTTTTAAATATTTCCCAATATATTAAATTCCCAATATATACAATATAATATTTGATTTTTTTTAAAACTATTTTTGGGACAAAATTATTAGCCCCTTTAAGCTAATTTTTTTTTCGATAGTCTACAGAACAAACCATGATCATACAATAACTTGCCTATTCACCCTAACCTGCCTAGTTTACCTTATTAACCTAGTTAAGCCTTTAAATGTCACATTAAGCTGTATAGAAGTGTCTTGAAAAATATCAAGTAAAATGTTATTTACTGTCATCATGGCAAAAATAAAATAAATCAGTTATTAGAAATAGGTTTTTTAAACTATTATGATTAGAAATGTCCTGAAACAATCTTTCCTCCATTAAACAGAAATTGGGGAAAAAAATAAACAGGGGCGCTAATAATTCAGGGGGACTAATAATTCTGACTTCAACTGTATATATACATTTTTTGTGAAGAATTTATTTTTTGGCCTTTTTGCCTTAATTGAGAGGATAAGACAGTATTTTAGACAAGAAACAAAGTGGGAGAGGAAGGTGTGTGTGTGTGTGTGTGGGTGTGTGTGTGGGTGTGGGTGGTGGGAGTTGGTAGGAAAGGGAAATATCCTCAAGCCGGGATTCGAACTCGGGACACCCTGAAGTGCTACTGCGCCATATGTCAGCACTAACCACTAGGCTATTGCACCGACTTTTGTTATATTTTTTAACATGATTCACATCCAAAATAATCACAAATCAGTCTAAATCAATTCATTCTTTCCTAATAGATCTATTCAAACCATCTGGTGAAATTGTATTTATATCACACTATATATTGCAGAACACACACAATTTTTCCAATGTCGAATTTTTCCAACATCATGCCGCTCTACTTTTATTTAAATTAGAGGTAAATGTTTTACAGGTTAATTTATTCTCGAGGTTTGTAAAAATGTCCAAGATCTAAATAAATAAATAAATAAATAAAAATGTAATTTGTAGTCATAATAAAGTAAATTTCTATATAGGTTTTTAACAATGTGTATATCTTGTCTTTTTTGTCTTTATTGCTAAGGCTTGTTTTCATTGATAGTTTTGTTTATTGTTCTTTTTTTTAAGGTTGAAGACTGGAAATCTAAGAATCAGATATTGAGGAACCAGCTCCGGCAGCATGGCATAGTTGCAGCAGCAAGTGCAGATCCTCAGTAAAGAATTTGTCATTTGTTTTTATTTATCTTGAACAAGAGGACGCGTGTAATGCAGTATTCAGTATATTGGTGATGATTCTTCATCAGGATCTTGCCTTATGTACATATTTCTTTTTCTTTCTTTGTGCACCTCTTCATACTTTCATGTAATAAAGCATTCTTTTTGTATGTGTCATGACAGGTCAGATGAATTTGTTGATTTTGTACTTTTACATCTATTGTTTGTGGAATAATATGTTAACTTTTTGAATGCATTTTCAAATATTTTGTACATTGAAAAGCGATTTTCAGTTTTGTCTGAATGGTAAGCATGTCAAATAACTGCCTAATATTTAACAGTTCGCAACATGGTATGATATTATAGTAGATTTCATTATGCAGATTGATGAAATAAATAGACGACTTCAATTTCAATGCTTTTTTTATTTTTGATCATTTGAGTTTTCAGAATTTACAAGTATGTGTTGTCTTAAGGTTTTTTTTTTCAAATGCCAAGTATTGTTTTTAAGAAATGGGTTAAAATTTCTCCATATTATGCACATGTTTGTTTTATTTTTAGTTAAATTTTTAGTTTTTAGTTTTTAACCTATTTACCTTAAATGGTTTTGTCAATAATTTTTGTCCTATAAGCATCAACTTTATGGCAAGTCCTTTATTCCTTAACTTATGAGTATCTGTTTTCAATGTTATTTCTTTTGAAGCTAACTTTTTAATGACGAACAGTAGCTTTGTTTTACTAATCTCTGTTAATTGCATACATTTGGCAGATGTTTTATTAGGCTATTTCAGTAATGTCTTTAATACTCAATTTGTACTCATTCCTTTGTTGCTAGTTACTGTGTCATTAGTGGCCTGTGACTTTTTCAGCTGTTTCTGATAACAAATGATGATACAACTGAAATCTATGAAAGTCTATGGAATAAGTAAGGTATAACTTCTGAATGTAGATTGCATGATTTTTTTTTTTTGGGGGCAAGTCGGGGTGAACTTTGATGCTAATCGAATGCAGTTGCCTTTTTTCATGCACAAAGGGCAACTGTTGAAAGTTAACATTTTTTAAACAATCAAATTTCCAATAGTTTTTGTAATCTACTTTATTATATTCTATATATTTTCACCTAATTCTTTTTACCTAATTTTATTGTAAATAACACTTGGAACATATATGGCATATGGAAACATTCTGGTTGCTGTCAGTGTTGCCAGATTGGGTGGTTTTGAAATGGATTATGCAGGTAAAAATCTGCATTGGTGGGCTGACAAAATTTGGGCGGTTTTGAAATGTAAATTTTATATTTTAAAATTATATTCATATAATTTTACACACATTTTATTTAAGTTATTTAACAAAACATAACTGTGTCATCCCAATCCATTTAGTTAGTAGTGACCAGTGCATAGCACAAACCGTGTGGGCCACCCGAAAGAGGAGGTGAAAGAAAGTTGTATCAAAATCTGACTCCCCTACAAATGCACGCGCATCACACAGCGCATGTGGTTAAACTCGCATCTATAATTTTTTTTCCGCAATTGACAACAAGAACAAACACAGAGGTGCTGGCCCAATTTATACCCCATTTTGAAAGTAAAACATACTCTAGTGTAATCTCAGCAACATTAACTGCAGTGTGGGTGAGAGGTGTTTCTATATGATCCAGTTATGTTGTGGTTCTGTGTTCGTTGCTTTATGGTTAAAAATTATGACAGTTAAAATAACTAGGTTAATTTTGATTTAAATAAATGGAAATTAAATAAACTAATATTTTGGCCGTTTGTGTGTGTTTGGGCAGGTTTTGGACAGATTTCGGTCTGAAAATAGTCAGCTATATCTGGCCTATACCATTATAATAGTACCTTCGTTAAAAAATGTCATTTTATTTTCCAAAAAAGGGGTTTTTAACATTTACATAATTTTACATTAGTTTTGGAATACCCTTTTTCTGACGGCAATAATAGCTAACGAAATATTAACTTTTGCTAGTAATATTCATGACCAAGTATTGGTATCTATTGTAAAGTTATAATATACTAGTCACTATTTACAAGTAATTAAACAGTTAATAGCATAACAAGTTAAAAGTCAGTTCGTTCAGTTTATTAAATGTTAAAACGGCTTGCCATAATGCACATAAAAATCATGAGCATGTTTCTTTAAGGATTCGTAGGGTTTCCGAATCCGGTGACGCGACTCAGTTCATGGTTGTAACTGTCATTAGTTGCACTATGGACTTTTCACAGACCCTTTGATGAAAGGATTGTACGTTGCTATTTCCAATAAATAAAAAGTCAGAGCAATGATTTGCATACTTTTAGTTGCAGGGCACGGTACGGTTTTGGAGACACAAATAAAGGTTAGTCAATAACATAGCCGCGACTGTTTTGATTACTTAACATATTAGCTTCTAGCTTAAAATGTTCGCTAAATGTCTCTGTGTTCTCCAAGAATGATGTCTCGGGTCTGTATGCTCACCTGACCGGTGTGCCCAAAGCTCTGCTACCTGGAGTCGGGGGAAAGAAAATATTGGATTTCTGGTGGGAAGCTGTCAACACGTGAGTCGTATTTTTGTTGTGATGTACTTTAAGCATATTTGTTAATGGTGTTTTCCATGCAAACTAATGCAACAGAATTTTGATCCTCTCTTACAGTCGTCAGCTCTTCAGTGAAGTCTATCTCGTGACAAATGCTGACAAGTAGGTCTTATTTGTGCTGTCAATTGTCATAAATGGCAGCTTGCTTTGCTCCAGTGTTTACATTTTTTGTATAAGAGCAAGAAGTGTTGATTTAGGCTAAGATATTAGCCTAAATTTAATTCTACTTGCTGACGTGACATTGCATTTTCACTGTCACACATGACTCAAATTCATGTAATTAGAATTGACCTTTAAAATGCAGTAAATAGTTAAATATTTCTTTGTCTTTCATAGACCTCATGATATAAAAGTTTTATTACTCTAAATAAATAAAATGTATTTATTATAGAGTTGCTGTTTTAAACCTTTTTACATCTTGTTAATACTTTATTTAAATTTTTAAGCCAAATCTCACAACTGTTCTCGTGTGACTTGTCTCAAAGATAGTTCAATAAATTATAAGTCTTATAATCTTATTTTTCATCCATTCATTTAAAATAACATAGAAACTTAATACTTTTTTGTCAAAATTAAATCCTCTGGTGTCAATAATGTTTGGGCAGTTTTGCACAAAAAAAAAACCTTTAATTAGTTAGAGGTCCTCATGTTAAGTTTTTTTTTCTTTGCTTTGGTGTGACACCCTTATTTATTGGAAATTTCCAAAAAGTTTTAAATAATATAAAATAGATGGCACTATATGACGTGTCCAACAATGAAAACTACATACTCTTTGTATGAAAAAATCTATGAAAATAAATTACCCTCACACTATTTGTATAGTATTAATAGCTGGTTTTATTAATTATTGCTAAGTCAAGCCATAGGGCGTATTTAAGGTACAGTTCAGAGATTAAAAAAAAATACAGTAAAAGAATTGATGAAGTTAGTTACCCTTTATATTTTCTCAAACATCAGACTTGAAAATTACTTTATTCTTCAAAAAAATGCATTTTACTGCCTATTTGTCAACTTGCCCATATGTGACTCCGTACCACTCATAAGGGTCCATTTTTAGAAATGTAGGGTTCGCAAAAATATAATATAAAGAAAATCTTCTTTAAAGTTGCCTGAATGAAGTTCTTAGCTTTGCATATTATTAATGCAAAATTTAGTTTTGATATATTTACAGTAGGAAATTTACAAAATGTCTTCATGAAACATTTTCTTTACTTAATATTCGAAAGAGTGTTTGGCAGAAATAAAAAAAATTTCGCTTAACTTCAGATATATCCATGCATATGGTTCATGGTCACATATTTAATTATTTATTTTTTTCTAATTTCAGATACAAACACTATGAACGATGGGCAACAGCAAATGACTTTCCAGTGGAGAATGTTGTGAATGATGGCAGCACTACTTTGGACGACAGACTTGGTGCTGTTGCAGATGTTGAGTTGGCCATCCGAAGCCGACAGCTACAAGATGACATTATGGTGGTAAGAAATCACTTGTGCTTTTTCAGATAATATCTTCCATGTGGTGAGTGTGTAATAAATCTGTTTGTGAATCGAAAAGGTTTGCAGTTTTAGAGCTTAAAGTGCGCATTAAATGGAGTTATTGCCCCTTAGAAGAGCAAAACTGATTTTGAACCGCCTGAAATTGGTTTGCTGTAATTCTAGCTTTACTTACTGCAAAAGCAAAACTTTTTGTAACCGTTTTTCTTAATGCCAGCCTATGGTGTTCATTGGCTGCCTGCCAACCATGTCTACTTTGACCCTCAAACACTAGTTAGCTGAGGCCTGGAAGAGTTGGGTTTTGTTTTATCATCATTATATTGAGAAGACACTGTTTTCTGTGCTACAAAAGCAAAGTCACTTTCATGCACTTGTAGAGGATGAGGACTCTGGCTTGAATTCATACAGAAAAAACCCACAGCATCATTACTGTTCATTTCATTGGTTTAACAATGCTGTCATGGAAGCCTTTGGAAAGTAAATTCACATGCGATTGTAATACACAAAAAGCAGTTTGTCCAATCAGAGGAGAGTAGACTCACAAGAAAGAGCAGTTTAGAAAGACAGCATACTTGAACTATTTTGGACACTGCAGCATCAGCTCTTGTCAAATAATATATATTGTCAGAAAATTAAAGTGTTATTTTAAGCTTACTGTTGTTGGATTTAATCTTATTGAAGGAGACATCCAAACAAAATGGCACTTTTAAAATGACAAAATGTGACAATCTGAAATTATTATAAAAATTAACTCTAAAATCCATCTAGAAAAACCTTTTTGAAGGTCCTACTTTGTGTTACTCAAATTCCAACTAATTCATACATTGCATTTGTAGATTGCAGGAGACATGCTTTGTTCTGATCAGAACTTTGATATTGCTCAAGTCATTCGCTTTTTCAGGTCCAAGGTAAGCGAGACTCCTCATTTTGAAGTGTAATTCTTCTCATTTTTACTATGCCCAGTAATTACCAGACGGATCATTATTTCATCACATTCTTTATTTCCACCTATTGTACATGTTGCAATATAAGAGTGTAATTTCTACTGTGTTGTGATTATCTTTCTTTTGTATTTGATACTTCAGCCTGGAGAACTTGCTATATATTATGAGCTGGAGTCAGGAGAGAAGAGCTATTCCAGAGGCATTGTTAAAGTTTGTCCAAACACCCATCGGTGAGACCCTCTGATATGATCAAATTAGCTGAGATACCTTTTTGACATTATCAAAAATTTGCGTATATACAGATTATTACATAAATATTACACAATCATGAAAATAAATATACCACATATGAACTAATGTTTTTAATAGAAACATTTCAATAAAAGTTCTACCCAAACATGCACATTGGCATATGTTTTCATGTTTGCATGCTTGTGTGTTCAGTATATGAAATGTTTTGTCTTCGGTTAAAGCAAAACTCATATTTCTAATCATATTATTGCAAGTCAAATATATATATAAAAAAATGATAACGTCAAAAACTGACCTTTTATTTCCAGTTTTGGGTCTCTGTTCAAAAGCTGAATGGTCATTTGTGTATGTTAGTGTTTTTGTCAGCCTCTGAAGCTACAGCATTTTTTTTTGTTTACACTAGGGTGACGCGTTTCCTCGAGAAGCCACAGGAGGGCGTCACAGCATCTCGTCTGGCCAGTGTGGTTTTCTACTGTCTGCGCAAGGAGTCATTAACGTACATATCCGAATTCCTCAATAAACATCCAGATGTTAAAGACAGAACTTTTGGCAAGTTTTGGGTCAGTGTTTAAATTACCCTGTAATTTATAAAGTAGTGTAAAGTATCAATGTGTTTTTATTATTTACATTTTCAATATGCTTGTACTGGATGTAGGAATGGCTTGTAAATGAGGAGAAGGTACCTGTCTATGGAATGAAGTTACCAACAGGATTTCAACTAATTGGACAAGTGGTGGGTACTCTTGGTATTTAGATCAGATTTATATGTGTGAATGTTTTTATTTGGTGTGTTTGACAAGTTTGGAGTTGGTAAATGTTTGCTTATGTTTAGAAAGAAGTGGATTATATTTACTAATTCTGCATTGTTTTATTTTATTTAATTACCTATTTATTTATTCTAATTTATTTATTATATAATATACATTTATGTTTAAATAAAGAGCTATTTTTGAGTGAAAACATTATTATATCAAGACATGTTGCTGAATAGAAAGCCTTTAGAGATATTTCTAGAAATGTAAATGTCTTTACTGCTACTTTAGAACAATTTAATTGCTTCTTGCTGAATGTTGGAGCAATTCTAAATAAATAAATATTACTGACCACAAACATTTGAACTGTTGTGTACACCACATTATTCTAAACATACGTTTTATATAAATTAAATTCAGGATTTTAACATTTGTTATTTCAGGGTCTGTCTGATTACACTAAATGGCTTGCTCACTACTCTTCAAAGCAGCAGCTGTCCCCATCTAAACCCATTACATGCCGCTCTTATGCCAGGTCAGACAGAACACATCAACTTGTACTTAAAAATATACCTGTGTTTCATATCAATACAGGGTCTGTGTTTTGTCTCACAGGGTTGGACTGATGGGAAACCCCTCTGATGGTTTCAATGGGAAAACCATTGCTATGAGCATCTCTAACTTTTGGGCCGAGGTCACACTTATGGAGAGCCAGACTCTGGTAAATAAATAAACTACACATTCACACTATAACAATAACATTGAAGATAAGGTTGTAAAAATCGTTCCGATTATAAAACAAATCCACACTACAACTACAGAAAGAATATTGGCACAGAGAAATAAAGACAGTCGGAGTCTGTACTGCTTTAATAGGCTTGCTTTAAATGAAGTTATAGATATGAAAAATGCTGTGAGCGCTCATAATAAACAGACAAATATTGTGTGCTGATGTCGATGCTTAAGTTATTGTTTTAACTAGCTGTTGTTAACTAGCTTTTGATTTCGATGTGAAAGGCTTTACGATGATAAGAGAAACACTGTTTTTCACTCATATGACTGGTTATTTTTTATTTATTTATTTTTTCAACTATCATTATTAAGGTCCTTCTTCCTCATCCTCTGAACGATCCCACAGAATTTGGAGGCTTGCAGGATCTCTTTCGGATAAGCCGGAAAGAAGGGTTTGTCAATCTAGTATTTATCTCTTTTTTTATTGTTTTGTATTGGCCCAATGAATCCATCCATACATCCATCCATCTATCTACTCTCATTCTTACCTTCAGGTATTTGGGAGGTCTGAGACTTCTGCAAGCCACCTGTAAAAAGTTTTACCAATTCTGCTCAGAACAAGGGTAAGAAAATCCAATCCAATAAACTTAAAAAAAAAGAAGCACTTTTAAATAAACACTTTTTCAAAAAGATGGCATAAAAAATGACAGTTCAAGCTATCTGTCATCTTAAATCACATTGATATGCATGCTATTTTATTCATTAATTTTCTTGTCGGCTTAGTCCCTTTATTAATCCGGGGTCGCCACAGCAGAATGAACCGCCAACTTATCCAGAAAGTTTTTATGCAGCGGATGCCCTTCCAGCCGCAACCCATCTCTGGGAAACATCCACACACACATTCACGCACACACTCATACACTACGGACAATTTAGCCTACCCAATTCACCTGTACAGCATGTCTTTGGACTGTGGGGGAAACCGGAGCACCCGGAGGAAACCCACGCGAAAGCAGGGAGAACATGCAAACTCTACACAGAAACGCCAACTGACCCGAGGTTCGAACCAGCGACCCAGCGACCTTCTTGCTGTGAGGCAACAGCACTACCTACTGCGCCACTGCCTCGCCATGCATGCTATTTATTATTATTAAATACTTTTTGCATTTTTATTATTATTTGTTATATATTATTATATTATTTTGTTGTATTATTATTATAATTTTTGTAAGGTTAATTGTTTTGTCTTATAGTGCTGTAGATATATTGACAGGAAGTGAAATTGGAGAGAGGCAGGGAGAGGGGGGATGGGATTGAGAAAGGTCCACGAGTTGGGACTTGAACTCTTGAACACTGACCACTAGGCTATCAGTGCCAACAATAATGTTTTTGTTTGTTTTTTTGGTTGGTTGGTTGTTTTTTTTAAGCAACATTTTATTAGTTACAGTTCAATTTAATGGTCCCCCTATGGACATTGTAGGACAATTAATATTTTTGTAATTACATACCAAGTCATGCTCCTAATATTAACCCTAACCTAACACTTCACTAATACTCTTATGGAAGTTAGTTGACAGGTGTAGGTACCTGAAATGAATAAAAATATAAAGATAAACAAAATAAAACAAAAACTCAATCATCCTGTGAGATGTCATATTTTTCTCTAATGACTTCTCCAACTAGGGAAGTGGATCAAATCTCCAACAGACAATTTATTTTCTTTTATGATGAGCAGTGACACTTGAATCTACATCACAGTACTGAAGAAAAGATCTGTTTAATTTCAACCATTCAACAAACATTTTTTGTGTTTACAGAATTGCTCTGTCTAAGCAGAATTTTACTCTTAAGTATGATACAAACATTCCTCGACAAGTGGTGAGACTTTGATTTGAAGTTGCTTATCTTGATTTAAATTTTTAAACGTGTATTGATAAGATTATAATGTACTACATTTCTTTTATCACCTCTAGGGATTAGCTGGCAGTAGGTAAGTACAACATTAAATACACCAATGAACATTAACAATCAGGTTCTTTACATTCTAACAAAGCTTATCATCTTTATTCAGAATACAATACAGTTGAAGTGGATGTTTGGTTTGCCACAGTATTATTCAGATGACATTTTCATATTCTGACATAAAAGATCTGGGTGTTTTTCTGTGTAGTGCTATTGTGTCTGCCACCTTGAAGTGCCTGATGAAGTTTTACAACATCACAGACAATGTATGTTCAATATTCACCAAACATGGGATCAATTTAGAACTTGTATTTTATGCTGCAAAGACTGCATGCATTTTATTATGTTCCAGGATCTTCCACAACCAGTCAGAGCCAACTTCATCCTCAACGTAGAGACTGATGAGCTGTTCATCACAGCTGGTCTACAGGACAGAGTTGTGCAGGTATGTGTAGTCTTATTCATTTTGACTCCTCTGACACTGATTACACCATGACTGCATCTGTATTAACATTCTAATAGGTCTACGAGGGCCTGGTTTACATGGACTTCAGCAAACAGCTTATGGATGAACGTGGTTATGGTACAGTCTTTAAACCTATTTTTTTATATTCTGGCAAATATAAATGCAGGATTTCTGCAGGTCTTACTCTTGGTAGTCTAATTTACCCTTCTGCAATTTAAGGCATTACACCATATTACATCACATTAAGTCTTACATTAAAGCAGAAGGCCATAATTCCATAAATGTATTAATAATAGGTACATGCTCCTCAATAATATATTTCTTCATACTATGCTTTTTAAAACAAATTTATAAACATCCCAAACAAGATGCTTTTGCTTGAATTGCAAAATTAAGTGTTGTTTTCTGAGAAAATGAATGACACAAGTAAGTTTATGCTTACAGCAAGACTTTTAGTAGGGGTTGAAGTTACTTTTCTGTTTGATTAGTTGATTTTTCTGAGCTCACTGACTATTATGGCTTTATGAATATTTAAACATTTGTATGCTGAAAATTAAAATAAAATGGCACAATATTTTATGTTTGGGCAGAGTTATTCAAATGCTCATCTGCTTTTATGTTAAGTTATTTAAAAAAGAGATTTATACAGATGTTTTTTTTTTTTTTTTTTTTTGAGTTGCTAAAACAACTGTATGCCCAATACAATTTTACTAAATGTATTGTTTGAATTGTACTGTAGAAAACAGGATATATTTTGTTTACTTCTAATTATTCTTTGCATTTTATTTGCTTGGTCTTAAAAGGGCTTAAGCAAGTCATGCAGCTTTATAAACTTATTTGAAAAAAAAAATGGTTTCAATTATTAAATAGATTTTAATTTTAATATTTTTTATGTAATTAATTTTGGTGCGGATGCCTTTATTTAATACCCTAATTAAATATATACACCAGGATCCTCTCTTCACTGTGTGTTTTAGCTAGATTATTTTTTATGGCCATATTTGTAATGTTTTTCAAGGATTAATTAGATTCATACCTTACCACAAGATTTCTTGATGGATTCTGCGAATGAAGCCAATGTCTACTCCAGGAAGAAAATAAATAAAAATACACCTAAATAAATTAAATCCAGTGAAAAAGAAGAATAAAACAAATATAAGAACAAAGCAATATATTTTGCTTTATTCTCTGTTAAAAATAAAGGGCCCAAGACAGTATACAGAAGTCTGTTTAAGCACGCTACTGGTTTGTATGTCCCAGCCTTTTATACAGTATTCAAGCCTTTAGTGTGGCTTTAATTTTTAAACTATCATTAGCTATGTTTCCATCAACCTAATTATATGCACATTTTAGAGATGCGCATAAAAAACTTATTGACGGAAACTCCAAGATGCGCATCAATTTTTAAAAAGTGCATAAACAACATATGTGCATAACTGAGTAGGATAAACTTTTTTTTTTCGATAAGAGAAGATGCGCATAAACTTTGATGGAAACACTATTACCGCACAAATTCCAGTGTGCGCATTAAAAAATGTCATGTGATTTTGTTATAAGAGATCTTGTGATGAGAAAATGTGTGTAAATGGACAAACCAGCAGGCTGAGCACAGTGTAAAACATCTGAAATGTTGTTTTGGTCATTCTAAAATGCCTTATTGTTTAAGTGACCGCACATTCACCGCGTGTCAGGGCTGTCTTCTGTGGCACCAGTCATTTATTAGATGAAGAAAAGATTCACGCAGCTTCTCCTGCTGCAGCAAATTCTAATTTTACTGTTGATATTTGGTGCCAGTTAATCAGGAACTGATGATTTTGTTTGCTTTGACTTGTTGGATGGAAACGCTGCTTTATTTGCATGTCTTTTATGCGATAATCCTGTTTTGCGCATGAAGTTCATTCGCATTTTTTGGATGGAAACAGCTATTGTTTGATAAATTTGAGTGTATCTCAAAAATGTTAACAAAAAGAAAAAAATCCCTTTTTGTTCAGGGTAGATATATAGCAAAGCAATAATGAATGTTTGATTATACTTGAGTATACCTTAAAGGTTTGATATTCCTGAGTATATCTCAAAAAAAAGCTAATACAGAGAAAAAATCCCTTTTTGTTTTCTAGAGCTTAATATTGCTCTCTAGGGTGATACACTTCAATAAAAAAACATAGCAAAGAGTTTCTTCTAATACATCAGTATTAGGGCAGTCTTCCAGGGGTCTTTTCCTCCAACGCCATAGCTCCTAGCTGGCAAAGAAAACTGACCCACGTCATTATGTTGTCCTTGACCTCTTGGAACTCAGACGAAAGTTTCTTCTCGTTGCTTATAGCTCTTTTTGCAAGAATATGAGTATCTGAATATCTCAGTAATGTTTTGTGTCCTTTATAATTAATGTCATTAAACAAACCAGACACTACACTTTCTGTGATCATTACTTTTCTTTTTTCACTAGTCTTTAAAATGCTAGTGTATTTGCAATAGAAGCCTTTTGTTTTAACTTTCTGTTTTGCATGTCACATTTTTTTCCCCATAGGAGAATACATTCCCTTGGACATGCGTGATCTTCCCATGTTCTGGCTGGCTTACTTGAGCGATCCAAGTGATTCCGGAAGGATTCACAGTAATGTTAGACAGCGCTGGTTAAACGGTAAGTCCTGCTTTATGTTCTGGCTCATGTCTTTATTGTAAAATAAAAACTTTCGGTCACATTTTATTTTGATGGTTTGTTACATTGCATCTACATGCCAACTGATTCTCACTGGATCATAAGTAGACTGTTAGGTTGGGGTTAGTTTAAGTTCACATGCACTTGCAAAGTTTCTTATAATTAAGCAGACAGGCTACTAATACTCAAATAGACCATCAAAGTGTTACCATCTTTTCTAAAGTCATCTTCTTTTTGGGCAGGTGAACCCGCTGTTGTTGAAGCTATGAAATCATTTGCTGAACTCACAGACCAATCTCGGTTTGTTCATCTCTGAGTATTCGTCCTTAAGTTGTTATAGCATTAAATTAATTTTTTTAGCCATAACACATTATGAATAGATGATGATTGTTACTGAAAGGTGCTTTAAATGTGGCTTTGCAGGGCAGCATTCCAGTGTAAGGACTGGGCCAGACTTGCACAGCTCATGGATGAAAACTTTGAGCTACGGCGGTATGATTATTTAATCCATTCGTTAAACTCTCTTGATAAACAATGTACATTTTAAGAGGGTTATGAACCAACTGAAAAATCTAAATTCTCTAGATCTTTTGCTATAGAAGAGTTTATTGTACTATAAAAACATCCTGTAAGTTTCAGAACTCAGACCTTGCTGGTTAGTCTAAAAACTACTTATATTGAAGCTAAACTGCCAAGACAACAGATTGTGGAATGAGCCACTTTATTATGTAATAGTGTCAATAAACTCTGCCTCCACAGGAGTGTCTTATAGTGATACATGCTGTAATAGGTAAATAACGACAGAGGCAGCTGCAGGTCTAATGCAAAATCTGAAAAATGATATAGCCGACATTAAGACCTTCAATGACATCAAGTCTTTGCATTGCCTTCTTTCTGTTCCCACCAATAAGAAAGCATGAATGCAATTTATTTTTAATGGAGTTCCAGGCTGCTTCAGTAAGAACTGTTTAACTAAATTTGACCACGAATTTGTTTACAAAGTACAATCCAGTTCTGGATAGTTTAGAAAGATAAGATGCAAGTAAAACAGTCCTGTGCCTAAACGGGATCTGACAGTAATGTTATAACACTCAAATGTGAGTTTTATTATACAGAAATGTTTGCTTCTAGTAAGTTGACATGTACTTAGTATTTATGCTTTTTGTTTATTTAAAACATATTCAGCTATGAAGCATATAGGCTGTCAAACATATGTAAGTTTTTGTCGGTGACATACAGCTGCCATTTGAGATTTATTAATATGCAAAATGTTTGTCAATCACACCAGTGGGCACTAGTGAGTCTTCAATCTGCCACATCTCTTCAAACGCTTTGTTCTGATGACACAAGATGGACTCTTAGTTATATATATATATATATATATATATATATATATATATATATATATATATATATATTTTTTTTTTTTTTTTTTTTTTGAAGGTCCAGTGAAATTAACATTAGTTTTGAGGATATTTAAGAGCTAGTGTGCGCCAAAACAGTCAATTTTCTTCTTAAACATATAAAACTGATATAAACATCCAAAGCTTGCAATTTGTAAGTTAAGCCTAAATGGCTTAACAATTTTTGTTCACATCACCTTATACTTCAGTTTCTCATCAAGTCTTGACCAATTAAATGCACTCTAGTATCTGACATGTCCTGCTTCTCATTTCATGTTACTTCTTTGCTTTTCATTTGGCATGCTTGAGCTCTACTACTCACTTGGTCGAGCTGTGATTAAAAACAAAACACTACTGGCTGTTTTTTAAAAGGGGGAGACCCTAATCTATGTCCTGCCCTCTTCATTTTCCAGTAACATCAAATAGAAAATGTACATTTCAAAGCACATCACAGGACCTTAAATTTAAAAAAGAACAATACAAAATAATAAAAAGGTAGTTCATGGCCCCTTTAATACAAAACAAAAGACAGTATACAGTATAACCATTGACTTCAATAAAAGGAAAAAACAACTATGGGAGTCTGTGGTTACAGGCTTACAGCTTTCTTCTAAATATCTTCCTTTGTGTGCTCAAGTCAGTTTTGGGTGAACTACCCCTTTTATTATTATTTCTAAATGCTTAAAAACATGCTGCCATTAAAGTTGCTATTTTTCCATCAGGTCGGTCTATACTGATGACTGCTTGGGTCCTGGAAATCTAAAAATGGTACAGCTTGCAAGACAGGTGAGTAAATCAATATCTGATATTTAATACTCTCATTAGTAACTGAGTCAACCTTGAGTTATTCAACAAATTCCCCACTATATACATTAGAAGTGTTATGACCTCTGAAAAATAAGCAACATGTTTGAATGGGTCTTTTGTTCTTGTAGTTTGGATCTGCAGTGAAGTTGCCCGGCAGTGGGGGTGCAGTGGTAGGCTTGTGTATGGATCAGGAGCGACTGGTAGGGCAGATTTGAATATAATGGTTGTTGACTTTATTATGATGCTTGTTTGTAATTAAAATTCACATGATTATGATAATTAGGAGACAACAACTTCGACTAGATTCTATTGAGAAATCTATTTCAAAGCTAAAATTAAATTATATTGAGAGCTATTTGTGTACACCTAGTAACTGTTCTTATAGCAACATCAACCCTTTTTACCAACGCTAAAACATTGTGTCTTTGTTTTCTAATTAAAATTATTTCATGTTAAGACATCAAAATTAATTTGATCACATGAAATGTTGACTTCTCTCCAGTAGCCCTTAAAATGGTAATATTTTTGAATCAATGTGTATAAATATCTCTTTTTTTCCACTAGATGGAGATGAAGAGGGCTTTCCAAGAGGCAGGATGTGTGTTTTGTTTGATCGTGCCCTATGACCCATCAGTACAGGGTCAGAACTGATCACCCAGAGGAAAGCTTTTATATTATTTTATTTCTCACAAAGAAGATGTGTTGAAAAGGCTCTGCTAGCAGAACATACTGCCCAAAATTTTAATTATGTCATCATTTTTACATTTTCCCGATGTACCAAACCTGTATGTCTGTTTTTGTTTTGTTGAAAATAAAACAAATCTATTTTGAGACTTTCAGTTTTTGGATTCAAGGAAGAGTAGCAAATTTTGCTCAGTGTGCCAACATTATTCTAAACGTCTTCTTTTGTGTTTCCCTAGAAGTTTTGAACTTGTTTAAATGAACTTATCAGTGTTTTCCTAGTCCCTAGGCGGGACTCCAATTGTTGTACATTTCAGATAGAAATGAGAAACAATTGACTATGCATTGGAAGCCTTTCACACCCATCCTGTTCTTGGGTTGTAAAGATGTTTTTCTGCAGAGCCAAAAGCCAGAATTCCACACTCTTAAAACTGAAGGTTCTTTATATATACCGATGGTTGTATAAAGAACCTTTTAAAGCCATGGGATGCACTCATGCTAGTACAAATTGTTCGTTATAGTGTTTTTTTAGGTTATTAAAATGTTCTTCATGCTAATAAAATGGGTTATTAATATACTAATTATAATTAATAATAAAATAATAATGCCATGATATTAATATAATTAATATTATGGCATTACTTCACAGCTTAAATCTTTTTTAAGATTGCATTAGAAATGATTGCAGATGGAAAGTCTTATTTAAATAAATCTGTAGGCTATATAAATAAAATTGCTACAGCTTCCCCTTTGTCTTATAGGTTATTGTTTTATATGAATGAGTAAAATAAGTCTTTTTGATAGCAATGCAAGTGTTGTGTATTAATGTTTAATTTGTTGTGTTGCTTTTTAATGCAGGTCCTGTGAAACATTAAAATAAAAAAGGCTGTCAGCTTTATACTTTGAGGTAAATTAGACTAATTAAAGTCGTATATATAGTGTCAAGTAGGCTACGAGTGAACGTGCCTCTGCTGGTTTAGCACGCACTTGGGCTGTGTCTCAAAACCTCGTGACTTGCCCACTTAGCGTTTTTGAGCATGCGGGCGTTTTGCTCCAATTTTCTGACTTGCAGCCCGCCTGTAATGAACAATATATAGTGTAGTATGTATAGGCAGCCCCTTTAGGTTTTGAGGCACGGCTATTATCTGTAGCTCGTTAATCTACTGTAGGATACTACTACTGTATACAAACAGACGCTGCCGCTGTCAGGAGGAGGGACCGATTATGCGCGCATAACGTTAGTCATAGTGTAAATCGCTAAATAAGCAGATGTGGACGCGCCGTCTTCGACTGTCGTCGGTATCATTTGATGGGACTGAAGGATGGCAGCAAAGGAGGATCTTTACTCCAAGATTATTCCCCGCAGACTGAGGCAAAATAGTTGCGTCTCTGTCAAACATGGATCCAATCTGGACGTGCTGCTGTCGATGGGATTTCCTCAGCAGAGAGCGTAAGTGACACATATCCTATTTATTATTTATAATGGAGTGCTTCTTACAAATACAATTATAATTATCTGTTTTCCCCAAAATGCAGGTAATTATTGTTTAAATGTAATGCTCTGGCTTCAAGTTAGTATAAAGTCAATTCCTTGCGTGAAAAATAAAGGTTATCTGGTAAAATCGTTCGTGGAAGCAAGACTTTTAATTGCTTGTAATTGAGGTCAGTGATGTGTTGCTAAAGCCACATTGAGCATAGCAGCCACACAACAAAATCTACAAGCTATTTTAGGTAATTGTGTCAAAAAGCCACACAACACAATATATAAAGAAACCACCTGAAAATACCTATCTCTAGACTTCTATGTATTGAATCCGATGAAATATTCCAAACTTAAGTAACATCAGAATGGTTAAGAAAAATATACTTGTTGAAATAACCCTGATTTTTATCAGTCACGAGTAAAAATAGAAAGATTTGGGTGTCACTTTATTTTGATGATCTCTTTTTTTTTTAACAGTTTGTTGATAATATGCTACTTTGCAACTACATATACCAACTAATTCTCATAAGTTGACTGAAAGGTACGGGTCAGTGTAAGATGACATGTGCTTGCAAGGTTTCTTCTAGTCAGTTAAGCAGACAGTATTCTAATACTCTATTGAAAATTAGTTGACCTGCAGTTGCAAATGTAACTTACAGTTAAAAAATGTTCAAAAGAGACCATCAAAATAAAGCAATACCACGATTTTGACCAGTTGTCATTTTAAAGTGGTATCTACACTCACCAGCTACTTTATTACATAAACGGTACTGGTTTGGACCGCCTTTTGCCTTCAGAACTGCCTTAATCCATAGATTCAAGAAGGTACTGCAAATATTCCTCAGAGGTTTTGGTCCACATGATAGCATCACACAGTTGCTGCAGATTTGTCGGCTGCACATCCATGATGTGAATCTCCCGTTCCACCACATCCCAAACGTGCTCTATTGGATTGAGATCTGGTGACTTTGGAGGCCATTTGAGTACAATGAACTCATTGTCATGTTCAAGAAACTAGTCTGAGATGATTCTTGCTTTATGACATGGTGTATTATCCTGCTCGAAGTAGTTATCAGAAGATGAGTACACTGTGGTCATAAAGGGATGGACATGGTCAATACCCAGGTAGGCTGTGGCATTGACACGATTGGCACTAATGGGCCCAAAATATCCCCCACACCATTACACCACCACCACCAGCCTAAACTGTTAATACAAGGCAGGATGGAGCCATGCTTTCGTGTTGTTGATGTAAAATTCTGATGTTAAATGCACAGAGCTTGTGGTCCTCCAAGAAACATGGTTGAGAAACACTGACTTAAATCATCTTTTCCCTTTATGATGCTCTGTTTGAACTGCAGCAGATCATCTTGACCGTGTCTACATGCTTAAATGCACTGAGTTACTGCCATGTGATTGGCTGATAAGAAGTTTGCGTTAACAAGCAGTTGGGACAGGTGTACCTAATAAAGTGGCCGATGAGTGTATTTTTTACATACATTGTAACTTAAAAGATATAGGATTAAAACTGTAACAATTTTGATTTTAGGAAACACATATTTCACAACTAGTTTGCTTATTAGCATATTATTAGCAAATCAGCTGTGTATCACTACTTTTAAAGCACACATGAACTGCTCATTCTTCATGAGCATATCTATGAAACCTTTACTGATCTATCACCTATGCTTGAACAAGAACTAAATTACTATCAATATATATTTTTTTTTTGTATGTTTTATTGTTAAAAATCTTGGACATTTTATATATTATTCTTCAGATGGTTTGACCTGGCAAATAGTGTATTCTGTCTGGGTCTACAGTATGTCTGGGTAGCAGAGAGAAAGGGACGTTAAAAGTCATTTATAAAGGCAATCACTCTTTTATATTAGCAAGTGTGTTCCAAGCATAGTCATGGAGTTAATATGCTTTTTCTTTGTCTCTTTTATGCATGTATTCACCCATATTATGAGAGTCAACTGTCCTGATTTCCTGTAAAGGCCTCTTTTAGAGTTAAGAGCCTTCAGATTTGTCTGATGCCTTTATGTGAACCAACTGAGATCAGATAAGACCATCATCATACTAACTCAGTCAATGGAAAAAAAGACAGTGAATGCATCCTATAGTATAGTGAGAAGGAACATCTGTGCTCATTACACCATGAATGATTTGTAAGTCACAAGGTTTTTTTTTTCCATTCTTATTTTGGCGCATAAACAAGAAAACCCAAGACCATGCAGCTGTTCAAAATTAAACTAAGCAGTCGATGTGTGCTCAGTCTTGTGTGGGAAGGTAGGTTCTTTTTTTGTGGTTGGTGTTTATTCGTTTGGTCCTGTTGCGTTTGGAACTGATGGCAGTGGTGTTGATTGGGGTTGTGTTCACCCTCATGCTGTTTCGAAACGATGTGGCTTTATTTATTCAGTGAATTACAAAAGGTAATTTTTTAAAGACCTAATTCCACCAAACTACCCAGCCAGTATGGCAGTATTTTACTGATAACCTTACTAATGTTGCCAGTGGATGACTTAAATGAGCAGAGAATCATTCTGATTCAAACTATTCCAACCAGTAGAGGATTTAAGTCAGTAGAATTATTACAATTTGAAGAATCTTTCACATCAATCTTATCCCATTAGTGAAACTTATTTGGCAGATCTTCAACTTATTTTTGTCATCATTCCTATTAGTAGAAACTCAGTAGAATCTTATCATTCATCTTCCAGAAGGTGACTTGACTTGCTGCTTTATTACTTATATTGTACTGCATTTTAGATTCCCTATTTATGCCAAGTGTGTTTTTTTTTTAATTCCATATGTCAAATAAAGAAGAAACTGCTTCTAATAACAGGCGGAGAGCTGTATGGAACTATGGATTCAGGAAACAGAAAACCAAATATGTTGTATTACAACAGAACTTAAGACCACAGTTGCCTTACACTGCTTTTGGGAAACACATCCTTGATAAATAGAATTATTCCAATCAGTATTATTCTGATCAGCAGAATCAATTCTATCTGGAGAGTCGTTTAAATTGGTAACAGAATTCTGATCAGTATCACTCAAATCAGTAAAATCACTTTGGTCTGTAGAATAATTCAGAGCAGTAGCATCATTATTATCAGTATTGTTCAGGAGTGTTTTTCCCAAACAACAATTTAACTCGTGGCTGAGCTATCATAGTAATGCATAGTTTGGGAAAAGAACAATGTAGTGACGAGTGTTTCCCAAACCCCAAAGTTTTTCTGTTGCAGTTCCATCATTTGAACCCCGTAAGTTAAACGTAAAATGCCAATAATGATGCTCTAAACAGGGTGGAGTAACAACTTCTTTAGAGAAGAACCCTATACTTTCTTTGTGCAAATTATATTGTTTTACTTGCTCACGCATTTACAAACAATCCAATTTTAGTTTTGGTATAAACATGCACTCGTTTTTCAAATTAATTGAAATATATGTAAATGGCACATACAGAGCCAATGTTTCCTTTACAAATATTGAGAATATTCCATAGTCTATTCTAAATGAACATAACATCACTTACAAAAGCTAACATTTATTCTAATATCATATACTGGATTCATTCATTCATTCATTTTCTTGACGGCTTAGTCCCTTTATTAATCCGGGGTCGCCACAGCGGCATGAACCACCAACTTATCCAGCAAGTTTCTACGCAGTGGATGCCCTTCCAGCCACAACCCATCTATGGGAAACATTTACACACACACTCATACACTACAGACAATTTAGCCTACCCAATTCACCTGTACTGCATGTCTTCGGACTGTGGGGGAAACCGGAGCACCCGGAGGAAACCCACGCAAAGGCAGGGAGAACATGTAAACTCCACACAGAAACGCCAACTGAGCTGAGGTTGAAACCAGCGACCCAGCGACCTTCTTGCTGTGAGGCGACAGCACTACCTACTATATGAGGGCGCCACTGCCTCGCCCTCATATTCTGGATAAATCACATAAATAAATAATGAGGCTATTTATTAAAAAATTAAATTTAATATTTATTATTTATTAGGAAATTAAAAATAGCATACTTTAATCATATTAATGATGATGACGAATATTATTATTATTTTTATTAAGTAGGATATTGTTTATTTTTAATTTTTTTTGGAAAAGTCAACTTACAATTTGACATATGCAAACCTCTGCAGAAATGTTCTAACCAACAGGCCCATGTCATATACAGTACAGATACTTAATAAATAACCTCTGAATTTAAAGCATTAACGTATACTATGTTTTTTGTTTTCACATGCTTTGGAGAGATAACATAAATTCCGCTTTTAAACAATAGGTCACCTACAGATTTTTTCAGGAGCCATTGTCAGAGTCTGTGTTTAAAATGACATCAATGTTTTCAAAGTGTACTGCAAAGAGAGCGCAATTGTAAACATAAAGATCGCTAAAACTGAACTTTAAAAATGCTTTGAAAGCAAATTACACAAGAGTGATGACTTTAATGCTTTAAAAAAAAAACTTTCCAATTTTAAACATTAGAGTATTCTAAATGAATAGGGCATAGAGGGGACAACTGGTAATAGAACACAGCCAGTAACTATGTTTCTAACTACAGCTCCAGAGGTGTAGTTGCAAGCATACAAGTTCGTTGTTCATTGGAACGACAGATTTGGGAAATGCCAAATCAACAAACTATGGTTTTAATGACCCAACTTGCGACCATGCTAATGATGGTTTTCGGAAATGCACCCCAGGTCAGTAGAATCACTTCTATCTGGAGAATTATTTGGATCAGCAGAATCACTTCTATTTGGAGAATCGTTTAAATCAGTAACAGCATTCTGATCCATATAATTCAGATCAGTAGAATCTCTTTTATCTGGAGAACCATTTAAATCACTAGCATCATTCTTATCAGTATCATTCAGGTCAGTAGAATTTCTTCTATCTGGAGAATTATTCAAATTACTAGCATCATTCTTATCAGTATCATTCAGATCAGTAGAATCTCTTTTATTTGGAGAATCATTCAGATCACTAGCTTCATTCTTATCAGTATCATTCAGGTCAGTAGAACCTCTTCTATCTGGAGAACTGTTCAGATCAGTAAAATCATTGTGATCATTATCATTCTAAACCAACATAAGCTAATTCTGAAAACGTTGCTCTATATATGTTTCTGAAGATTGTGAATTATGTAGCCAGAAGTATGTATAACTGCATTTCATTTTTAAAATGAATGCTTTGGGGCGGTATGAAACCGTTCCTTTTCGCACTTACCAGCTGACCGCTTGCCTCCTTATGGACGGCTTTCCTGCTGTTACCAGTTTGTTTCGTTAGCTCGCCATGTACTTCGGCAGACTTGAGACGCAGAGAGGAGTTGACCAGCAAGAACGGTTCCAGAAAGCGGGCAAGACAAAAACAGAATCCAAAAAATAAAATAAGCAGGTAATAACAGGGTGAGAATGTGGCAAAATCTGACAACATGGTAAATATCAGATGTGGGCTTTTCTTTTTCTGGATTGCTTTTAAAAAATTGTTGGTTGGGTTTAGGGAAGTGAATGGACTGGTCAATCAATACAATCGGTTGTGTTTAGTGAAGGAGTAGGGTGTGTCAATTGATCAGTCATTCAGCCAGGCTTTTAGTCAGTCAAACAGTCAGTCAACAGCGGCCTCTGGTGGATTTACATGAGAACAGCGGGACCGAATGGCACTTACAAGAGAAATTTAAGATCTCAAAAAGCGTACGCAGCGGCCTGTGGTGAATTTGTGAAAACAAAAACTGCAAAAAAATATAGCTCCAGGGATGTATTTGGCAGGTCTCCAGAAATGCATATAGAGGTACATTTTGGGTTGTTCTAAACAGTAGCGTCATTCTGAAGAGCAGAATCATTTCTTCCAGCAGAATCATTCCAATTAGTAGAATAATTTTATCATTAAATAATTCAGGTGAGTAGCATCATTTCTGTTGGTACAAACAGCAGAATCATTCAGATCTGTAGAGTTATTGTAATTTGGATAAACAAACTATGAAAAGATTCACAATAATGATTGATTCTTAAGTTAGACATCTCTTTTGACACGTTCTTGGCAGTTTCAGTTCAAAAAACATTTAAACATTTTAAGTAAAGTAGCAACTAAATTTTTCAGCTCATTAGTAATTTAGTTAAACATTTTTAATACATTTATAGTGATTCTTTTCTTCTTTCTTTATAATAAAACTGTAAAAATGCTCTTTACAAATTCCCAGAAGAAAGAGTCATGCTGGTTTGAAACAACTTCGGTTAAAAAGGGTGAGTTAAAAATGATGACTATTTTTTTGGGTGTACCGTTAAGTCTGACCGCACTAACCAGTCCCTCTGGTTATTGTCTTGCTCATCTATTTATCACAGTTGCTGTGTTGTCATAAAGTAGCTTTTAACAGTAGTGAGTCTGTGCATATATTAATGCAGCATCACTGTGGTTTTCTCTCAGGGTCACGCTTTGTAAATGTCATCTACTTCCTTCCTGAAATGTGACACGCAGATGAGATATCAACCATCAACTCACTGTGCATAAGCACAGAGATCCTCATCATCTTCCATATTAAAAGGCCACATTATGTCCCTCACAGCCTGTGAGGGTGACTTTCGTGTTTGCGCTGTGAAGGGAACAAGTGGGCCGTCAGTTGTCCCTGTTGTCTGCTGCAGTCTGGCCAGTTATGCCGCCAGGCCTGCAGGTGTTGGTGGGCTGTATTTTTGGGACGGACAGCTGTGCACTCTTCCCTTCGCCAGTCTTCCCGTGTGGCAAGGATGGCAGCTGGTACTTGCAGGCCTCAGGGCTTGTGGGATAGCATCTGTTTGTTGCTCTTTCGGGGCGTCAGTGAGATCAATCGTATCTTTTTCTTCTTCCTCTTTGGCTCTGCTCCCTCGGTGGCTGCTGCTGGATGAAGGAAACAGATGCAGGCCAGCAATAGTGAACCTTTCTGGTCCACTGCTGAAAAAAGCACAGCGGCAGCGCAGGAGTGGGATCTACAAAGGCAGTTGTTATAAAGTCAGCCTACTCCTCCACTCCTCCACTATTGTATCAGTTTGTGTTCTCTCATTTGTAAGTCCACCATCTGTGGTGGTTGAGCCATTGCCAGAATGAGAGACGTGTGTCCAAATGCGAGTGTCCTTCCACCCTCCTGCTAAGACTCTGGAAGACACACAAGAGTACAGCTCCACCTTGTGCTGTGATTGTCTGGGCTTTGTGGGATAGGATTGTAAATTTAAGGGTCCCTTGAAGGTCTTGAGTTCTTTATTGCAATATTGCATTGGTGTCAATGCAATTTCACCTGGAATAGAAAGGGAGGGACATATTGAGAATCTACTACCTTTTTTTTTTTCAAAAATGGATATTAGCATTTTGTTTCTTATTAAAGCCACATTTGACAGCTTATGACTTGATAGATAAGTTGTGTTCCAAATGGCACACACTATGCACTTATGGACTATACACTGATGGACTTACACACTCAACCAATGTGTATGAGTTTAGTGTTGTTTTTTTACTGAACAGAAATTCAAACTATTTCTCAGATGAAGTTTGACGGTTGCAAAATTAATATAAATAAATTACCAAAATATGTGGGAGGGGATTTTTCTTGCGCAGTACAAAAATTAAATAAAGCAATCCAACCACATTGGCCGATACCTCCTCCAAGTTCGCTACTTGAGCACAGTTGAGTGTGTGAAGAGTTGAACATTCCCCACTTCTTTTTAGAGGTTGAGTATTTAAAGTGCATTCATTTTTAAAGGGGTGGTTCAGAGTGTATTTTTAAGGCTTGGTTGTGTTTATAAGATGCAAAGCAATGTGTGCTCATGCTTCATTTGTAAAAAATCACGCTATTTTTTTCATACAGTATATCTTTGGTTATATACAGCTACTCAGCTAACATGAAATTCCTAGTTCCTCCAAAAAGTCTGCCCTCAAGAGGCTCTGATTGAACAGCTAACATAATGTGCTGTGATTCGCGGATCAGCTTCATGTCACCAGGAAGCATCACGTCCAGTCATGACTCTTTTTTTTTTTACAGTGAGAGTATATGATTTTTTAAATTTTTTTTACTTATTTTTTTTATTGAATATTCGAAAAACATTAACAAATGTCATGAATGAAACAGCAACAATCTAAGTTTTATTTTTTTTTTTCATTTAGTTCAAGATAATTGCCAATTATCTGAAATATAAATATAATATGCCTATATTGAAATTTTGCCAACAAAAAAAAACAAGGTTTATGAAATAAGTACTATTTTCCTTTTCACATTCATGGAAAGCAAAGATGACATTCTTATATGTAAATTCAAAATCTGCCTTCACATAAACTTTTATAAAATCAAAAACATCACACCAAAATATCATTGAATGAGGGCAATTCCAAAATAAATGAACCAAAGTTTTAGGATTTACTAAGCAAAAAGAACAGTTGGTGTTAATATCATTTATAAGTCTTTTAAGATTACACTTGTCTGAATAGCATCTATGAATCAGTTTAATGGTAACTTCTCTTATTTTGTGTCTTACAAAAAAAATTGTGGGGTATGTCAAGTCATACCTCTACTAGCACACACTGTGCCTCTGCTGTGTAAATACCTTCAGTCGGTGTAGCCGTGTGAGCCTGAATTAGACATAAAATGAAGAGGACACAGCTGAACTTCACGCCTGCTCTCTAAAATAAAATCTGACAAGTGTCTTTTATATATTCGGGTTATAAGAATGTGTAATGTCGAGTTCAGACTGCATGATTTTCAAAGTAGTCGTGTCACAGATGTTTTCACACTGCATGACTATCTGGGCTAGTGTTTCGTCGCTGCTTTGTTCACACTGCAAGATGGATCGGTGATTGCATTGCATGGCTTTACTATAGGAAGAATCACCGACAACTTCGTCCAAACTACGTCTCACAGCCAAAAACACGTAGTATATCTTATGTTATTAACTACATAATGAGAAAGAAGCCTTTAATTAGGTAGAAAATGTACATATTTGCTCATGGGTTTAAAGGGAATTAGCCATTTCTCCTCAACATTGATAATAAACTAATTTCTTTCTGTAGAAAACGTCAAACAGACACAGTTGCTCCTGAGTCCTGTCAAACCTGCACTAGTTTTCACTGCACTTTTCATCCATTTCGTGGTTCCAAATAAACCAAAAAAAGAGTGCTTTTAACTTCCCCCCCTGCCTCCTGCTAGACTGCAGCAGGTATACACAAATGCACACACAAATGAATGCTGCTCTCTCATTGGCTGTAGGCGATCGCTGATGTTATTTTCAGTCAAAACTCAATTCACACGGCATGATTTGAATCGCCGACAGCTCCAGATATTTAGCATGCCAAATATCTCACAGTCATCAGCGACCCATCGGCGATTCTCTCAGATCGCGTCTTTGATAGTTCATACTGTGTGATTGTCACTCACGTGCACGAGCACCGATATACCTGTGATTTTAGGCATTTATCAGCGATTTCTCAAAACCTGTCGGCGAGCCAAAATTGGGGCTAAAATCACGCAGTCTAAACTAGGCATAAGTAATATGAAACATTCACATATTTTTTGTGAGTTTGTTATTTAAGATGTAGAACGCAGGAAAAGTGGCTGCATAGAGACACACCACAGCGCTGCTGAAGATTGTTGCTGTTTACAGGGGTTTGATGAATAAATATGAATTAGCTAAATTGTTAAAGATGCCAAACAGCATTTCCTGTTGTTTACATCCTTGTTTACATCCTTGCTACAACATACTGTTAACGCTAGAAACTATGCATGTAATAAATCAATTTTAAAAAATAAAAATGCTTACAAGTTGTGGCTCATAGTCCACAGCTTCTTTTATTATGGTTGGAGCTGCTCTTTAAGGAGTTTTTAGCCGAATCCAGCACTGAACTGAAAAAGATTTTGGAGGCTGACTTTGTCAAATGCTTGCTAGATATTTTTTATAATTCTCTGGAACATAATCTGGAACATAATTGTGTCGTGTCCTTTGTGAGCCCAAATACAGAAACAGAAGAAGCTCTGTGGACATAGCAGCGTTTGGATGGCATTTTAGCTTTCTTTGCTATAACATTACAGCGCCTCTGGCCACGCCTCTTTCGCTCACAGAGAGTGTGCGTGTGGTGAAGTGAATGTGCATAACCTGAAGCGCTTGTGACATCACTAACCTGGATGTTTTTTTTTTTGTAGTTCTAATTCAAGCTAATTTTGCATTTGCAATTTCTCACTTTGCATTGAACTTGAGCGTATTACATTCAGATATGTTGTTTGTTCACACGTTACATTACACATGAACTAAAGTTTAAAATATGATATCGTACACTCTCAGAAAAAAAGGTACACAGTGGTACAACTAATGTTCATTGAGGAAGAGTTTTGTACCTTTGTAAAAGTTGCACCTTGAATGGTACAAAAATGACCTCTTATGATACTGTTCTGTACATTTAATGGTAAAACTGAAATGAAGGTACATTTACTGTAGGCCTTGACAACTTCTTGTTTATTACAATATCTACAGTATATAAATAAATATGACTAAAAGGGCGAATCGATTTTATGAATAAATTTCATATTAAAACATGAATCATCATTTAAAAACATATGCTTAAAGAAAGTCATAAACATTCATTATTATGTTCTATGATACAAAACAACTGGTACAACAAAACTAAAGGTATTGTAAACTAAACATTTAAGGCATTTTTATTAAACATTGGGTAAGCATTTTCTGATAAATACAGTTTTATTGATATCCGCACCTTTTGGCGTTTGCTTTCCGCTACGCACATGAGCTGAAAATAGTCCTGCTTATGCAAAGTGTTCATGCGGACTTTTAATTTTGTAAAACTAATCAAACATTGAGCATATCTCCTTACAATACTTTAGCATAATTCTATTTCTATTTTAAAATTAAGTCAATTCATTTAAATTAAAGGTACTGTGTGAAAATAGGAGAATAAATGTTTTTAATTGTACACATGAGAGAATGTATTTCTGTAACATTTTTGTGAAATGTTTGCAAAAAATAGATATTTTGATTTATGCTTAAGTATCTTTTATTGTTTATTGTAAATGAAAAAGGTGCATTTACACAAAAAGAAACTTATTTTTAAAACATTGTTTGAAAATGTATTTGATGTTTTATATTTACTGAAAACAAATTGACACATTTTGGATAAAGCAAAAGGCCTTTAAATAGTTCTTGAAGGAACACATTTGACACTGTTAAGGTACAAAGTGTCTTGTCACGGCAGTGGGGATACTTTTTCAGATTTATAGCTTTGATGAAGGTACAATATTGTATCTGCAGGTTTAAAAAAAAAACAAAGGTACATTTTGTTTCCCCATGGTACAAATCATGCCCTTAAAGGTAGAAACTGCAATGGTACAAATTTGTTACTTTTTCTTAAGGTACAATTCTGTTCAATAAAAAGGTACTGCCCCAGTGACAAGACTTTGTACCTTCTTTGGTACAACATTGTACCATTTTTTCTGAGAGTGTACTAGTACAGCTCTTTAAGAATATTTCATTGTGAATGCACTACTAAAAATGGTGAATAGCAGTGCATAAGTATGCAATTTGGGATGTAATAGCCTAATGATACTGCTGAATCGGCATTTCTCATCATTACTTCCTCCATAGCAGAAAATATAGCATTTTGTGTAGCATTCTAATAGGCCGGATACATTTCATGGTATGTGCTGACTTGTATTAAATGCAGACTTCAGTGGATTGCCTTAGCTTTGCTTGTTTTTAACCCAAAATCAGACTTTTTTCACCTTTATGGACAGCATATTTAAATATAACGTGCTATTTATCGTATAGAAAATAGTGACTGTCTGTGCACAAGTGAGCAAATTCCACTGCAGATTTAGTGGCTATATATAGTGTAGGGAATGAGGCACTTTGGATTCTAGGCTGCATTTGGTTGAACAGGAAATTTTAAGTGCTAAGAGTGATGTCATTAAAATCATTGATCTGTGTTGACAGAAATAAGAAACTGACTACTGAATGCTTAGAATATCTTGTAAATGTGACTTATGTCATTGTTTTAGAGCACACTGACCTTAAAGCTAATGTATTGTAATGGAGATTTCAAGAGTCCTTTTTATCTGTGTTTAAACCATGGTTATTACGATGTTATAGCGTAACATGATTTTGTTGTATTGTATATAGTTTCTTTAAAGTCTTTTATAGACTATTAAGTTCTTTTAAGTCTATTATAAACAATACAGTAAAATATTGTTTAAAAATACTTTAAAAACTAGAGAAGCATATTTATATGGAATGAATAAGGCCGATATAAACAGATCTATAATGAATGAATTAACTGCATGAAATAACTGATTTGCAAAATGTTAATTTTTTTCTGTTGATTAAGCAAATAAATACTTGACAAAATTAACAAAATGCAATGCAAACAAAATGTAATTAAATCATTACAAAATATATGCTGGTAATCTGATGTGTAATATTTACCTTTTTAAACAAATAAAAACAAGAAGACATTTGTTAATTACATATGATCATACAATTTAACTCAGTGGTCTATATTAAAAAAATTAGAACAATAATTATATCTATAAAGTAAATACAAGTTGTCAAAATTGATGCATGTTAAGTGTCATTCGAGTCATATTAAGAGACAAACACACAAGTGTCTGCTCTCCACCACAATGATGAACCTACAAATTTCAACATTACAGAAACCTCAGTATATCGCAACCTTAAAGTCTATTTCATGTCTCTTTGTTAATCTTTTTGCAAAAGTACATAGAATAATGTTCATTTCAACATTTATTTTCCTTGAACAGTCTGACGCAAAACTTTTTGGGAAATAGAAATCTACTTCTACACTGTAAAAAATGCTGTGTTCCACTAAATGGATTTGTGTTGGGACAACATAAAGATACTTATTAGTTTTTACAATTAAGTTGTCTCTCAAATACCTCAAGAATTTTAGTTAATTCTGCTCAATTAAAGTAAGTAGTTTTTACAAACAGCAAATGTCTCTTTTTAAGTGTGCTCAATTCAAATTCTTCTTTATACAATGAAATTCCATTACACTTTTTTTTCATTTTAACCTAACCCTTAATCCTAGTAAAATTTTTGTACTGTATGTTCGATTCTTAAATGGTATGTTTATTTAGCTTATTCTATATACATTTATAAGTAATGAATCATGATTGTTAAGCCAACACCTTATTTTTTCAGTGGACTTTGTCAGACAACAACAGTACTAATGGTGTATTCTAAACTTAATATATCCATATTCAGTTAAAACAAAAAAATTCTTGTAGGTGTTAATTCTATTCATTCATTCATGTTTATTTATAGCATTTTTACAATTTAGATTGTCAAAGCAGCTTAACATAGAAGTTCTAGTAAATTGAAACTGCCAGTCCAGTTTTCAGAGTTCAGTTTAGTTCAGTTCAGTGTGGTTTAAAGGTCACTGCTGAAAGTCCAAACACTGAAGGGCAAATCCATTGATGCGCAGCTCCACAAGTCCCAAACCAAGCAAGCAAGTGGTGAGGAACAAACTTCACCAATTGACGAAAGTGAAGTAAAAAACCTTGAGAGAAACCAGGCTCTGTTAGAGACGGCCATTTCTCCTCTGCTCAAATTTCTTGTGTAGAGCTGCAGTCTAGGCGCCAGAGGCTGGAGAACACTGGAAGTCCATTGTGGAGAAGCTGCAGGTGTGAGTAGGTCACTAACGGGTGTTCAGCCTGGCCCACAGGATCAATGCGGACATTTGTCTATCACTGGGTCTTTCAGAAATCATTCTCATGCTCTCTACTCCTCCATGACCACCAAAACATCTGTTCAGGATATGGCCTGATCCAGGATTATGTAGACCTCTAGAAGTTCTGGTTGGCATGATCACTTCACAGGTCACATCAAGTGTGCTGCACAATCTCTAGAGAACTCGGGATGAGTATCCACAGGTGGAAATAGAGAAGATAGAAAACATAGTGTAGCTGCTGTTCATGGTGTATTTATACAAGACATATTAATGTGCAATTTTGAATAAATGATTGATCAATTTTTGATGACAAAAGCTCATTTCAATGGCATTTCGATGTAAAATTGTATCAGTGTTTACCTTGTAAAAACAATAATATCAATAATAGAATTTAAAAGCAATATTTTTTTAATTTATAGTATTTTAAAATTATTTAGTTCCTGTCAGATGTCAAAGTGAATACTTCAGTTTTTAGTGTCAAGTAATTCTTTAATAATCATACTAATATGCTGTTAAAATAATTTCTTTTTTTTATTAACACTGAAAACAACAACTATTATAAAGATTTATAATGAATACAATGTTCACAAGAGCAGCATTATTAAAAAAAGAAAAACCTTCAAAATAAATATCTTTGTTACACACAGTCCAAGAAGGTGAAGGAGAGATTGTTGTTTAAAGTGTTATTCTAAATCGCAGTGACTCTTGAGCGTCTTGGCAATGAATCAGGCAAAAACGGAAGAACTGTAAACAGGAAATTTGGGGATGTTGAGGTCTGAGCTGTGGGATTTCCCCAAAGAGTCGAGTGAAAGGTGTGTTCATGCCTGTTTGGTCAGCTGGACAATTATGAAAAGACACTTTGTTGAGATTATCTGGAGTGATTTGTTAAAAAAAAAAAAAAAAAAAAAAAAAAACCTTAGATGCATCATTACACAAGTACAAATAATAGATATGGAAGTGTGTTAAACTTGTAGTCTGTCTTGTTTAATGTATGGGCTGCTGGTTGCTATTGCTTAATTGCTGATTCGTGGTATAAATGCCAGCAAAATCTAATCTTGTGTTAAGATTTCTGATATGTTATACCACAAATGCCACAAATTTTGATCTTCAAAAGCAAGCTGTAGCATAAAAGAAAGACATTAGTGAACGAGTTTTTATGTCATTTATTGCATGACTAGCTCACACAATATTTTACTTATACTACTAATATTGAATTTAAAGGGATAGTTTGCCCAAAAATGAAATTAACTCACCATTTATTCATGCTCTTTTGGCTTTAAATTAATTCTTTGTGCTTTTTTGTTTACTAAATTTTAAAGAAAGTTGAAAACCTGTAACAATTGACATTCATAATAGGACAAACATACTATGGAATTCGATGGTTACAGGTTTTCAAGTGAAGAGTAACTAAATGCATTGGGTGAACTATCCCATTACTTTTGACAGCTCTCATGATACCATTTAAAAGATCTATTATAAATATCTATTAAATAGATAAAGATCTTTTTAAATAATCACGTGTATCACAAGCTACAGACAATTTCTAATAAAATACTGTCCACGTTCATATAGTGGTGTAAAGTTACATATTGCAAATATTCAAATGACTGTAATTGAGTAGTTTTTCTCAGGAGTTGAAATTTACTAAGTAACTAAAAAGTAAAAACTGTATATTTTTGCTTTCTCTTGAGTACTTTTAGTGCTGTGTCTGCACTTTTTGTCTACTATTTTCCTTCAACCTGCAGCCACTACTTTGTTTTTTCTTCTCTGTGGGGATTGGGTCAGTATAAATAGATCATAAGATTCTTGTCCAACCAAATCGCACATAGATACTAAATCGCATCATACTGAACAACCGCAAGATATTAACTGTTTGAAAGCATTAAAAGTATCCAAGAATGATGTCCAAAATCTTTACACACAATGACCCAGAGACTTTTCCCAGAGATGGGTTGTGGCTGGAAGGGCATCCGCTTTGTAAAAGCATGCTGGGTAAGTTGGCGGTTCATTCCACAGTTGCGACCCCGGATTAATAAAGGGACTAATCCGAAAATAAATTGAATGAATGAATGACCCAGACACTGTTTAGACTGCATGTCACTGTATGATGAATGAAATGGCCTTAAAGGTGCAGTATGTAAGTTTGACACCCAGTGGTTGAACTTAGTATTGCATTCCTGGATCAAAACAAACACAAGCGCAGGTTGCCAGATTAAGAACCAACAGGAGTGTGTCTAGCAATTGAGCCTAAAGGCTGATTTAAATCATGTTCTTTATAAAAGCAATGGCGTGCTATAGATATTTTCTATTATTAAAGGAGTTTTTGTTTTAACCAACAGCTCAAATTAATATATTAGAAAAGGCTTATATTTCTTGCAGCTAAACAAGAGAAAACTATGGTGGCCGGGAAGTGCAAAACAACATTACAAAGTGTAAAACACTTTTACAAAGCTCGAGACAATTTATCTGTCTGATGATAGGTAAAAATGTTTTTCAAAATGTAAATTTGTCTCGAGCTTTGTAAAAGTCTTTTACACTTTGTAAAGTTGTTTTGCACTTCCCAGCCACTGTAGAATACTGACAATGATCACCTCAGATACACGTGCTTTATTCAGTGTTAAATGCTAACAATGTGAGATTAAATGCCATTTTATGTGATATTTTTTAAATATTACTGAAACAACAGCAGATAGTTCACCTCAGATCTTGAAAATAAAATAAACCCTTTTCAATTAAACTTTAGACTCAAAACTAACACAGTGATTCAGAATGTACATTTTATAATTTTAAAGAGGTTTATTATGTATTATTAGATTACCGTTTTGTGAGTGAGTGCATATTCTGTCCTTCTGAATGATTGCATTTACATTTCTGTCATGTTTCTTCTGCTGCAAACAGCCAAATTGCTTATCACTGCAAATTATGTCATGTAGCGTGTTGTTAGAACACCTAATGTTTACGTTCGTAATATTTATATTTTTTTCTATTTAATAACCTCATGTGGAACTCTGAATCTGTGTCTCATTTCGGAGTTGGCTACTGTCCACCAGAGGTCCATTTCGGTCATGGACGCATACTCTGGGAACATTTCTGACTGAATGAATGAATGAAATACGCAGTTTTCCAACAAGGCAACCCGGGGTGATGAAATATAATTGGCTAAAATGAACATGGGCAGGTTATAAGAACCAAAGCAAAGACAGACATTCCAGGACGTAACTCACATTTTTAAAGCAGAATATCTGACTTCAGCATTGTTTTTTAGATAAACAAGAATGTTCGCTTAGCATGTTTCTTAAATATCTGGAAACATGTTGCAACCCAAGCTCATTCTGCAACCCGGGCTCATTGTGGAAACGTAGCCCCGCGGACATTTCTGCAGACCGTGAAATGCGTCCCGGGAGGTACGTATTTGAGCAGTTTTTGTTTTCGTGAATCCCACTCTGGGGAGGGCGCGCCGTTCGCGCCCACGCTGTTCTTGCGTGAAAAGCAGCCGGAGGCCGCTGTGGAGCAACCGTCCATCCGTGTGACTGGCTGAACGACTGAACGATCGACCGGGCGGCCGGCCAATTGGCCGACCCAGCCGCCCTCCTCCTCCTCCTTCCCTAAACCCAAGCGACGATTTGCAAATGTCGTCCAGAAAAAAAAAAGCAAAAGCTCTTGTCTTTGATTTTGACCGCGTCTTCGGATCTCGCCGCGTTCTCGCCCTTATTTTTTGGATTCTGTTTTTCATCTTACCTGATTTCTGGAACCGCTCTTTCCCAGACTCGATCCCTCCTCCTCTGTGCCTCCACTCCGCCGACGTAACACTGCGAGCTAAGCAGACAAACTGGTTGCAGCGGGAAAGGCCTCCACACAGAGGTGAGCCATCAGCCGGCGAGCGCGAAGAGGAGGAGCGTCGTCACACCGCCCCATAGCGTTCGCTCGAAAAAAACTAAATGCGGCCATACGTACCTCCGGCCACGTAAATCGCAGTCTCCAGAAATGTCTGCGGGGCTACGTTTCCAGAATGAGCTTGGGTTGTCATTCTGAGAACGTAGCCCAGCGGACGTTTCTGGAGACCAGATTTACGTAGCCGGAGGTACGTATGGCTGCATTTTATTGTTTTAAGAGAACGCTACAAGGCGGTGTGACGCCGCTCCTCTTTACACTCGCCGGCTGACAGCTCACCTCCATGTAGAGGGCTTTCCCGCCGCAAGCAGTTTATTCGTTTAGCTCATCGTGTACGTCGGCGGAGTGGAGACTCGGAGGGGAGCTGACCGCGAGGACGGCGACGACCGGGTTCGTGTCCGGAGAAGAGTGGTTTCAGATATCAGGTAAAACAAAAACAGAACCCAAAAAAAAAAATGTGAACGAGTTCATAACTGGGTGAGAATGTGGTGAAATCCGAAAACGTGGCCAAAATCCGACGAGGGCTTTTCTTTTTCTGGACGGCTTTTGTAAATCGTTGCTTGGGTTTAGGGAAGCAAGCAGGCGGGCGGGTCAATCGGTAAAACCGATTGGGTTTAGGGAAGGAGGAGGAGGAGGGTGCGTCGGCCGATTGGCCACAGTCAATCATTCAGTCATTTAGTCAGTCGGAGACAGTCACTGGACAGCGGCCTCCAGCGGCTTTACACGAGAACAGCGCGGACGCGAACGGCGCGAACGAGAGACGTTAGAGATGCGAAAAAGCATGCACAGCGGCCTCTCACGGATTTGTGAAAACAAAAACTGCACAAATACATACCTCCCGGGAAGTATTTTGCGGTTTTCAGAAACGTCCGCGGGACTACGTTTTCAGAATGAGCCTGGGTTGCATATTATAGTATTTTTGTGCTTTAGAAGAGAAAAACTTACATAAAGCACCTTTAAACAATCACTAAATGCAGAATGTTGTTTTCACGTACGTGGACAAAATGCATCAACCTTTCACAGGTTAATACTCACTACTCCTAAGTATTTTAAAATGGCTACTTTTTATTCATACTTTGAGTAATATTTACAAAAGATACTTGCAAATAATAATACTTTTATTTAAGTATAATTTTTTAGTACTCTTTTCATCATTGCATTCAAACAACTTTCGCCAGATAGTCTTATGCCAGGGGTTTCCAAACTCGGTCCCGAAGGGCCGGTGTTCTAGAGAGTTTAGCTCCAACCCTAATCAAACATACCTGAACCAACTAATCAAGCTCTTACTACATATATTTAAAACTTCCTGGCAGGTATATTGAAGCAAGTTGGAGGTGAACTAAGCAGGACACCGACCCTCCAGGACCGAGTTTGGACACCCCTGTTTTCCGCAGTTTACTAAATGATCAATTATTCATACAGTACATGAAGGTTATTCATACATGTCAGAATGTTTGTACAAATAAGAAATGACCCTCTCAATGTCTTATCTCTACATTTTTGCTTAAAGGAATAGTTCACAAAATTAAATAAACAAATATAAAAATTTTATAAATTCTAAATTAAACAAAACACAAAAGAAGATGTTGGGAACTATAGCCTTTGATATCTGTTGTCATTTGTTGTTTCCAAAATTCTATAAATATATTTCTTTTAACAGACAATAGAAATTTCTTAAATAAATAGAAAGAAATGGAGATTAATTACATTTTTTTATGTGAACTAAATCTTTAATACACAAGATGTGCATATTTATATGGTAAAACGAGAGTTCCATATGTACAGTCATAATTACTTCATTATCGAATGTGTTACTGGAATTAGTGAAGAATCTCCTCCACTGCACCTTCAGCAAATTGTGCGTGAGTAATACATGGTCAATTGGAAATAGCTTGTAAGACATAAAAAGACATCTTAGGACATGACAGGTTATAAGTGAGGCGTGTGTGTGGGCGCTTACGCAGTTTTATTTATCTCGATTTTTTGAGGCATATTTGGTTTTTTGATGGAAAAAGGTTTCTTCTACCACCATGACCTACTTTAAACTTTCATGAGGGGATGTGTTCACTCTCACGCTTCAAATGTGTGTTAATATTTCATGCTGTCAAGAGCTTTTTCCGTGAAATCAAATTGCTGTAAAAACGGATTTGCTCTTTCATCCCCTCATTAAATCATGAACCTTTGCGGTCTCTTTTGATCTTTATTAGTGCACATAGGAAATATTCAGGTCATTTTTTCCTGCACATTTAAGGATGGTTAATATGTGCTTAACTGTCATCATGCGCTATGTCAATATTATATTATATTATATTATATTATATTATATTATATTATATTATATTATATTATATTATATTATATTATATTATATTATTAAAATGATATCCTGTGGCTAATATTAATACATATTTGGTTGAGTGCTCATTACATTATGTATTATATAAAATTACAAATGTTAGCCTTTATTGGAATAAAGTCATTTTCATTATTTACAGAATTGGTATAGTGAACTAAAACTAAAAGCTAAAGCTAAAATAGATGTTGTTTTTGTAAACAAAATAAGTAATTTCTGAAAATCTATTATCTGGATAAGTTATATTACAACCCCTAATCCGAGTTAGGACAGTATGAAAAATGCCAAAAAAAAAACAAAAAAAGTAGTGATTTTTACATTTTCTTTGACTTGTATTTCATTACAGACAATACAACAAACATTCAATGTGTTCCTCATAATTTTACTTTATAAAATTAGAACAAACACATATTCCAATTTCAGTTCTTGCAACACATTTCAAATAGTTAGAACAGTAAAGAATTTACCATTTTGTAATGTTGCCGTTCCTTTTCAGAACCCTTAAAAGGCGTTTAGGGACTCAAGTTATAAAGGGTTTCAGGTGTAATTTTGTCCCATTCTTTCTGCAAACAAGTCCTAAAGTTGGCAACAGTATAGGGTCTTTTTTGTTGCATTTTGTGCTTTAAAAAGTGCCACACATTCTCTATTGGAGACAAGTCAGGACTGCAGACAGGCCAGTTGAATAACTGTACCCTCTTTTAATAATTTTCTCAGGTATTATTTTGGTGATCCTCTGTCTTTGCACCTAAAGGACTAGACCAAATCATAATTACAATCGCCTGTTGACATCACCTGTTTTAAATTACATCATTATTTATCAATTTGCCTGATTACTAGCCTAAATAGCTCCTGTCCCAACTTTTTTTGGAATGTGTTGCAATCAGAGTGACAGCAAAGGATGTTTACAAATAAAATGAAACTAACCAGACAAAACATGAAATATTTTGTGTTCATATTGTCTGTAATGAAATAGAAGTCAAAGTAAATTTGGAAAGCACTACTTTGTTTTTTTTATTTCCGTTTTCTATACTGTTCCAAATTTTTTTATTTTTTTTAGTTTTATAATTATAGTATATTGTGAGCCTTCAGGTCAAAAAATGTTACTAAATTATCAATATGACACTAAAATACTAAAATTTCATCCCTTTGCAATTTATGTAAAATGTAAATGTCTGCCACATGGAATATACTGGTCTATTAATTGATTCATCATTACCTTAAAATGGGCCCCAGATTTGTTAAAGGCACAGTTCACCAAAACTTTTCAATTCTGTCATCATCCGCTTGTTAAGTCTTGACGTATGGAATACTGTTCCCGGGTCCAAGCCTACTGATTTGAATAATGAGAAAACACTTGTTTGTGACCATTTTTAATCATAGCAAACATTAAATTGTATATATAATCGTGGTGTACCAATAGTCTATGGACTTGCTGCATCACAGACATCAATATTTTCACAATTTATAAAAAAAAAAATTAATCACTTTCTGGCCATTGGATATTATGCATAGATATGTCAGTATATGAAGAGTTCAGATGCAAAAACCTCTAAGTGGCGTCGGAAATTTCTACCCGAAAAGAACATTTTTTATCAGCCTCCTTTGTTTATGTTAAATTATTTTACTTTAAAGACCAGGAAAATAACTTATTCTTTGCCACAAAAGTAATATTACAGAACATACACTCAGGAGCTTGATGAAAATACAAATTTTAGAGAAAAATTTTGGACTGCATTTTGAGGTTTTTGCATCTAAACTCTTTTTATATATTGCGATCATGATTTTTGAAAGCATTACATCGCTTAGTAAATGTTAATTATTACCTTTTGATGAGCCTCCCCATACTGTTTGATAGAGTGCTTGGACCTGGAAGCTGCTTCACGTGACGTACTTAACAAGTGGATTTAATATCCTTCACATCACTTTATGTTTAGAAAACTGCTGGAAAACTGTAACCATTGACTTATACTATTCGTTTTTCCTACTATGGAAGTCAAGGGTTACAGGTTTCTAACAGTCTTCAAAATATCTTCTTTTTTGTTAAACAGAAAAAAAGAAAAAACTTATAAAGGTTGGGAACCAATTGTCGAAGAGTAAATAGGGTATATGCCGAAGCATGCTAATGGGACTTTTAATTTGGCAGTAACCTGGGTTAAGCGCTTCCGGCGAACTGTATGCCGATGCAAAAACCGGCATGTTTAAGGTCTGTTTTCTTTAAAATTCAGCGATCTGCCTTAGCTGAGTGATAGCCAATATAAAGTGGGTCTTAGATTGTACAAGAAACACTGCATTAAATTACATTTTCCCCCGCAATGTCTTTGTAATATGAGCATTTATTTTACCCGAGTATATTTAATGAAGCTTTTGCGCCAGCCTGCCAGTTCTGACTGGCGCATTCGAGTAATCAGCTTTTTGTCTCGTTTTACGCTTGAGCAACTAAATGAATGCCAAAATTTATGTAACTGAATAAATGTTAATGACATTACATCATCGATGCTGTAAAAGGAACCATATAAAATGGAAAAAAGTTCCCAATAACAGGTCACTGGAAGTTTATCAGTATGGGAAAAACACTAGCTCGGCATATACCCTATTATGTGTAAGTCAACATTTTTTGCATGAACTATCCCTTAAAGCAGAAAAAAATTAAAAGTATTTGCCACATAACTTCTACAATATCAGTTGGTTTATCAATGTTACAGGAAATGCTTCAGATATCTGTTGTTAATGTCAAAGAATGCATATCAGAAAATAAAGATGTCCTTGTCTTCAAGAACCAAAGCTATGAAAGATTGAAGAAAACATGACCCAGGCTGCATTAAAAATTGAAATACTAAAACACTTTCTATTTAAAGTGCATTTGAAGAAGTTCTATCTTTTTTAAAGCAGTATTGAAGCAGCAATCACAGTGTGCATGAGGGAAGTGTGAAGATCACCTCTCCCACGCAGCTTATCGGCTCTCTCACACTATACAGATCACAAAATCACATCTCATCTTATCTCTCTTTACACATGCTCTTCGCTGTCACAGACCTCCCTACATGAAGATATATAGTGTGAGAACATATATTACATTAACAATAACACATGCTCTCAATTTACCAACAGCTTGCAGCAGCATTAAAAATGACTGGTGAATCACACTTACTTAAGCATTTGTTGGAGTTTCCGTTTTAAATGCGAATGAATAGGGGGAGAGTATTACATAAAGGAGTCATGCAAGGTGATTAACTAAGGTTTGCGGAAGTATTGGCATTTTCGCTATTATTTAATGCCCCCAAAAGCATGTCTTAACCTGTTTTGCTGCTGTGTTTGTAGATTGCATGCATTCATCTATTGTTAGCTCTGCTTGTTTGCCAATTAATTAGGCTGGTTTAAGATTATTTTTGACATTGTGAAAATGAGCAGCTGCGACTGTTTTTCTTTTGTGCATTGTCAGTAGATCACACACAGAACTTTACACTTCAACCCGTGCTTTTATGCTGTCGCTTGCACAAATTTGGCCTGTTTATTAAATCTGGCCCATATACTTCAGACATGTACACACAGCAGAAAAAGGGATTTTAAACATTACATTTTGCAATAAACAGCTGGCTAGCACTGCATGCTAAAGATACTTTGTTTTATTTGTTTAAATTTGTGTCATTTATTTGTAGTCAGGAATGGCCAGTATTTATGAAACATGTATTCCAATACGTATAAAAATAGTATTTTGTCATTTATATTTGATAGGGTTTATGAAAATTGCTTTGTGTTTTGTATCGCAATACTTTAGTGTCTTGTATCTTTCAAATAATGTAAAATACGGTGTAGGAAGTCTACATGATGACATCATAAAAATGTGGCCTCTGATTGGTGCTTTCTCAGTTATTTGCCTAGGCGTGAGATCAGAACAGAAATTTGATTAGGAAGGTGGTCAATGCTTGGAGTTTAGATGGAAATTATGCAACACACATAAAGAAAACAACAGACGAATGGCAACAGAAGTCAACAATTATTGAAAATAGTGTACTGCACAATGCTAAGACCAGTAATATGTAATGGCAGTATAGTGTACAATTTGGCATTAGCATCGTTGCTTAAAAAAGAGGTGGAATAAAATATTAGTCCTTAAAATGGATGTGGAGCCTTTATCACATAATCATTGTCAGTCTCTGTGCTGCAGGTGGAAATGCAGATGATTTTTAGAAATATCAAACACCTAAAGAATGTACTGGTGTTCACTAAGGGGTCAAATTAGAACTCTTCTAGTTAAAAAAGAACTCAAAAGTCTTGGGAAAATGAGTATACTGTACAAATAATAGTAGTGTGGAAAATAAGACAAACAACATACAAATAAGTCCTACATTGGCGATTCCTACAATACTTTATTGGCTGTTTCAAATGCCAGTAGATGATCTGCAGATGCACTGTACAGTTAATGAAGAGATGTCAAAATGGCACAATACAGAATATGAGATACAAAAATTTAATAATACTCCAGTCCACACAGACTGGTCTAAAACTCCAGACTCCAGTTATACGACAGCAGCAGAATGTATATGAAGAGTTCATTTGCTAAAAAAGAGATAACTCCATTTTTTTTAGAGATATCATGTTATATGTTGTGCACTGAAGAGTACAACTGCAAAAAAAAAAAAAAAAAAAAAAAAACGATTTATAAAAATTATTAAAACTTAAAAAAAAAAAAAGATTTTTTTCAACAAAAAAATAAATAAACAAATAACCTCTTCATATATCACCCTTTTTAAATATAAGACTGTTAAGAGATTGTTGCAGTTTCACTGGCCACGTAATGGATGGAAACACATTAAAGAGATATAGTATTCCAACTCATTATCTGCATTACATGGTTATTACAGTGATTAAATAGATAATAAATTATTTATTAATAATAATAATAATAATTAATAATATTATTATTATTTATTAATAAATTATTTATTTAGTGATTAAACAGATCAAATTTATGCTAAAATGAAAGAGAAAGTCAGTTTAACGGCGAAGGGATTGATCGAATAAGCCTACTGATGGAAGGTTTGCAAACAAATGTCATGCTTCCATGTAAAAGTGTTTTTTAGTATTATCAAAATTCAAAATACAGTATATTATTTTTATATATTTGTGGCTGCTGTATTTTGTTGTTTATTTTGATACACATAAAACTGATGTAATTGGTATTTCATTTTTAAAATACATTTTAATGTATTTTTACACATCCCTGTTTGTAAATGCACTTAAAGCCCTGCTATATTTTACTGTACTTGCACGTAGTGTAATATTAACGAAATAAAGTGGGTCAAAAACACTTAAGTTAAACTGTTTAGATTTAATTAAAATTTATTTATTAATTTATTAATTTAATTACAATAACCTTTTCATTTCGTTGTAAATAAGTTAATTTCAGTGCTTGAAACATTTAAAATTAAATCCACACCTAAATTGTCAGGGTATACCAGTATTGGCAAAATGTAAATCTGTATTTTGAGAGCTACACTATATCTACTTTTTTTTATCTGAGAAACCATGACCATACTATATATACAGTCAATATTTTCCAATTAAAATGATATTATTGCTATATTATTCTTTGATTTTGGATGCAGAATGAAGAATCCAAAGCAGCTGGTAACTATAAAATATTCTCTCTTTACAGGCTGAAAGCTCTGGCATCAACTGGAGGCAGAAGTGTCCAGCTTGCATGCGACTGGTGAGACTTCCTTAGTTCAACCCAGAATGTTCCCCTGCTTGAAATGGGCACTTCTTAAGGTTTTACACTGCCCTCTAGTGGTTAATTTTAGTCAACTCCTTTCTATAAAAATCCATGTGGAATAAATCTTCATGTTAATGAATGATAACTTATACCAAATTGAGAATAATTTTCTCTTTCTCTAATAATATTTCAACAACCCCTTTTTTCAAAACACTTTTTTTTTCTCCAACTACCGATGTCAAATTCACACTTTAATCTTTCTGTTCATCCAGTCTGTCAAATTGGTTTGCAAAAAAAATCTAAAGCTGTGGTAAGATTAGATTTGATTCGTTACAACATTCAGTCATCCATTAAATCGTGTGCAGCAGCTATTCACACCAGAATCTTAATGGGAAATTTATTCAGTACTTTTTCGTCAGCTTAGTCCTTTTATTCATCAGGGGTCGCCACAGTGGAATGAATCACTAACTTATCCATGATATGTTTTACACATCAGATGCCCTTCTAGCTGTAACCCAGTACTGGGAAACATCTGTACAAACTCATACACTACGGCCAGTTTAGCGCATGTCTTTGGACTATAGGGGATACTGGAGCACCTGGAAGACACCCACAAGAACACGGGAGAACATGCAAACAGAAATGCCAAATGACCTAGCAGGGACTTAAACCAGTGACTTTTTTGCTGTGAGGCGGCATCCACTCAGCCGTATCTCCCTCTAAAAGGGATATCACCCTAAAATTATAATTTCCTCATCATTTACTCAGACTCAAGTAGTTCTTAACATTTATTGATTTCTTTTTTTTCTGTTGAAAACAAAGAAACATATGAAGAATGTTGGAAAAAAGCAAGTCATTGTCATCCGTAGAAACAACAACAATAATAAATACTATGGAAGTTCCAGCATCCTTCATTACATCCTCCTTTGTGATCAGTTCAATTCATGTTTATTTATATAGCACTTTTTACAATGTAGATTGTGTCAAAGCAGCTTAACATGGAAATGCTAGTAAAGTCCAGATTTCAGAGTTTGAGTTCAGTTTTGTTTAGTTCAGTGTGGTTTAATTTCACTGTTAAAAGTTCAAACACTGAAAAGCAAATCTACTATGATCAATAGAAGAAAGAAACACAAATATGTTTGGAACAGGTGGAGTATGAGGAAATTATGTCATAATTTGAAGTTTTGCATATGGATGGGAAAAACCCCCAGGTGTAAGTGGGTTTTGAAGAGTTTATCTACATAGTCAACAATACTCTAAGCTTTGTATTGTAAAACAGCTTAAACAGCCCAAAAAATAAAAATAAAATAAATAAATAAATTCCAGATGTTCTTTACTTACTGATCTAATTCTTATATATCAAGGGAGATATTTTGGAAATGCAAGCCAGATGGGATTTAAACTTTGGTAAAGTTTGGTTTTAAAAGAAAAATGTATAATGCTGATTCACTAGTCCTGATTCTAACATTAACCCACAGCATTTGGTTTAGTTTTGTGGCTTTCATTGCAGAATAAAAAATTAGGTAATACTAAAAACCATCTATATACCGTTTCCTAAAAAAGCGATGGATTCATGAAAATGAAAATCTTACTTTTTTATTTACTCCAATTTCCCAAAATGCACTTTAATACAATGTCCAAAAATGGCCTATTCTATTAGTATATTCATAAACTATTCAAGTCAGCTTTTTAAAAAAAGACCCTGATTTATCATAATTTAAATGTGTCTCCATAGGCTTTTCTCTCATTTGGATGACCCGTTCCTAGATGACTCTTTACCCAGAGAGTATGTGCTGTACCTGCGCCCCAGTGGACCTTTACAAAACCAGCTTTCTCATTTCTGGCAGCAGTCTCGCTTCACTTGTGGAAAGAACAAAGCTCACAACATATTTCCACACATCACGCTTTGCCAGTTCTTTATGGTGAGTCACACTTTCTATTTGAATCAGATAATCTGTCATGATTATGTTGCAGAATCTTACATGCTCTTACTTTGACGTGTTGTCCAGTGTCCAGACAGTAAACTAGTGGCTCTGTGTGAAGCTCTGCAGTCTTCTGTGAATCAGTGGAGAGGACGTTTCCCCAGCCCTTTGCCTCTGGAGCTCTACACCTCCACCAACTTCATCGGCCTGTTCGTGGAGGAGCAGGTGGCAGAGACGCTTAAGCAGTTTGCCGCGGACTTCGCGGTGGAGGCTGCTGCTAAAGTGGGTGAGGAGGCGTGAGCTGAGCTTTTCCACAGATGGTGCTCATGTTTTGTCTAATCGCCCCATTACTCACTTTGTTCCAAACTGCATGACTTTATTTCACATAAATGGGTAAATTTAGCAGAACTGATTTTAGCATACAGTGAAATGTTGCAACACAGGCTCATTGTGTAACCATAACCCTGTATACATTTCTGGAGAGCGTAAATTATGTAGTCAGAGCTACACATGGCTGAATTCCTTTTAAAAAAAAAGAATGCTATAGGGCGGTATGATGCCACAGATGGCTTCTGTTTCCTTTCATGCTACAAGCTGACCGCTTACCTCTATGTGGACAGCTTTACCGATGTTACCACTTTGTCCAGTGGCTCGCTTGTTGATAAGCTTGAGATGCAGAGAGGAGTTGACCGTGACGACGGGGTTTGAGTCCTGTGAACGTTTCCAGAAAGAAGGTAAAACAAAAACAGAAGCCAAAAAATAAAATAAACCATAAATAACAGCGTGAGAACGTGGTAAGATCTGAAAATTTTTAAATCAGATGGTCGTAAGGTCTTTTCTTTTTCTGAATTGCTTTTGAAAACACTATCGGTTGGGTTTAGGGAAGTCGGTGGGCAGGTTAATCAGTGCTTTAGAAAACTGTTAGTGTGGCAGACCTACCAGTGTGGCATCAGCGTCGACATGGAATGGACTCTCTCACCGCAATCACCGCTCCTCGTGTGCTGATCAGGGACAGCTGCTGCCCATTATAGGAGGTGTAATTAACACACGCCGTCGAGGGAGACGGCAGAGCACGAACCTGATGACTTGACTTCTCCATATTCACTGGGCACTCTTACCAGTTTGTCACTTCACTCGATCACTGGATCCCTTTGAACACAGAACTCACTGTCCTGCATATCCCAGTGCACTTATCCATTGCTCCACTCCCTTAATAAATGGGGATTTTCACTGTCTCTCTGTGTTCATGTGATCTCTCCCCAGGGGATTGCTGGGGGCATCGGTTGGTTGGCCAATCAGTCAGTCAGTTAGTCTAAAGCAGCCTCTAGTGGATTTATGGGAGAACAGCAGGTGTAAATGGCACTTGCAAGATAAATTTGAGATCTAAAAAGCATAAGCAGCAGCCTCTAATGGATTCGTGAAAACAAAAACTGCAAAAAAACACACCTCCTGGTACATATTTTGCAATCTCCAGCAATATATATAATGTTACTTATAACATTATGAGCCTGGGTTGGTGAAATCATGCCATTCACAATTGATAATCTTTGATTATCATTGAATTATATCCATTCTGGTCTTGTTACTGTTAATTAAAAAAATTGCTAATCAAATAAAGCTGAAATAAAGGTCTACCTAACAAGCTGAACACTTAAGCCTTATGTCTTTCATAGACATGGTCTAAGCCTGGACCTAGACTAAATTAGCTGAGCTGTATTAACTGAAAAAATCTTGCACTGACTGATTTTAAAATATATCATTGCATTTGTTTTGTCACAAGAATAAGATAGACAAGAGTACAGATTTTTTCCAAGGCCTGTTTATAAAAAAAAAAATCTTAAATACTTGCCTGGTCCTGGTTAGTCTAAGCCAGGGGCCGGGAATCCACATGTTTTTTCCGGAACCATTGGGATATATGCACAATTCAAAATAAACAAATATGAAGCATCACATTTTCCCCACCACTGGTCAAAGCTCTCCTCAATAGAACCAGAAAATAAATTAAAATAAAGTAAGCTGAAATGCTAAAATTGATAAAACTAAAAGTTAAATAAAAGCAAATCCTCAAAAAGTAACTAAATTTTTATTCATTTATAGACAACACAAAATCAATGTTTCAAATTCTGAGCAGTTTAGAAATTAGTTATAATCCTTATTTTCAGTCATAACTCATCGGATACTTTTATCTAATCAATCAAAAAATAATAATAAATCAATTTTAAAATGTTCTATTAATTATTTTCCATAGATTATTGTATATACAGTATATAAACATGGTTCTACACACAAAGCGATCAAATTGTTTTGGAAAAAAAAAGGCAAACTAATGTTAATTCTTTCAGCAATTATTTTTATAATTTCCACAAGCTCTATATAAAAGAAGTGAACTCATGCTGATTCATAAATCAAACTCAAACAATCTGTTTGTCTCTAATCATTTTAGATGTCCATGTGGAACCCCATAAAAAACAGCTTCATTTAACTCTGGCCTATCACTTCCCAACCAATCATTATCACTCCTTGGAAAAGTTGGCAAAAGGAATTGAGGTCAAATTGGGTTGCGATTGGCTTGCTGCCCTCTTCTCTCGGGATATACGATTTGCCAATCATGAGGTGAGGTGCAATTGAGCCGCATGTCATTCAAACCAACCATTAGTCTCTTTTTATCAGCTTTAATGTTTCATTAGTTAATGAAAAGCACTTTAATGCAAACTGACCTCCGTTTCATTGTCAGACGTTGCGAGTGATGTACCCCTACACTCCTCAGAACGATGATGAGCTGGAACTGGTGCCCGGAGACTATATATTTTCATCCACATTGGAGCAAATGAGCACTAGTGAGGGCTGGGTGTACGGCACGTCTCTGGGTACTGGCATCTCTGGACTGCTGCCTGAAAACTATGTGAGCCCGGCTGATGAGTCGGACACCTGGGTCTTCCATGGGTAAGGTTTCCAAATAGTGGGATGTATAAGTTTGGTCAGCTCGCAGCAAGACTTACTAGTATTGCTTGCTCATACATAGGGTTCAAGGGAGAGATCAGCTAAAATGTACTAATCGTCTGAATTTGAAATCATGCTCTCTCTCTCAGTAGATGATCATTTTGAATAAGTTACAGGGTTCATACTGTCATAAAAAAACAAAAAATGGAAGTCATGGAATTTTAAACTGGCAATTCACCAGCCAAGAAATGTTTTGGTGAAGTCCTAAAAAATGTATTCCTTTGACACAAATGAGTAGTTTAACCCAAGTCATTTAAAGGGATAGTTCACCCAAAATGAAAATTATGCCATGATTTTTTACACATCACTTGTTCCGAATCTGTTTTGGTTTCTTTCTTCTGTTGAACACAAAGGAATATATACTAAAAAATTACAGGGGAAAAAGCAGACTTCTATGTTTCTGCTAGATGGATATCAATGGCTTGATTCTTTCCCACTGTTCCTCATACATGATATACCTTGGTGTTCAACAAGAAAAAAATTAATGAAAGTTTAGAACCACTCGAGTGTGAGCAGTCTCAATGGTGAGGAAGTTTTCATTTTTGAATAAAATATCCCTTTAAAGGGTCACGAAACACCAAAACAGATTTTTTGAGCTGTTGACAGTCATAAATGTGTCCCACGCTGCTAAAAAACACTATTAGGACACAGATATTTCACTAAAAAGTGAAAATTGGATGTTTTTGCATTATTTTGTGCAAATTCGTTCTTCCGGTTTGAAACTAATTTTTGAAGCTGCTTCACAGCCTTCACATACTTGTGTGTATTCCAGTATATAGACTGGATTTTTGTACCAGCAAGTACATCATGACATCTCTGAGTGCACAGCATTAGTTCATGACAAAGACTTGCTTCAAACCAATCAGCACACTCTATTGTGAATAAGGTGCAACTGCATTAACATGCATGAACTAGAAATAAAGGAAGACTCCTTTTACCTGTGACAGTGTTCAGACGGGTAAGATGTTGGGTAAGATTTTGGGGAAAAAACAGCCATTTTTTCTATACTGTTTATACTTCTATATAGACTTATATGTGTTCTGTTTATTCTATGAATGTCAATGGCTGCTTTTTTTCCCAACATTCTTCAGAATATCTTGTTTTGTGTTCAACAGAAGAAAGAACTTTGCCTCAGGGCGATTAAAGGCTAAAAAAATGTTTGGATTTAGGCTTTTTTATTAACAATTAAAATTTTGGTTTCTGCTATCCAAGAAATAAAAATCCAAGTGGTTAAAAGGGGTCAAACGATAAGGATTGAATGATATATGGAAGGTGGAATGCTTCTCCCTCAACTACTTGTGATCCAGTGAACCAAATTCATCTTTATAGTACATATAAAGAGGGACAAGTAGAATTTTTGCTATGCATTTCAAGTGTTACTTAGTTCCCCTTCGGGGGGAACTTCAGCACTATAAGTGGATTTGATTGTAAAATCCACGCATTGGGAGGTTCGGTTCAGAAGCTACTCGTCTGAAAGAGTATTGAACGGGCCAATTAAGAATGAATTGGCAGCGCAAGCCTGCGCAGGTGAGCGGCATAAGCAATCAACTGAGTATATAAGCTCACCTGGCGCCAGCAGACGCTATCCTTTTCGCTTCAGAGACTTTCTGATCGAGTCGATGAGGGTTCCTCCTGCTGTGACCAGCGATTCTGAGCGAATGAGAGCATTCTCCCGGTCCAGAGTGTGTACACGCAGCGGCAGACGGTCGAGCTGGGTTTCTCCCTTGCCTGGCGTTCTTTGGGTCCGGTCCTCCAGAGCGGTGCGTATAAAGTTGCAAACTTCACAGAAAGAGCAACACAGTCGTGCAGCACGTCCTTATCAGGACGGCGCTCCGACTGTGCGTTTCTGGATGCGGTGGTTTCCTGTCCTCGGATGATGGGCGCGGGCACTGCGTTGCATGTCTGGGGGTCCAGCATGTTAATGCGCTGCTCGCGGGCAGTTCATGTCGTCATTGCGATGCCATGACTGTTGCGCAAGATCGCGGTTAGCCTTTGCAAAAGGGTGAACCACCCCAGTTGTCCCCTGCTCTGCAGCGGGCACTCGGGCAGATCTGAGGGTTTCAGCGAGAGATAATCCGTCGCCCACGGGCCCGCGGACCTCCCGCTCCTCTAAGCGCTCTATCCAAGCTTCGGGCGGGGGAAGCGATCGGTCTAACAGATGGTAGCCCTTACGCCCGATGACACCGGAGACCAGATGTCCACCGCGGCATCGGAGGGTGGGCTTTCATTGTCCGATGATGATCCAGACCCGCTCGCCCCCTTCGGGCTGGTGAGCGCTGTCACTACGGATCCTGAAACGGACATGTAAGCCGTGCTTTCCCGGGCTGCTTCGGCCGTGGGTTGGAGATGGTTTATCCCCCAGCTCCGCGGCTGGACCGACTAGAGGGGCGTTCCCTTCTTCCCGGAGGTGCACAGTAGGCTCACGCGGTCTTGTAAAGCACTTTTTTCTGCTCGTGCTGCGTGTTCCTCCACCCTAACCACTCTTGACGGTGAAACAGCCAGGGGGTATGTGGCGATTCCTCAGGTTGAGTGCGCGATGGCGTTAAATCCGCGCGGCGCCTCTTCTTGGCGGGGTCCGCCTCGTCTCCCATCCAAAGCCTGTAAGTTATCTACCTCCCTCGGAGCTAGAGCTTACATAGCTGCGGGCCAGGCTGCTTCCGCCTTGCATGCGATAGCCACCTACCAGCGCTACCAAGCGCAGGCGCTGGCCGAGCTGCACGAGGGTGGGTCCAACCCAGGCTTACGAGCTTCGCATCGCCGCCGACTTAGCTCTTCGGACTACTGAGTCCGCTGCGTGTGCGTTGGGGAGGACGATGTCCACATTAGTGGTCCAGGAGCGCCACCCCTGGCTGATATGCGCAAAGTCGACAAAGTCCGCTTTCTTGACTTCCCCATATCCCCAGCCAGGTTCGGCGACACTGTCTGTGAATTCACCCAGGAATTCAAGGCGGTGAGAGAGCAGTTGGTGGGTGATGTCTTATCGGCGGTCCGTAGCCCGCTCCGCCCGCCGTGCCATTCATACCTGCTCCTCGCCGAAGGCGCCCGCCTAAGAGAGCTGCTCCGCCCCCGCACACGCCTCCGGCGAAGCGAGCGCGTCGGGCACCTCGGAAGCAGGCAGCCCCCCTGCCCAGAACGCCGCTAAGTCCGGCAACGGACCGCGAAGCGCCCCTGGGACAGGCCATCTGGAGAAGAGGGAACTCGCTCTTTCCCCGCTGGAGGGCGGGGCCCCATTTCCAACGGCACTTTTTACTGCCATGAAAACATTATGAAAGGGCACTTTTCACTTCCCCAGATGTGACAGCCCGAAATCTGCCAGTCTGGGACGCTATGCTTTCTAGCTTGCAGATTCGGTGCGTTTCGCCAGTGGCTCACGAGCGCTGGGAGGACGGTCTCCTTTCTCCCACCCCTCGAGCCTCCCCTCCGGAGCTCGGGTTTGGAGTGAGAGCAAATATCTCACCTCCAGCTTTTCCGTGGGACCCGCGAGCTTCCCGGATCAGCACACCCACTCCGCGCTGCCCCACTGCTGGTACGTCAGCGATTGTAGCGATGAGTCCATTAGCGAGAGCTCTGCCTGCCTGGTTAGCGCGGGCCAGCTCTTCGCGGTGGCTCATACGCACAATCAGACTCGGCTATGCGATTCAGTTCGCGAAACGGCCCCCCAAGTCACGGGTGTGTATTCACCAGGGTCAGCCCCCTGTCCGCCCCTGTCTTGCGAGAGGAGATTGCTGTCCTCCTGGCGAAGGATGCAATCGAGCCGCTCCCTCCAGCCGAGATGGAGAGCGGGTTTTACAGCCCACGCTTCATCGTGCCCAAAAAGAGCGGTGGGTCACGGCCAATCCTAGATCTGCGCGTTTTGAACCGCTGCCTGCACAAGCTGCCGTTCAGAATGCTCACGCAGAAGCGCATCCTCCGGTGCGTTCGTCCTCTGGGTTGGTCTGCAGCATTAGACCTGATGGAAGCGTATTTCCATGTCTCCACTCTTCCTCGCCACCGACAGTTTCTGCGGTTTGCGTTTGAAGGTCGAGCTTGGCAATACAAAGCCCTCCCCTTCGGGCTCTCTCTGTCTCCGCGGGTCCTCACCAAGCCCGCGGAGGGTGCCTCAGCGCCCCTTCGGCTCGCGGGCATCTGCATACTCGATTTCTTTACGACTGGCTGATTTTTGCCCTCTCTCGGAGCAGTTGATTATGCACAGAGACAAAGTGCTCTGGCACTTCCACCTGTGGGGGTTTCAGGTCAACCGAGAAAAGAGCAAACTCGCCCCCGTGCAGAGGATCTCTTCTCTCGGGCTGGAGCTGGACTCGGTCACCATGGCAGCGCGCCTCTCCGGAGAGCGCGCTCAGCTGATGCTGTACTGTCTGAGAGAGCTCGACAGTAAAATAGTGGTCCCACTGAAACTATTTCAGAGGCTCCTGGGGCATATGGCATCCGCAGCCGCTTCATGCCGCTCGGATTATTCTATATGAGACCACTTCAGCACTGGCTTCACGATCGAGTCCCCAGACGCGCATGGCACGCGCGCGCACACCGAGTCTCTGTTACTGCGCTGTGTCGCCGCGCCCTCAGCCCTTGGAGCGACCCCTCGTTCCTACAGGCCTGGGTGTCTCTAGAACAGGCGTCCAGTCTTGTTGTCGTTTCAGCAGACACTTCCAACACGGGCTGGGGGGCTGTGCGTTGCGGGCATGCAGCTGCGGACCTGTGGAAAGGTACCCAGTTGCATTGGCATATCGCCTGGAGCTGTTGGCAGTGTTCCTCGCTCTCCACCGTTTTTTTCCGGTGCTGGAGCGGCAACACGTGCTGGTCAGGACGGACAGTACGGCGGCGGTGGCGTATATCAGCCGTATAGGGGGTATGCGCTCTCGCCGCATGTCTCAGCTCGCCCGCCGTCTGCTCCTCTGGAGTCATCCGCGGCTGAAATCGCTGCACGCCATTCATATTCAGGCAAGCTCAACCGTGCAGCCGATGCGCTCTCACGGCAGCATTGCGTCCTGGAGAATGGAGACTCCACCCCGAGTCTGTTCAGCTGATATGGGCGCGATTCGGGGAAGCCCAGATCGATCTGTTGCTTCCCCCGAGATCGCTCATTGCCAGTTGTTCTTTCCCTGACCGAGTGCTCTCGGCACGGATGCACTGGCTTACAGCTGGCCTCGGGGCACGCGCAAATACGCGTTTCCCCCAGTGAGCCTGCTCGCGCAGTTACTGTGCAAGGTCAGGGAGGACGAGGAACAGGTTGCTGGTTGCGCCCCTCTGGCTCAACCGGACCTGGATGTCAGAGCTCTCCCTCGCGATAGCCCTCCCCTGGCAGTCCCTTCGAGAGAGCACCTACTCTCTCAGGGACAGGGCACCACCTGGCACCCTCGCCGATCTTTGAAGAGATTTTTAGACGCGAGGAAGACTTAGGTAACCTCCGATTGCGGTGGCTAATACCGTCACTCGGGCTAGAGCCCCCTCCCCGAGCGCGCCTATGCCCTGACGTGGAGTCTATTCACTGAATGGTGTGTCTCTTGCTGAGAAGACCCCCGTAATTTGCCAGATCAGCGTTGTGCTTTCTTTACGCCGAGAGAAGTTGGAGAGCAGGCTGTCGCCCTCCACACTCAAGGTTACGTGGCTGCCATCTCCGCTCTCATAACGCGGTGGCTGGCAGCACCGTGGGAACGCATAACCTCATCATCCGGTTCTTCAGGGGCGTTAAGCGAATTAATCCACCCCGCCCCCTCTCATGCCCTCTTAGGATCTCGCCCTCGCTACACAAGCCGCGTCAGATCCCTTCGATCCTCGACTCAGTATCTTTCTGTCCCTGAAGACAGCTCTGCTGGTCGCGTTGATATCGATTAGAGGGTCGGGGACCCGGAGGCATTTTTCGGTCAGTGACTCGTGCCTGTAATTGGGCTGGCTTCTCTCACGTCCTGAGACCCCGCCCGCGATATGTGCCCAAGGTTCCTACCACTCCGTTTTAATACGAGGTAGTGAGCCTGCAAGCGCTGCCCTCGGAGGAGGCAGACCCAGCCCTTCTTATTGTCCAGTTCGCGTTTTGCGTATTATCCGGACCGCACTCAGAGTTTAGATCATCTGAGCAGCTCTTCGTCTGTTATAGCGGTCGGCAGCAGGGAAGTGCCGTACCGAAATAAGTTCCCACTAGATTGTGGATGCCTTTCTTTCACTATCAGAGCCGAGATGAGCCGCGTCCCCCGAGAGCGCGTGCGCACTCCACTCGGAGCTTCGCATCCTCTCGAGCGCGCGCACGCGGCGCCCCTCTAACAGACATCTGTAGAGCTGCGGGCTGGGTGACACCCAACACATTTGCAAGGTTTTACAATCTGCGAGTGGAGCCGGTTTCCTCAAGGGTATTAGGTAACCCTTGGTGATTGAGGAAACAATTCGGTAGGGTGTTGAAACACGCTTGCTGCGCCATTTTCCCTAACACGGAGATACGTGCGCCTTTTTATCTGTCAGTAAAGTTCCCCGTCAGGTGAGCCCTGCAGATTCCTCCGTGGCCCCCAGCACTGACTCAGCGGAGGAGTCACTTGCTGGCCCACTACGTTGTAGGTCTGCCCGCTGGTCAGCCCGCGTTTTGGGTAAAGGTGCCTGCTATGCGTGATCCCCACTAGGCGATCCCATATGCTTATTCCGCCACGGTTAAGTCCCCCCCCTGGGCGGACCCGTGTCTTCCCTCCCCGCTAACCACTCTTTTGCTATGCGTACTCCCCCTTTTTAGGGCTAGTCCATATGTAAATTCTGCCATCTATCCCCCCTTGGGTAACGGATGGCCTCCGCAGCGTCCTCCCTATCGGGATTGCACGCTTCCCAACGTACTGTCGTATTTTCCTAGAATTATCTAGATGCTCACGACTTCCCAAAAAAATATATATAAATCCGTAAAACTTCTGTTGAAGTAGGATAAATTAGGGCCAGGGACACGTTGGAGGACCGCGCCCCCCATGATGTGGGTGCGTCACGCTTGCTTGACTATCTCCTCATTGGGGGTGTTGGTAAGGTGCAGTCATTATGGCACTTTCAATGGGCTCCCAATGCGTGGATTTTACAATCAAATCCACTTATAGTGCTGAAGTTCCCCCCGAAGGGGAACGTTCGAGGTTACTAAAGTAACCCTTCGTTCCCCGAGGAGGGGAACGGAAGCACTATACTCCGTCGCCATAATGACTGTCCCTTAGCTGTTGAAAGTCTCTTCAGCTTAAAAAGGATAGCGTCTGCTGGCGCCAGGTGAGCTTATATACTCAGTTGATTGCTTATGCCGCTCACCTGCGCAGGCTTGCGCTGCCAATTCATTCTTAATTGGCCCGTTCAATACTCTTTCAGACGAGTAGCTTCTGAACCGAACCTCCCAATGCGTGGATTTTACAATCAAATCCACTTATAGTGCTTCCGTTCCCCTCCTCGGGGAACGAAGGGTTACTTTAGTAACCTCGAACGTTCACCCAGAAATTTCAATTATCTTCGAGTGCAGGGTCTCTCACGAAACAGCATGTCAAACTATGCTATTATGCTATTAAACTGCTATTATTATCAAGCAATATCCAAGTTTGAACTCTTGAAAGTATTTTAACCAAATATGAAAGAGATCAGCATTGATACTCTGTTTATCCAAAAAGTTCAACATAACACATGCTGCATCCTCTTTTGTGGTTGTCTCATGAATGCGCATTGAATATCTACTGTATGTGGAAGTAAAAATTTAATGAAATTGGGATTTTACCACTAGATTTGCTTGCCATTACTGGAACAATTTGAAAACTTTTTAGTTAACAGAGTTTCAGTGGAGGGTTGAAATCTCATCATGTTTCATTAAAATTCCTTCTTTTGTGCTCTAAAGACAAATGAATGCTTATGGAATGACACAAGGTTAAGTACATAATGACACAATTTTCATTTTTGGAGGCCTACACCTTTGACTCTTCTCTTGCTCTTTAAACAGATCACACTCCTTCTTCTGTACATCTCCATCAGAAAAGGGTTGCAAAGAGACCAAAGCATTAGATGGGCTGCTCAACATTCGATGCTTTGAAAACTCCAGGCTGGGAGAGTCTGCCATTTTGAGTGTCATTTGCCAACCTATGCAGGTGCCCATTACATTACAACAATTGGTAACACTGTTTAGGTCACATTTCATGATATTAACAAGCAATTAAATAACACTACTAGCTTAATAAATTACCAATTTAGCTGTTTATTAATAGTTATTAAGCTATAAGTTGGCTTTAGGCTTTGGGTAGGATTATGGATGCAGAATAAGATCATACTTTACAACAAAGACTATAGAATACACAAGACTTATCACTCAGATAGTTTTGAATGGTGAAAAGTGTAACTGTCAATATGATGAATGAAGCCCCACCTACTAGTACAGGGGCCAATCATCTATCGCTATAGGCTGACATTTCTTCGGGGGAGAAGTTCAGACCAGACATATGCTTTTACGACGGTTTGATGGTCAACAAACGCACTGGAATCTAAGCAAATACTTGCTTCACAGACACAAGAAATATTTCCTCATAAATCCTAAAATCTCAAATTTTAAATGAATCAACTACAGTTGAAAATAAAAGTTTTTTAATTTTGTAATCTGTATGTAGTAAACACGAGGTACAGTCCGTCCTTTCAAATGCACACAACATGACAGCAACTACAAGAACTCCTACAAACTTGTAAACAAAGAGTCCCTTTCATTTCTGGAAGAGATTCAACACCAAGACCAAGTTGTGAATCACTTCAAAAAAGCAGCGCCATCTTACGAAGCATTATTCAGAGTTTGATGATGTGTAACATGACCATAAAGGTGGTTGGTGTCGTGATCTCGTTCCTTTCGAGTGCGCATGCGCATTAGCTTGGCCAACCTGAAAAAATTATAATAATGTTTGATTCGAACGCTTAGAAATGAAATTTATGTGATAGTTGTTGCTTAATTTTATTAGCGAATCCAAATATGCAATGTAATCATAAGCTTGGCAAATAGTTTTGGAGAATTTGATGTTTCCCGTTTAGACAGAATGCTCAAGCATAATGCCCAAGAGGCGTTTCAAAGATGGCCACCGAGTGAAATAACTTGCCTTAAAAGGACGTTGTTTATAACTACTATTGAACAGTTATTATTTTAATAATAGACAGGGAATAAGCCTGCAGTTAATAGGATGAATTGTGACCTAATCTAGAGTGTTACTCAATAATTAAATGTGTATATATAAAAAAGGTCTGGTATTGTTTTTGTTACTTATAAATTGACATTTTTTGCTGTTGATGGTAGGTCCTTCGCTCTAACATCCAGTCTCGAGCTCCTAAAAGGACCCTGTTTGTATGTCGGCATGGAGAGAGAATGGATGTTGTTTTTGGGAAACACTGGCTCTCTCAGTGTTCTGACTCAAAAGGTAATCTCAACGGATGGGCCATGACTGTGCGCTCATATGGTGCAGTTAGTTTGTGAACTCACTTTGTCTCCTGTAGGCAGGTACGTGAGGAGGAACCTGAATATGCCTGCAGCTCTGCCTGCTCGGGGTGCAACACATAGGGACTACGAAATGGATGCTCCTATAACTGTGGTTGGATCCACACAGGCTAAGATAGTGGGTAGGTCTGCTTAGTGTTTTGATGTTAACATGAGTTGACCAGTTGAATTGTCCATCATGCTTGTTTTATGTCATCTGATTTTCAGGGGAGGCTCTGCTGGAAAGTAATACCAGTATTGATTTTGTATATTGTTCACCCAGCCTTCGGTGTGTCCAGACGGCTCATGAAATTCTCAGAGGTATAGTACTGTAGTCAGGAATATGAAGGAAGCAGTGTGCGGGGGAAAGGATTGTTACTATGATATAAATAGGGTTGAATTTTCCTGTTGAGTTATGCTCTATGTTGGCCTGCATTTCAAAGAATTACACTTTAGTTTTTAATGAGCAGATTCAATTTGTTAAAGTTAGTACAGTATTCAAGTGTTTACAGTAGTTTAAGAAAAATAGCAAAACGATTAATTTTTCATAATAGGCTAATTTTATGTACAGAGAAATTTCTACACTGTAAAGTGTAGGGCAAAAATTCTACTGTTCAACATTTGCTTTTCCACATCCAAACACATGAAATAATTTATGTAATAACCTAGAAAAAATATGCCATGAAAGCCAAGTGTATCATAAGTTTATATTTCAAATTTGATAGAGATAGCATGCAAAACAAGATTTCTGCAAAAAGTTTTCAGAGACTATATCAGTGTCCTTCTCTACCTCACCATCATGGCACTTTCTCAAATTTACCTTCCCAAACTAAAACAGTAACAGTTGCTGAATAATTTGGGCTACATTCACAGTTCCTGTATCGTTGGAAAGAAGGCACTTTGGACGTTCCATCATCTAGACCAGGGATGCCTAAACTTGGTCCCGGAGGGCCAGTGTCTTGAAGTTTCTAGTATACCTAGAAAGAGCTTGATTTGCTACTTCATATGTATGTAACTGGGGTTGGAACAAAATTTTGCAGGACACCAGCCCTCCAGGACCGAGTTTGGGCAACCCTTGATCTAGACTTTATAATGCTAAAAATGGGAAAAAAGTAATAGATGCTTAAGTGATGTAAAAAAAATGCACCACTTTAAACATTTTATTATTTCATAAACAAATATATGAAATTTGTCCTGGAGCAGTACAGAAAAGTAGAATCTCTAAATTCTGGAGGGACTGCACAACACATTTGCTGCCTGTCTTTTATTCATTACACAGTAGGTCAGGCAAATTTGGCTTTTTGTGTCAGTGAAAGTCCTGGAAAATGGAAAATGGAAATGGCTTTTTGTGTCAGTGAAATTTGGCTTAGAGTGAAAAACGTGTTTACATGTTGCCTTAAAAGTAACACGTTGATTTTACTTTAAAAAGTGAGTTAATCCATTGGACTGATTAAGTTAACTCAGCTTAATTTTTATAATTATGCACATAATATATTTTCTTAATAATTTTCAGGCATTTTATTTACTCACTTTTTAAGAAAAGTCAATGAATCGCTATTAAAGCAATGAGTTTACTCCATTTTTTAAGTAAATCAAACTAATTGCTTGTCACAGCATGTTAGAGCATGTAAATATTTGTAACACCGAATTCACACAGGGCTTCAGCATCAATGCTTGACGGAAGGTGTGTCTGAAGTTGGGGCTGACACAATCGTCATAGCAGCGTCAGCCAATAAAATAAGTCCGCAATTGACAGTCTGAGCTGGGGTGTTTGGATAAAGCGATATGATTGGCTGACACTGCTGTTGGCACTTGAACGTCAATGCTGACGCCCCGTGTGAATGGGCCATCAGACCAGCCGATTTTAATTCTTTAAATGGCATGGACACAAAAATATGAGGACCCACTTGTGAAGCTATATATTTATGTGTATGAATACCCAATTTATACTGACGTATCTAAAATGGATCACACAGCTAAGGTTAACCGTAGTACCCTTCTGTGTCTGACAACTTGAGGTAACTTAAGGGGTTTTTAATCTAAAACATTGCAGATGGTTGTAAGGAATTTGAAAAGCGTCCTGGCTGGCCCAATTCTTACAATAATATCTAGATGCAGACTTATATTTGCAAGACTGTATATTACAGACTCGCAATGTCAGACTCAATACACTCACTGGAGCTAGTTGACATCACTGTGAGGGTTAGGTGTATCCATAAAGCATTGCATGCAGCTCAGCTTGCAACTGCATCCAGTCTGTATCCAGACCCCTCTCAAATCTTTTAGTAAAATCAGCAGCAATAAAAATAAGTGCAAGCTCCTCAAAATTTGGCACTATTTGTTTATATCTGCATTCAATTCTGTAATTGTAGAATCGCTAAATTCTGGAGGGACTGCACAATACATTTGCTGCTCAGAAGTGCCTTATATGTTAACTTGTATGTTAAAATATATTTCAAATACAGAAAAGGCCATACTTTTGAGCTTTATAATCAAAGAATTCTGAAGAAAAGTCACCCCAGTGTCTTTGCCCCTTTCTCTAGGAATGCAGCAAGAAGGCAGACTAAGCATTCGAGTGGAGCCTGGGCTGTTTGAGTGGACTAAATGGGTGTCAGGAACATCTTTGCCTGCTTGGATACCCCCTACAGATCTTGCTGCAGCCAATCTTAATGTGGACACAACTTACAGGTAAAAACAAAGTTATCATAGACTTTTTTGTGTAGGAGCATATGTCCAGTTCTGTCCTTATTCACAGTTGCATTTCCACAGACCTCACATGCCCATCAGCAAACTAACTGTCTCCGAGGCGTATGAAACATACATTAGTCGCAGCAACCAGGTGACCAAAGACATTTTGGCCTACTGCAAAAATAAGGGTAAGTGATTATAAATGCTGCTTCAACTCAAGTGCTTATGATTCTCTCTCACATGTACTAATAGTGGATCTTTTTTTACAACAGGTAAAAATATTCTGTTTGTGGGACATGCTTCCTCTTTGGAGGCCTGCACTCGCCAACTCCAGGGTCTTTCTTCACAGAATTCTAAAGACTTTGTGCAAGTAGTCCGTAAGGTTAGCTTCACCCTTTTTAAACATTTTACAGGCAGATCAATCTCATCAAATACTGCCAGGATATGTGACATCCTATGTAAAAGTACCCAGCTAAAAAAATGTGATTCATTGTTTTGCACATAAAATCATTAAAAGATGGACTTTTCAAAGCTGGTCTTTCCGTCCAGATTCCATACCTGGGTTTGTGTGCCTGTGAGGAGCAAGGGGACTCAGGAATCTGGCAGCTTGTGGATCCACCAATTCTTCCCTTGACTCATGGGCCGAACCACAGCTTCAGCTGGAGAGAAACCTTACAGCAAGAATGAGCGCATCTGCAGTGTCCAAAAGAGACTGAAATGTTACCTGCACAGGAAGCACACAACTGAGAGAATATTTCTGTCACATTCATGTTTGAGTTATGCAAATAATATATTGATACAAGATGTGGCAGATTTTTTGTTTGCAAACGGCACTGAATAATGAACATTTGTGGTAGTGTTTACTGAGCCTTTAAAGAGGCTTTCTCAGGGCATTGGATGTCACTTTTAACATGTTTAAATGCACAGTGGCTTAATGCAGCACTTATTGTAGATTACAGATCACTTCCTGACATGCAAATATGTACAAATTTGCAATGAGATGTTCAAGAGCTTAAAGGCAGCAATGTCTCAGTCATTTCTCTTGCAAATGTAACTTGAATGCATAAAATGTGTAATATTTGTTTTAGCATAGCTGAATGGATATCAAATGTATTTGTAATATCTTTACATTAAAGCTAAAGTGTGTACTTTGTAAAATAAAATATTTATATTGTAATTAATCGTTGAAAAGCTAAGATGTAAAAGCTTTGTTCACTCTTTTGTTTATTTGAGCAAACTGGTACAGCAGACAGTGGTGCCAACTAATTTTCTGGGTAGCTTAAAGCGATGATGTCATTATGTATCCATGATTTGTCAACAATTTTTATGAGACCAGATTTATTTTGAAATACATAATTGAATTATTAACAATCACACATTTTTTTAAACATTAACAGTTTGTGTTTTTTATTATTAATTAGTAAAACACCTTCTGAACAATTAATTTTTAAAGTCTATCAAATTAAAATTTAGGTGTTAGTATCAGTATGTGTGCTCCAAAACAGTGAAAAAATTCACATTAAGACAATCCATCCAAAGTTTGCAATTTTTTTATTTGTGTGTGTGTGTATATATATATATATATATATATATATATATATATATATATTTATTTTTTTTTACATCAACTCATACTTCAAATCAAATCTGGTCTTTAATAATTCATATGCCCCGCTTCCCTCAAGACGCGTCTCACCTACTTTTTATTGTTTTTTGCGCTACAGCTCAACCACTCTAACTGACAGAGCTGTTTAAAACTAAACACTATTGGAGAGGGGTTACTCTATGTCCATAGATATTTATATTAGATGTCGCCTACGCTATTGATGTCGAGTGGAAGGAATGATAGAGCTGTCATTTTGGTACAGGGTAGCGCTCCTTTGAAATGAATGTGAGACCAAGGTGCAGTGGAGGACTGTCCATCCAGAGCCCGAGATATATACACATATATACATTTATCTATGATCGGGAGTTTTCCCGGTGATCAGTATGCAAGTTTTTTTTACATTAGGAAAATTATAATTTTACATCACTTTTCTAAGACTCATCAAAGGATAAGTAATCGCACAGGCATTCCAGACAAAGAGCATGTGTTTGTGTGCATGAAAATGTATTATACTCCCTACCTGTTACATTTGATCTAATCCATGTCCTGAAACACACCCCTCTCTTGCTTTCACTTCACGTTCTAACGCAGGGAGCGATTCGTTTGTGAATGAATCTCAGTTGACGACTCGTTCTCTTAAACTAATTTCACACGGCATAATTTGAATCACCGACAGCTCCAGATATTTAGCACGCCAAATATCTCACAGGCATCAGCGACTCATTTGCGATTCTCTCAGATCACGTTTTTGATAGTTCATACTGTGTGATTGTCACTCACGTGCACGAGCACCGATTTACCTGTGATTTCAGGCATTAGTAGGCAATTTCTTAAAACCTGTCGGCGAGTCAAAATCGGGGATAAAATCATGCAGTCTGAACTCGACATTAGCCGCCAACGATACAAGTTTCTGGCATCGCAGCATCTTGTTGTCATATTTCATTTACATTGTTTGTTTGTTTAATCAACAAAACTAGCATAAGCCTGACATTTAGTGCGAGTTTGTGCTACTTTGTCTTATGGTCAGGGCAGTAAGTGACTGTATTATCATCAATACTTGTTGAGCACAAAAGTTCGTAAAATACAAAAATGTAAAAAACAAAATCATACCTATGAAATGTACTGCCTCTGTCCTATGTCCTGGGAGCACTGTACAAATGTGGCGGTGCTATTGACGCATGCTCAGGGTACGTATGCGATATTTAGTGTATGTATCTATGTTCTAAGTCCTGCATTATCGTTATATTTCAGTTGAAAATACGGCTCAGATCAACAGAAATGCACAATGCACATTTCAAAGCTCATCAGAGAACCTTTAACTGCCCACAGTTACTTGCAAACTTAACTGTTAATAAGGCATTTTCATCCATATTCCATATTTAATTATGGTTCAGCAATTTCAACTAGCAACTTTGTTCGTATCATGGCTTCTGCTAGCACCATATATAAAACTAGCTGTTAAATGGTTTGCTCATTTTGAGTAATTAAGCAGAGGAATGGATGCTTTTTTATTATTTTAATTTTTTTTCTTAGTTGATAATTTCATTTTAAAAATAGTTGATTTTGATTGTTAAGGATTGTAAAATTAGTAATAAGTATAGGCCTAATTTTAAAATTGCTAGATAGACTATATGGCTAAACCAATGGCGTGATTTTAAGGCGGGCGTTTGTTTTTCGACCAATAGCAGAGAAGAGGAGGAAGCTATAGTTGTTTACCATACTTCACTTTCAACACCTCACGAAAGACGGTAAGTGATAGAAATATAATGGATATGACCGTCAACAAAATGCAACTTAATGCTGTACAATAACCGCCAGTCACAAACAATCTGATGTTTAATGTGTCACTATGTTAGTCCTGACAAGGTTTATCCAGACTAAAGTTGTGCATCAGACTTAAAAATACGGATGAGTTCATAATGTCTTCAGGGTAAAAGATGAGCATCACAATTTGTTTCTACACAGAACTGAAATTAATGACTTTTACTTTGGGTAATATGTTTGACGAATCACCTTAGTGGCTTTTAAAACTGAAAGCGCTCAAAATGAGTCTAAAATATTAACTTTAGTGCACATTGATGACACATTGATGACCCAGGATACTAATAGGTAACGTTAACGTTAATCATTCCATACTGTAGCCTATGAAATCAAGCCAAGAGCCGTTTTGGGACAGGATGAGTTACGAAAACCTACTTTAAAAACACTGAAAATTAAAGTATAGAGACCATAATCTTAATTGATGGCTTTAATCAATCTCATTCACGGAACACTTTACTTGGTTGTTTCGCGCCTTTATCAATTACGTCATATTTTTCAGTTGTACATTAAAGTTACACCAATATGTCAGTGTATCAATAGCAAACTGTCAAATTAACAAGTTTAGAAAACTTTGTGTTAAGATAACTGAAATGAGAAGTATATAATGGCTGCTTTTTTTCTCAGACTGAATCAGTAAGGCCCAATCTGTAAGGCCACCCAAGACACTAAGTAAAAGCAAGGGGTGTTTGGGTTTTTTGAGGACATCATAAGTAAACCGTTAATTTAAGTCCTGGTTTAACCTTTGATGTAAGGCGTCTTTATTCGATCTGTGATTTGTAGGCTAATCAGATCCATTAAACATATTTGTTCTCTTCGATAAATATCCCCTCTGGTAGCATCCTGAAATTAGATTGAATAAATGCTCCATTGATGCATTTGTTCAATTACCCTGAGTTGGTCAGTTCAGGTCAGCTCCTTTCGGAAGTGTTTCAGTCGTCAGACATAGAAGTATTCTAGACATGTTACATTAAAGGAGCATAATTATAAACCTCTACACAAACTAGTAAGCATGCTTTGAAAATTAAAACGTAATATGTGAAAACAATATTGGCAAATACTTTTTTGTTTAGCTTCCAGTGCCAGAGCTGACATAAATGACTCTCTGATGACTCTTTCAAGCCCTAGTAGCATTTCATGACTCGGTGATAGCAATATTAAATACTTAAAGTATACTTAGCACACAAAGAAGGACCTGAAGAAGATGATTCCATGTGTTAATGTCCTCTAATTACACAAGCTGTAAAAGCAGTCTTTTCCCCCCTTTCTTTCTGTTTGGCACCTGCAATCTTTCAGATGTGGACCGGTTGGACCTTCTCCTGATTAATGGGCCTGATTGGCAATAGAGGAGACTGACAAACGATTGGAGGGTTTCATTCCTCTAAAAATCCAAGTCATTATTGGAGAGCAGTGAATCTCTGCAATCTAATAATGCTCTCAGTGTTCTTTTCAAGCTTTTAAACTAATTCGTGATTGATCACTAATTATCGGTGACGGAGCCTCTCGAGACAGCACTTTCCAGCTCTGAACGTTTGTTCCTATCTTAAAACAGTTTGAAAGGAGCTATAACTTCCAAACGGTTGACTCTGCTCCCTGGTGGAGAGTCGATAGGCCGCTGTGAGACGTTTGAGTGAACATTGATGTTCTTTGCCAATATGCAATATTGCCTCTCCACAGAATAAAACACCTGGAACTGGCCGTCTGGTTTTGATGGGCCCGTAGTCGGCAATCAGCAGTGTTACTGCTCTTATTGAACTCCTTATTGGGTATTTGTATAGTGCTCCCCACACGCACTTTAGCAGCCAGACATCGCTTGACAAATCCACATTCTGTAATTGCGTGACCATTGATTTCAGTTCCAGTCAAAAAGAGAGAAAAAAGGGAAGTGCCCTCTTAAAGACAAGACATATATTAGTGTAATGCCGATGGCTAAGGCATACGTGGAGTGAAAGGAGCACGCGCACACACACACACATACAGAGAGAGAGAGAGAGAGAGAGAGAGGATGTAAAGACACTGAGCTGCTGGCTCTCCATTTATGAGCCAACAGAAGTCTCACTGGAATAACATTGTCTTCTCAGTGTTGATACTGTTTTATTTGCTTGATCACTATTCGTTCGTAGCTAGTTTGTGCAGCCACACTATGTGGAAAAGGAAAGGTTTGGTAGTCTTTTAAGTGGAACATTTTATTTTAATTAGGCACAGATTATTATTATTTTTTGTTTTTTGATCAGAACATTTCAGGTAAGTTTGTTAATTTTTCTAACTTTATATCCAGGTGGGAAAACAAAGAGTAGATTTTTTTGTGAATAAATTACATTATTTGTTTCATGTAGTAATATTTTTAACGATAATTTTATCATATATGTATATTTAATTATTGGTATTATTTTGTGTATTAGATTTTGTAAAAACTTTGAGCAAAAAAGCAGTTTATTAAACAAAAAAAGGAAAATGTTTTTCTGTTATATACACTTATTCTATCATATGGGTCTTGAAATGTGATTTTTGTCTACATTATAGATATCAAAATCTGTTAAAAAATGTCTGAATGCAATAGGGAATGAAAATAACCACAATACCAATCAAGCTAAATGAAATCAAACATGAGAAACTTCCATTTATTTCCAACAGGAGGCAATAGAGCTTCATATGGCGAGATGCAACCGGCGGCTTCATTGGTTCACACAGCAACAATGTAGAACCTGTGAGTTTTCTACTTTTCGCTTGTTGTTAAGCTCATTTAGTTCAAGGGCAGTTTTTAGACACAGACTTGCACACAAAAGGTCTATTGTGGGATTGTGCAGGTGCTCCTAGTCTTTTAGATAAAAAAAAACACTGTGAGGAGCAATTGCAGTTTCTTTTTATCGACAGCTGGAATACATAAAATATAACTTTAAACATTCTGATTGATATTAAAAAAGAAACTAAATCTATATAAATAATTTCAATTTGAAAAAATTCTAATAGCAATGAGGGCAACACTGCCATCTGCTGTTTGCTGCTTTTTTAATGAGCATCATTAGTATCCTAAAATGCAGATATGTTAAATGTGATACATATTTTTATTTCTGCTTGCAGATGATTGTGAATGCTGCTGCTGATGATGATGACACAGATCTTTGTTCCAGGCTCTTGAGGTTAGCAATGGCTTTGCAAATGCACATAAATGGGATTTTTCTTTGATTTACTTGACATGGAAATAGTCCACACATTATTTGTTGAGATTTAGCTGTCTCAAAATATGTCATTTCTTTGTATTTATTTACACATGAAGCACAGACAACCACATGCTTTTCAGCATCAATGAGACAGGCAACTGCTGTCTTTCATGCATTTCAGAATTAAACCACTCTCTTATTTGTTTTCACTTGGTAAAGTCATAGGGTCAGGGTATTGGCTTGCCGGTCAGTGTTATGGTAAGGCGTGACCTGAGAAAGCCACTAAATGTACCGCCTTTGTTTTTGATGTAGTTTTTTCTCGTACGGACAATAAGAGCTGTTTGACTGGCTGAAGTGGTCATTAAAGCAGGTCTAAGAGCCACTGGCTGAACCCATGCTAGGGTCTCTTTAAGCTTAATTGGCATTATTTTGGCTTTGAAGGGTCACAGGCTTAAACCTTTTATTGTGGTCTCGGTAATGACAATCCTCCTCCCCCTTTTCTGCACCTCAGTTCAACGTTTTGTTCTTGCCCAGTCAGACAAGCACCTTCACCTCAGCGCGAGTGCTCATTTTACCTCCCTTTTCCCATAACCTTTGACCTTAAAGACTGATCTGCAATCATCTGGAGCAGTCCTCCCCTGTTTAATTCCCTCCTTTGTTGTCACTCTGACACCCACTACACTAATCAGGCTATTCATTTAGACAAAACACTGACATTTAGTGTAAACACTTTTGAAATTGTGGCAGTAATATTAGCTAATTCATTTAAAATTCAAATCGTTTTAAATGGAATAAACAATGCAACATGAATTTTTGGAATATATTACATTGTGAGGTATTTTGTATGTTGTAAGATGAGACAACTTATGAAATCCACCCTCCACCAATTTTTTAAAGTTTTTTTATTCCAAATTTTCCTGTTTTAATTTCCAATAATTGAGTTCCATTTTTTTGTAATGAAATTTTTATTCAGTATTTTTTTAGAGAACTGTATACACTTGGCGTCACTGTGACACAGTGGGTAGCACAGTCGCCTTACAGCAAGAAGGTTGCTGGTTCGAGCCTCAGCTGGGTCAGTTGGCATTTCTGTGTGAAGTTTGGATGTTTTCCTCGTGTTGGCGTGGGTTTCCGGGTGCTCCGGTTTCCCCCGCAAATCCAAAGACATGGTATAGGGGAAGGCTAAATTGGCCTTAGTGTATATGTGTGAATGAGTGTGTATGGATGTTTCCCAGTGATGGGTTGCAGCTGGAAGGCATCCGCTGCGTGAAACATACTCTATGCTGGATAAGCTGGTGGTTCATTCCGCTGTGGCGACCACAGATTAATAAAAGGAATAAGCCAAAAAGAAAATTAATGAATGGATGTATACACTTGCCAAATCCTTGCGACAAAATACACAGACACATACAGAACATAAATAAAATATGACATATTAGACATGCTCATACATGACATTTTTAAGACTGCCCAACTGCAGTAGGCTATGTGTTACCCTGATGAAAAGTAGGTTGTTTTAAAAATGCCGCAATAACTTTAGGAATAATTTTTTTCTGGCTTCTTTTTTTTTATTTTAAGTAATCAAAACGTGTATCCAATAAATTGAAATGACATTTTTTTTATTAAACATCAATGTCTTTTGAGTTCCCCAAAAATGTGGTTTGTAGCGATATCCACCTGCAATTGGTCTGTGCACTGAATAAATGTACTACAGTAGCACATGTGCAATACAGGCAACGCTCTAAATTTACTTTATAACATCAGTTGAGTGTTTGGAAAAACTTTATTATGTGACCAGACATGGTTTCATGGCACACAGGAAATCAAGAAGAAATCATACTATTTTAACGCATTTAATACAGTGATAAAGGCTAGATCAATTAGCATAAAATATATATTTTATTTGTATAACAAAATATCCATGATGGCTTGAAAAACCCAAGTAAACCAATAATTGTTCTCATATCAATTTATCTTTTTCTCATTGTTTCTTCTTCCACAATCTTTATTGTTGATGTCTTGACTTGTGATGCATATGTGTTATTTCTGCACGAGGGCGCCTTCTACTGTTCAGTATGAATGAAACGGATAATACCTTGTGGCTTAAAACACAGTTTTTTTGTAAAAAGGAAAAAAAATCTTTCCTCTAAAGTTATTGTACTTTTTTTGTTTTGAAATGTAAAGCATAATCAATGGATTGCTGTTTGTTAAATGAATTTAACCACCTGTGCATTCTTTTAATGCACTGGAAGCCATTGATTATCCCACTGGCCCACTTAACCATTTGCCAAGGTTTAAACAAGTGCCTAACAGAGGCTCTTTTACTTGACAGAATTTTGTCAGTTACAACATAGGTCTCCCACTTTTTAATCAGTCACAGGCAAATAGAGGGAGAAACCCCATCTGCAAGAGAGATCATGTGAGTGCAAGTAAAAAAAAAAGTGCATATCTTATAGCTCATTGTAACATGTGCTGGCTACCACTTCTCAAATATTTTTGAGCCTTTTGTCTGTTGGATGAGCCACATTGGCTCCATGGTGAAGCACATGTCAGTGTCCTGCAGATCATTTCTTTCTTTTTGGCTTAGTCTCTTTATTAATCCGGGGTCGCCTCAGCTGCCAACTTATCTAGCATGTTTTAACGTAGCGGATGCCCTTCCAGCTGCAACCCATCTCTGGGAAACATCCACACACACTCATCCACACTCATACACTACGGACAGTTTAGCCCACCCAATTGACCTGTACCACATGTCTTTGTACTATGGATGAAACCGGAACACCTGGAGGAAATCCACGCGAACGCAGAGAGAACATGCAAACTCCACACAGAAACGGCAACTGACCCAGCCAAGGCTCGAACCAGCGACCTTCTTGCTGTGAGGCGACAGCACTACCTACTGTGCCACTGCGTCGCTGTCCTGCAGATCACACCAACACAATGTTTCGACAATTTGTAACTTTTTGATTTAGTGGCTAATTCGCATGAATTTGTATGATCTAATTCATACAATTTAGTATGATTTGCTCTTCCCCCAATGATGCTTGGATTTGGGGTTGGGTGCCACTAAACTGACAAAACGTAAAATACTTACGTTTTCTTGTGAGATCAGGCTGGATCACACAGATGAATGAAGGCTCTGCAGCTGTCACTGAGGTCCTATATTGTTACTACTTATGTTTGAGGAAAGAGCATTTATATCAAACTGTAATCAAAACTAAATGGAATTATCTGTGCATCATATTGATTTTATTGCACACCTTCCTGCCAATCGGAATTGAGAATTACGACAGACCATGTAATAAATTTGAATGATTATTATTGATATAGTTATTATCACAATAATTTCAGAAAATATTGTGATCCAAATGCCTGGTTTGTAGGAACATTATAAAATCTTGCAAGTTTTTCTAATTCTACTGTTATCTGCGTTTACGTGCTGCATTAATGCGAGACTCTTATATCGCGTTAAAAAATATTGTCGTTAATCTATTCTCAAAGTTGGGTTGAGAGATGGGTCTATTCTACACAAGCTATGATGACTTTCACCTTCATAATTTAGCGTGGATGTATACCTGACCGATGTGCCGTCTGACAAAAAAAAGTGTCTTTCTGAATCAAATAAGACTTTAACTGCAGTTTGGCAGTTTCACTTCAACTCATGAACATTTAATTTATGCCCCCGTGACAAACTGGAGTATTAAATGCAAATAAGGAGTAAGGACTGGTGAGAGTGTTATGGAATTTAATAACGCACGCCAAATGGAAAGACAAAAAACTTCCGCATTTCGCAATATGTGTGTGTCTGTGTGGTCCTTTACTGACAGCCGCGTGTGTGAAACTTGTGGGAAAATATGGTGAAAAGTCCTACAAGACGGCAATAGTTTGAACGCGTTGTTTACTTTAATAATTCCACTAATACATGCATACTCCGCGTCTTAATTCCATTTTTATTTAGTTTAGTTATGACTTTTAGTTATGGATTAAGGTGATCAAAATTTGCTGTTTGGAGCTTATGTAGGTCTACAGTTCAAAATTCATGTGTAACTGAATAAAAAGTTAGTAAACAGAAGTAGGCTACATCTTATTGAACATCATTTGTTTTCATCACCAATTATCATAGTAGAACAGTTTCTCAAGCAGTTTGTGATGCATTTTGGAAACAGGAGATAAGCCCCTGCTCTAATGCGCCAACTGGCCTGAGAAACCTGTTCTCAAAGACTTATTATTCAGGTAGCACACATATTCTGAATGCCTTCGGCAGAATTCAAATGAGCCAATTTAATCTAGATTATTCTAGATTAAAAATTTAATCTATGTCTATATTTATATATATATATATATATATATATATATATATATATATATATATATATATATATATATATATATATATTAGCGCTGGCACGACTACTGGTTTCTGCTAATCGATTTCTTTTCAAAACAATACTTGAATTACTCGACTACCCGTGGTTCGAGCTACTAGTTTTAAAAGTCACAAAGAAATCCTTTTCAATACGTTTTAGTAATTCATAGCTGAATGCATTGATTTCATAGCGCTATACATTGTCAAAACATTATATTACTTTTATGTTACAGAGTTATATAAAAATAAAAAGCTGCATGCAACATTGTTTTTTAACATCTGCATCATAAGTCTGCAATATATGCAAAGCAAACTCATGTTCATCCTGTAATACCTTAAGTTATTAAAGTAACTTTATTATTTTTTAGTCGTAATAAAACTAAGCGAAACTTAATTGTTAAACCAGTTCGGAAAGATAAAAATAGTTCTCCTCAACACAGCTGACCCGCAAAAAAAAAAAAAAAAAAAAAAATAGCCTAAATTAATAAATAATGCATAATGCATACAGATCTACCAAACACCTATGCTGTTTTTTTTAATCTCTTTGCTTGCGCGCAAAATTATTAAGATAAAATCATAATATGCAGCGCAATAGACCTTTATCTATAAAGTATACTTATGGAAACTTTAACTGAAAGCTACGTTGTGTTTGCTGGCCTCACGCACACACACACATACACACACACACACGGTCACACTTTACAATAAGGTTCATTAGTTAATGTTAATTAATGCATTTACTAACATGAACAAACAATGAACAACACATTTACTACAGTATTTATTCATGTTATTAAACGTTAGTTAATGAAAATACAGTAGTTCATTGTTAGTTCATGTTAACTCATGGTGCATTATCTAATGTTAACATGCATGGACTTGAATGTTAATAATGCATTAGTAAATGTTCAATTATGATTAATAAATGCTGTACAAGTGTTGTTCATGATTAGTTCATGTTAGTAAATGTATTAACTAATGAACCTTATTGTAAAGTGTTACCATTAATACACAGTATATACAGTATAATAATACAATAAAACATCACCCTTTATTGATATAGACATGCAGACTTCATATTGTGATAATTTTCACTGTCATTATTTTATGAGATGTGTAGCACTACCTCTGATCAACTAAAATGTGTGCTTTAAGACTTAATTTCCCACCCAATAATGAAGGATGGTGTATTGGAGGTAAGACGTTAACCCTGCATTTGTTTGGTGTCCAGGGACGTTTCATGATAGACAGGTACTTAAAAGCAAGAGAAATAACAAAGAATGGGGTAGGGTTCTCATTGTAAGATGACAATCAAGCAAAGGCAGGAAAAAAGTGAGTGGAGGGAGAAAAAGTGAGAGTGTGTGAAAGAGAGCTGGAGGGAGGCTGAGAGAATGTCTCAAAGGACTAATGTCCTCATTGTACAACCTGGTTTGAATGCAGACAGATTCTCTGAGAAATTGGGGCAGGAGAGAGAATCGCCCGAGCATGGCAGAAGTACCCTATACACTTTTCATCACATAATCTTTTCTGACAAATTTAGATTTTAGCAGTATTTATCAGATTTAAGATCAACCTGTATCTTTATTTTGATAAATTAATGAAACCCTTTTTGATTCGTTTTGTCATTTTCTCTGAATAGAGGCTTGTTCCAGTAAAGCATGTTTTCTAGAATTAGTCTATTTGCTCTTCGTTCTTATCAGCTCAGCGTGTGTTTGTGGAGAATATAAGCAGTGATTCCATGGGTCGTGCATGTTTTTGTCTGCGATAGTGCAGTCTGTGATAAGTGTGCATGCATGTGTGAAAGCAACGGTTTGTTTTGCTACACTCAGTGAGCAAAAAAAGTCTCATCCGGTTGATCAGTGAAATGGCAAATAGAGCTGCATGGAGGCTGAGACAAGGCTCTTATCAGAGTTATCCAGACAGTGGCACACAGATAGAAGAGCGAAAACGCGCTGAAAAACACCATGGGAGGTGTGTCTCATTCTTCCCTTGGGTGGATATGCATAAAAAAAGCATACTGTAAATGATAGCAGTCCTGGAGTTTTACTAGAATTCAGTTTGAGATGGCAAACAATTATTCGTAATTTGACCAATTAATTGCTCCATTTTGTGACTTAATTCTCTTTTATGTTTTGTGTTGCACTTGAAATTAAGTCTGCGTTATTATGTAAGGGGTACTGTACAGTCGGTTGGTTTTTAACACAAGCTCTGTTAGGATGATGAATTCTTGTGTCATCTTAAGTTATTTCTTAGTTAATGACATTATAGCATTTATTAAATGGCTACTTGGTATATATAAATGAAAACAGACTGAAATCACATTATCATGCAGGTTTCTAGATTTCGTCAAAATATGCTTTTTTCTTTTTAACAAATGAAATAAAATTAAACAAGTTCGGAACAATTTAAGGCTAAATATTAAATATAAAGTATTAAATAGTAAATATTATAACAGAATTTCTACGTAGAGTAAGGTCTGTGTAGAGTTTGCTTGTTCTCCCCTTTGTTAGTGTGGGTTTCCTGCGTGTGCTGTGGTTTCTCCCACAGTCCAAAGACATGCGCTATAGGTGAATTGAATGAACTAAATTGTCCGTAGATTATGTGTGTGCATGAGAGAGTGTATAAGATGGGAGTTTTCCAGTACTGGGTTGCTGCTGGAAGGCGATCCACTGTACAAAATATATTCTGGATAAGATGGCGGTCCATTGCGCTTTGGCGACCCCTGATGAATAAAGGGATTAAGCCCAAAAGAAAATGAATTTATAAATGAATATTTGTTTCTATTCAGCAAAAGAAAGAAAACTATTTGGAACAATTGAATAGAAAATAAATGGTGACAGAATTTTGAGTGAACCATCCTTTTAAATAATGCAATAGTTAAATAAATCTTAAATAAAGAAAGAAAATGTAATGTTCTGTAAAAAAAAAGTAATGTATTGCAAAATTCTAGCTTTACAATTTAAAATATGTGAATACATTTTTAAATGTATTTTATTCCTTTAGAAATTTTAGCATCATTGCTGAAGTATTTAGTGTCACATGATCATAGTGTCATCATGAATGAATCATCATTCATTCTCAATCAGTAAAAATAGACCTGATTTTTGATTGAATATTTTAATGCTTTATATTTTGTCTGAACCTGATTCAGTTTATTCTTTGACTATAAATCCAAATTAACAGCATTTGTTTGAAATAAAATTAGTTCTAACATTATAAACAGCTTTACTGACACTTTTGATTTATATAATGTTTTCTTAATAAAAGAAAATAATACTTTAAGGTACTTTTGAATTTTATTTTTTATACAAATATGAAGCAGCAACTGTTTTCAACATTTATAATAAGACATGTTTGAGTAATGAAGCTGAAAATAATAAATAACATATTCAACTATTTAAAATTGCACAGTTTTTGTTTCTTTTTGATCAAATTCATGTACAATGAACAATGATTCTGCAGAATTGTTGCAAAAGTTGATATGGGTTGAATTTAAACAAATAAATTACATTTAGTAATGTTCAGCTTAATTTGTTTGTTTAAATTCATCCCAAATTAATTGCTTACAATCACTTAAATTTAGTAAATCCAAGGAACCAACTATAAATCAAAATTTTCAGTGTAGCCTCTTTGAGCACAGACGTCTTCTTTCAAACATTTCTCAGTTGTTCAAAAAGCAATAATTTAAGAGCTGTTAAAGTTTCAGTAGAGGTCATGGGGTTGACCGAGGGAGGCGCGACTCTTTGTGAGAACATAAGTAGAGTGGTAACACTAGTACGCATTTCACATCTTACTTAACCAGTCCAACGCTTTTTTTTCTGCTCAGGTGTCTTTTTACCTCACCCATTCCCTTTCTATGTAGACAAACCACTTTGTAGGGGAAGCCAGTGATTTTGGCATGCCCCAGGCCAGATGAAGGGGTCAAGGGGTTAGTGAGGTGTTGTCCTCACAGCACTGGGAACAGGCACCCTTCCATTTGCAGTGCAGACCTCTTGCCATTTAGCCACCTGCCTCCAATAAAGAAAAGCAAGCAGCCGGTAAACTTCAACGCTGGCCTCGGGCATCTGGACTGGTTATTGATCCGGCTGGAAGGAGGGGGTGTGTGTGTGGGTGCTCTCTTTCACTCCTCTCCTCCTGATGGAGGCCGGACTTTGGTCTGAGTTGCATTCCTGGGTTCTGTTGAGCTCGCAGACAGAAGGGAGGGAGGATGTGGAGCGGAGGAGGGACTGGAAATCACTTGTCGTGTGCGTATAAAAGTGTGCCTTTGCTTCCAGAGCTTGGCTGCCATCAAATCCAACCCCCAAATTTGAGTTGGAGGGAGGGGAAGTTTCAGCTCTGACACTCATGCTGTACTCTGTGTCTGTTTGGTTATCCAGCATGACTCTACGGTGGAAAAGGTGAACGTGGATTACGCTGGAAGAGATGGACGGCATTGACAGATGAGTGCGTGCTCTTTTTATTAGTTCTAGCTATTTTTTTGTATATTCTGTCCTTTAAGCTAGCTTGTATGAGAATTCGAGGTCAAAGAAAGTTGAAGTGTTGTTAAGCTCAGATTGATATAATGGACTTGTTTGCTTCAGGCCGGCAGCCAGTGCAGTATAAGAGAAAGGTCAAGAGGGATGTTTGCCTGCTGTTTACGGGTTATAGGAGGTTTGGTCTTGTGTAATGTTGTGGAAACACACGTGGACACGTTCTGAGAGCTCTGAGTTTTAGCTGCTTGAGATGCATCTTATTTTCTCTTGATGTGTGGCTGTTGTGATTCAGCCTGAATATCTGTGACAGGAGGGCGGAAGGGATTTGTCTTGAATGTGGCCACGTGGGTATGTTGTGGGAAGGAAAAAAAAGCAGATTTAACAAAGTGCTGTGCTGTTCATGTGGTGCTTTTTTCTTGAATTTGTTCCACAACGTCTGTTTTTGTAGTGGTGAAAGTTTGTTTTGTATTTTGGGATTTTTTAGCACTTGCAAATTTAATTGTTGTCTTTGCTTATTTTGTGAAGGTTTGAATGGGGTTTTGAGCAGTGATAAACACTGCTGCATTATCTAAAGTAATAATGCAAGGCAGCAATAATATTATAGGCAGTAATAAAACTAAATGGGTAATTTTAGTTCACCAAAAATGTAATTTTAGTAATTTTTTGTTATTTCTTCATTTTATTTCCTAATGTATTTATTTTGCCACATTTTAAAAATCATTTCATTACACTTGGGCTGGTATAAAATTTTGACAAAATGATAACCTTGGATGGAAATATCATGGTATCATGGTATTGTGATCACTGCTGTAAAAGTTATTCTTTTTAAATGTCTGGGTAAAAACGAAAACTTTTTCCCCCTTTAACACAATATATTTTTATGTTGAAAAAAAAAACACTTTTTTTTGGGAGCTGTAAACATGTCAGGCAAAATAATTCAAATGAATTTTTGACTTCTGCTGTTTTGATCGGTTTCAAAAGCATTGATTTCTTTACAGTTTAAAAAGATCTTTGATCTTTTCTAAAAAAAAAGAAAAAAAAAGTAAATTAATAATTTTCCCATATACATTAGGGGTGGTATAGAAAAAAAATGGTGGTTTTAAAACTTTGACTTTTCCAAATCGCGGTATACCTTGAAAACGGTTATTGTCCCATCCCTAATTACACTTAAATGGTCTAATCCTAGTTAAAGGTATAGTTCAACTGATAATTCCAACCCAAAACTAATAATTCTGTCATCATTTCTCACTCTTCTCTTGTCACAGACCTGGTTGAGTTTCTTTTTTCTGTTGAATCCAAAGTTGTTTTTATAAATGTTGAATATAGGCATGGGACAATAACCGTTTCAAGGTATATCGTGGTTTGGAAAAGTCAAGGTTTTAAAACCACCAATATGTTCTGCTCTAGCCTTCCTAAGGTATATGTAAGATTTTTTTATTTATGTTTTTTTTTATTTTTTTTACGTTTTTAAGACAGCAGTATCTCAAACAGAAAATATATCCAAAGATGCCATTTTAAATAGAAAAGAAGCCTGTATTATTAAAATATTCAAAGACATTTGAATACTTTATATGTTTCTCAAAATAAAATATATTGTGTTCAAAAGGGATAAAAGTTTTTGTTTTTTATCTAGACATTTAAAAAGAATATATTTTGGAGTGCATGCCTAGTTGAAAACCTGTAACCATTGATTTACATAGGTTTTTTTTTAAAAAAAATTTTATTACTATGGAAGTCCGTGGTTACAGGTTAAAATATCTTAATAAATAAGATATTTTGACCTGTAACCACGGACAATAAATGTCCGTGGTTACAGGTCAAAATATCTTATTTATTGTTCAACAGAAAATTTGGTAATAATAATAATTTTCATTATTATTATTATAAATGTATCTTAAAAAAAAGAAACTGCAAACATATTTTCTCCAAACATTTCCATTGATCCTCCCTTGTGACCACAGATGATTTCTTTTTAAGTTAAATCAAAATTCTAGATGGAAGAACATTGGCACGCTTTAATGATGCATTCGATACCACAGTATTGCATCCAGAGATCTTTAATTTGTTTTCTCCTTAAATCGAACATTTAACCATCTACATAATTTGTTATTTGTGCTGTGAAACATTTTCCTCTATAGATGTCCTTTCACAGCATTACTGTTACGATGCAGATCTAATCTAGCTTCAGATTAGATTTGGTATTGTCCGTGTCATTTATTATTCATGCTATTGTGAGTTTTTATGTTTGCAGTTTATCTTGTGAAAAGAAAGTAAAGCTGTTTCTCTTTTACTCTGTCTTTTTTAATGTCCATGAAATCATTCTCCCACCCAGCTGTTGACAGCTGTACTGATGGCCATCTCCCTTCTCCAGCAGGAGATCTAGAGATGAGCTGAGTTTTCGGACATATTAAACTGTTGTTTGTTTTTGCCATAGAGGCTCAGCGGACACACTCCCATGTTTTTATGCTGGTAATTCACATCTGGGAAGTGCTGCTTAGCAACAAACAACTGCCTGAAAACCCCACAACATTGTAATATGTTTTCTATTCATTGCACCCTTTGGCACTGTTTGTAAGTGACTGTTACACAATGCTACATATAAAAAAGCATATTTACACACTTGTTCTAGCACTTAGATAGTTTTACACATTTATTGCTTTGAGTTTATGAGTTTTCTTTAGATGGAGAGATTGTTTTTTTTATGGTCAAACACTTATTTAGTGGTCAGTGATTTAGTTTGTATAAAATAAAACCAAAATCCTATTGTGGGCATATTTCTGTTGCACAAGGATATTTTTGCCAATAGCCATTGTATGAGTCAAAATTGTTTTTAATGGCAAGGTTATAAAAAATAGGTAAAGATCCTGTTACATGAAGAGATTTTATAAATTCCCTTCTCTAAATATATTAAAACTACGTTTTTTGATTAGCAATATGCAATGTTACAAACTTAATTTAGACAGCTCTAAAGGTGATTTTCCCAATAATTAGATTTTTTTTTGAGCACTCAGATTATAGATTCTCCAATAGTTGCATTTCGACCAAATATTGGCCAATCAACAAACTATATATGGAAAACTAATTCAGTTTATTCAGTTATGTATAAATCCCAATTTCAGAAAACTAACCCTTATAACTGATTTTAGCAGAAAAAAGATTAACACACTGAAATTAAGAACTGATTAAAAGGGGTCACACACCAAAAGCGCTGCTCAGTGCCGCGCCGCATAAAGCCACACAGCACCATGCATTTCAGAATTCTAAACGGTTTCTATCAGGGTACACATACCCACTCAGGACACTGTTCATTTTTCTGCCGCCACAAAGTAAATAAATAAATATTGTGTAATTTTATTTTGTATACATTTTTATTAGTATATTTTTTGGCTGATTAATTTAAATAATTAAATTAAGTAATTATTTCTGTCTTGGGTCATTCAGTGTTCAATAAACATTTTGGACACTTAAGCAGAAGCATTTAAAAACTGTTTTAGACAGTTTTGTAATGAGGCTTCATTCTACTATTTTTCACCAAGATTGCCACAGCTAGAGGTGGGAGTTGATACAAATGTACTGATTGAATTAGATTCTGATTCGAAAGGGCTCACCTTTGATTTAATTGAATGAAAATCGAGGTTGATTTTTGTAGAAATGAAGACTGAGCAGGCAACAGTTTGTGAAAACTACAGTAAATCAGTGAAAGGAAACTCTTTGTAGTCTTTAAAAAAAGACAGTAGTATCACAACATTTTTTGAAGAGTTAATATTAAAGATTTAGCATTTTTCTGTAGAAAAGCAGCATTTACTGCATAGTTTTTAGTTTTTTCTTCCAAAACCAGGTTGCAGGCTGAACCTGTTGTTATAATGTCTTAGCTCTCTCCGCTTTGGGCCAAAGTACATTGAATGTGTTAGATCTTTTGTTTGGTCTGGCAGACTCACGTCATTGCTCACGCAACGCTATCGCACTGACATCAGCTGTGTGTTTTGAGTGTGGGGTGGGAGAGTTCAGTTGTTAACACAACGCTAAAAGCTACAACAGAAGGCCACTGAGCCTTGAAGGAAAGCAGTCATTTTCCTATTTTCAAGAATGTCCTGAATATTATATGAGGGGTTTCCTTTCCCACAATAGAAATGCTGTGATTACCCTTGGAAACATTATTATTCCTGAGCTCTTTGTTTTCTCAGCAATCTTACCTGTCGCTGTGATGGATTTAAAGGCTGAGTGTGAAATGAGATCAGCTGATAAAAGCAGCATATGCTGTAGTGGAAGCCGGATTTGTTCATATGTGTGAGCACATGGCCAGCTACTGGCTGCAGTGTTTCTGTTGATTGTTGTTTCAAAACCTTTTGTTTTGAACCATTTGGTCTGGTTTCACAGACAGGGCTTAGACTAAGTCAGAATTAAGATATAGTTTGATTATTAGGACATTTAAGTCATATTATACATGTACCTTAGAAAAAAATACAGGGTGTTTGCGGGGTCATAAAAAGTATTTAAAGTTGATAAATCAAAAAAATTAAGGCCCTTAAAAGGTATTAAAAAGTCTTAATTGGGTTTTTACGAGGTCTTAAATTTTGTTCAAGTCTTGTTTAAAGTCTAACTCCAAAAAAACATAAATATATTTATTTTCTTCCTAATATTGAGGAAATATTATGGGCGTGCCCGGCCAAGCTCCTCCATCTGTGATGTCATTTAATTTGTGACAAAAGCAGGAAGGTGATGCTCTCCACATGAAGTGAAACCATAGAGTGAAATAGATGGCAAAATGGGAAAAAAGTTTGCCTACTCCTGTTAGGAGAAAGATGAGTTTAAACAGTGGCTAAAGCCTGTCACTGAAAACAACCGCAAAGTTTATTAATTTAAGCTTTTTTTCTTCCGAGCTTATTTGAGGTTGTACTCCATTGATTTATTTAACTACAACTGTTTATTAACAACTGTTTATTAACAACTGTTTATTAACAATTGTTTAAAAAGTTAAAGGTTTGATACTGATTAAAACTTGAAGTGGCGATGAGGTCTTAAAATATTCTGAGACGGTCTTTAAAAAGTCTTAAAAAGGTTTTGAAATTACCTTAAGGATTCCCACATATAAGCTGTTGTAACAAAACCAAGATTTTTTAATTTTAGCCCAGCACATGCCGTATTGTGTGATCAGCAACCTCTCATATATAATTGAATGTAAAAAAAAAAAGAAAGAAACACACACACACACACATACACACACACACACACACACACACACACACACACACACACACACACACACACACACATATATATATATATATATATATATATATATATATATATATATATATACATACATTTACATACATTTACATACATACATATACATACAGTTGAACTCAGAATTATTAGCCCCCTTTTGATTCCCCCCTTTTTTTATATATATATTTCCCAAACAATGTTTAACAGAGCAAGGAAATTTTCTCAGTATGTCTGATAATGTTTTTTCTTCTGGAGAAAGTCTTATTTGTTTCATTTTGGCTAGGCTTTTTTTTAAAGTCAAAATTATTAGTTCCTTTAAGCTATATTTTTTTCAAGTCTTTTTTTTTTTCGAGTCTACAGAACAAACCGCCAATAACTTACCTAACTTAACAATAACTTACCTAATAATTATCCTAACCTGCCCAGTTAACCTAATTAACCTAGTTAAGCCTGTATATGTCCATTTTAAGCTGAACAGAATTATCTTGAAAAATATCTACTGAAATATTATTTACTGTCTGCATGGCAAAGATAAAATAAATCAGTTATTAGAAATGAGTTATTAAAACTATAAAACTATTATGTTTAGAAAGTTGTAGAAAAAAAATCTCTCCGTTAAAGAGAAAATGGGGAACAAATTAAACAGGGGGGCGTATAATTCAGGGGGGCTTATAATTCTGACTTCAACTGTGTATATATATATATATATATATATATATATATATATATATATATATATATATATATATATATATATATATATATATATATATATATATATATATATATATATGTTCTCATTACTGATGAGAGATCTGTCCTTTATATTTTCGCTTTTAGATGAAAAAGAGATGTTTTATTCTACAGTGGTTTGTCAAGATGCATGCATTATTCATGTTTGTCAATACAATTGGTAACACTAAAATGGTTGTATTAGTGTTAATGCAATTACTCACGTGAACAAACAATGAACAATACATTTATAGAAGTATTAAATGTTAGTTAACTTTAGGTAATAAAAATACAGTTGTTTATTGTTAATGTTAACTCATAGTGCATTAACTTATGTTAACAAGCCAAAACAAACTTATGTTAACAAAAGTGCCCCACACACATAACGCTCTAAAATGACTCAAAAGCTAAAAATTTGTAATAGTTAAAATAAGGTAAAAAAAAATGTGAATAAAGACATAATAATAATAATTGTGTGTATTTAAATGTTTGCAAAATTATGCAGCATTAATCTTTTTAAATTTTTTTTTGCATCTCGTCTTGTTCAAAATGACCCCAAATGCATTATGCATTAATTAATCACAATTTACAGAATTACAGAATGAGCTGAAGGTGATGAGATGAAAGAGTGTGCACTGCAAAATAATAGATGACGGGTTGCATGCATTAACATAATCCACAACCTTTAGAGTTTAAGTTATGACCTTTACAACCTTGATGATTAGACAATTAATTCAAGTACTGTTAAACAAACTAGATGTTTTTGACTGAACTACACATAATGAATCAACACTCAAATCAGTCAAAAGAAGGATGCTATTGACAAAATATCTGGTAACACTTTACAATAAGGTTCATTAGGTAATGCATTTACTAACATGAACTAATCATGAACAACACTTGTACAGCATTTATTAATCATAATTGAACATTTACTAATGCATTATTAACATTCAAGTCCATGCATGTTAACATCAGTTAAATGTGTTGTTCATTGTATGTTCATGTTAGTAAATGCATTACTTAACATTAACTAATGAACCTTATTGTAAAGTGTGACAAAATATCCTATATCGGGGTAGAACAAAAACCTGATATAATTGATTAAAAAAATTAAGGATTTACAATTGAAAAATAAAGGATTTTCTTTTTGTTCCTGGTTATAACACTGCTTGTAACTTTCCTGTAGTAACTTTCCAGTCCTTTCTACTCAGCACTTATTCTGCATTTCAGATTCTTGTGCGAGTGTGTGCTGTTGTCATCATTTTTGAAACTGATTATCCCAAGTTTCTGTATTTTCACCTCTGTTTACTCATCAGTAGCAGCTGTAAATGCGGTCATGGAGTCTGCTGGGCTTTTGCACAAGTGGAGTTTGCCATTAGTCAGGTTAACAGCTCCCGCTGTCCTCCTCCTCTCTTCTATCTCTCTCTCTCTCTCTCTCTCTCTCTCTCTTTCTTTCTCTCCCTCTCTCCATGGGGTGTTCGGAGTGCCAGACACTCACAGGTTGCCATTTTATGGGGCTCTGCAGAACCAGATTTATGGGAATGATAAAAGCTGTGCAGAGCAATAATGACACAGGCAGCTGCTCGGAGCCTTGCTCACGTCTTGTACTCCTGCATCCCCAGTCCTCTCCGAACTCACATAGAAAGACATATAAAATTTTATAAATGACGTCCTGTGGTAGACATCAGACGATATGATCCCCCTACACGTGCGGTGCTTATCTAGACTGCCGTCACAATGAAGAGCTTTAAGGCTATGAGCTTTGATCTAATGCTCCCTGCCTCTTGTATTGTGGTAGTTTTTGGTCATGTACAGAAGTAATCCATGCTTGTAAAAGCCCGTCTCCCAGTCAGCGATAACATCAGTCGTTCATCACTATAAAATAAGAGGGTACAAAAAGGCTGATGGGACTCGGGCAGAGAGAGAGGGAGGGGAAGCGACCGCCACCATCATTAATGGCCTGACAGAAGTGGAGATTGATGCCGCTTTGTGTTGTGTAATGGTCCAGCAGACCACCAATGATAAAAATAACAGATCATAAATCTACAACTATCTGCTTGGTACAACAATTTTATGTCTGCTGTCTCACATTTATTGGATTCATTCGGTATATTCCCTGACCCCTTAGAAGTGGCTGAACAGTGTAGGTTTTTCAGTGGATGATGCCATTGCTTATCTCTGAGAGCATAACAAATGTGTATTTAAGAAATGAATCCTTATTTGTTGCTATATTGTAACATTTATATTACATTTGTAACCTTTTTTTTATTTCCTTTGGTTCTTGTGGTTCATTTCTATTGGTGCGTCCCAAATTGCATACTTTAGCACCATTCTTCGCCATTTTTTAGTGTAAATAGTGTAAGTAGCGCATTTACACACAAAAAAGCTGCACTTTTATATACCTGGATAATGCACTTATTCATACCATTAAAATGAAGTGTGAACTGTTGTCTGCTGCTTTGCTTACAAAGCGGAAGGGGCAGAGCTTTCGGGCATTGAATTACTTTATTTTGGATTGCAAAAGCAGTATTCTCCTACGAGAGTGATTAAACCGCCTCCCGATGGTAAATGTGATTATACTCAGGGCAGGTAGTATTTGATAGGTCATTTATTTCACTAATTTGGTAACCGTCAAACATCATCAGTGAAACTGTTCAAATTTCCGCTTAGTAAAAAATGTTACTGTTCCATTTGGGATGGCACTACATTCATGTACTATGCTGTTGTGTGTGTAAGTGCATAATAAATAGTGCATAAGTGCATAGTGTGCCATTTGGGATGCAGCTTATGTGTAGTTTCTGTTTCATTTGTTTGTTGGTCCGTTCGTAAATGGTTGGTTAATTATGATCACCTGTGTCTTGTTTGGTTGCTTGTTTCATCATTTATTCTAGACCTTTGTTTTGCTCTTCCCTTGGTTCAGTATTGTCTTCACAAACATGAGTGAAGATGCTGTTGATTCTTGCCTATTGTATTACTTCCTTTGTATATTAAAAACTGTAAAGTCTTGTAAAACTAACCTCCTCCAACTGGCCAATATATACTTATTTTTTTAAATGTCTTTTAGCTTATTTTTAAAGTCAAGAGTATGCCTTCAGTTTAAACCAAATGCTGAGTGTATACAGCTCTGAAAAAAATTAAGAGACCGCTTCAAAGCTATTACACTTCAAACAAATACACATTAAACATGTACACATACTGTACGTAGACATCCTAAAACTGCAGGTTAACTATGTTTATATACAGTGGTCCCTTGTTAATTGCGGGAGCTACGTTCTAAAAATAGCCCGCAAAAGGTAAAATACGCTAAGTAGTCTGCTTTATTTTTTATAATTATTATAGATATTTGAAGGCTGTAAATCCCCTCACTACACTATTTTTTTTGATAGGCATTAACTTTTACACACCTTTTTCTCTTGTTTAAACACTCTTCTATCTTCCTTTAGCATGTCCAGAAGTTCAACTTTTGGGTGCCTTTGACGGTGCAGAATGTTTTGTCGACATTATGGGGTTTGTTGGGGAGAAAACTTGCAAACATACTGTCCAGCACTTCAAAGTCAAACTGCTAGCGATCAAAGATTTATGTAAATTTGTCAAGCTGAACGCATTCAGTACTGTACAGGAGAAACAGCACCTAGGAGATTGATTGACAATGATCTACAGCCAATCAGGACACAGAACACAATGCTCTGTAGAAAATAAGCATGTGCATTGTACTAAAAAAATCTGTGAAACTGTAAGACCGTGAAAGGTAAAGCGTGTTATGGTGAGGCACCACTGTAAAAGCTTATATTTGATTGTAACTTTAACTTAGTTTGAATTGAAATTATGTGCACATTTTGTAAAGCTGCTTTTAGACAATAATTATTGTAAAAAGCGCTTTACAAAAAAAGTTGAATTAAAATTTTTCTCTGAATAATCAATTTTCCATGTTTTTCAGACAATAAATATTGAAAATAAGTCTTATTTTGACAAATCCTGTAAATCTGTTAATCAAATGTTAATCATGTTTTCAGTAATTCATTATAGTGATGGGAAGTTTGAATCATTTCATCATTATACTGACCTTTGAGTCTCGTTCATTCGAGTAATTTCCTTCAAGTTGTCAAAATAACATTAAAATTTTACCAATGTGTGCAGTCGGAACTGGAAACACCCATGATTAGTTCACCTTTCGAGTCTTCAGGTTTTTGAGTTGTTCTTTCATACTTAAAAGCATGTAAAGAAATGACTCTGAAGACTCAAGAGATGAACGGATCAAATTTTTTTCCGGCTTAAATACATATGATTGACTTCTGTCTTTCACATGACGAATGAAGGACTCAAACCAAGGACTTGAGCGTTGAATGGATCAAATCTTTTTCCAGATCTGACTGCATTGGCTTCTGTCTTTCACGTGATGAATGAATGACTCAAACCGAGGACTCGAGAGGTGAAAAGATAAAATCTTTTTCTGGCTCAAAATGCATGGTTGGTTTATGTCTTTCACCTGATGTGATGAGCGAATGACTCAAGCCTAATAGAGGACTCAAAAAATGAACTAATCTTCTACTCCACCTGCACAAATGTGTGCATGCACAAATTAAGGAATCACTCCCTGAGAGGACTCATCGTTCTCGAGTAAAAATGAACAAATCTTTCAAGGACGACCCATCACTAGTTCATTAATACAGTACAAATTAACATTTTGAGTGTACATACTGATCTAAAGAACCAATAATAACTTTGAAATGATCTCTTAGGGGCGTAGCAGTGGCTCAGTAGGTAGTGCTGTCGCCTCACAGCAAGAAGATCGCTGGTTCAAGCCTCGGCGCAGTTGGCGTTTCTGTGTGGAGTTTGCATGTTCTCCCTGCGTTTGCATATGTTACCTCCGGGTGCTCCGGTTTCCCCCACAGTCCAAAGAGATGTGGTACAGGTGAAATGGGTAGACTAAATCGTCCGTAGTGTGTGTGTGTGTGTGTGTGTTTCCCAGAGATGGGTTGCGGCTGGATGGGCATCTGCTGCGTAAAAAATTGCTGGATAAGTTGGCGGTTCGTTCTGTAGTTGCGACCCCGGATTAATAAAGGGACTATGCTGACAAGAAAATGAATGAACGAATGATCTCTTAGCTTTTTCCAAAGCTGTGAAGCCAAACACTGTCCTGTTTCTTTTTCAACATTAAAACAAAGGACTTGACCAGTGTTGTCAACTTTTGGACAAAACAGTGCATGTTTTTGGGCAAAATATGCATGGCTCAAAAATTTGCAAAATTCTAATACAATCTGGACTTGTACACGTACAGATATACTAGCATAGGTGCAAAAACTGAAGTAATTGCGTTAGTCTTAACCTCCTGTTACTGGAGACAATCACTGTAAAATAAAAATAGTGCAGTTTTAAATGCCCGTGGGTGCAGGGATACTGCCAGATGCTGATCTGAACATGATAAAACTGGAACTTCATTCAATATGGCTCACAATATTTATTTTTTCTTCTGGATGTCCTTGACTCATTGACCTGCTCAGTGAATTTATGAAGGGCATTTTATTCACACGCTCACTTTAAACCATGTGTCCTGTCAGTCATGAATCATTTGAGTGTCACAAGGGTCCACATCAATTTGTTCTGTGTGTATTTTCTCCTGTTCTGCTCTGCTGACAGCGGTGTTTCTCTGTCCGCAGCTGGAGAGGAGAACAAGAAGTATGGGGCCCTTTGTTGCCATGCTGAGAGAGACGGATCGGGTCAGTGCAACTGTTGTCATTTCTACCACCACCCCCCCATTCTTATATTCCCCAGCTAGACCCATCAGATCAACCCTGAAGAATGGGGTCAATCTTGGGTTTGCCGGCAGATTAGCTGCTCGGGCAATAAATGAACTGTGAGGATGAAACCCAGGCCAAATAGCAGTTCTAACCTTCTTTGAAAACCCTTTCAGAGCTACAGATCATTCCAGATGGGCACATTTTGTTTACCTGCACAGACTAAGAGTGCGCTAAGGTCGAGTTCAAGCATCTCTTGTACTTTTTTTCAAATGGAAACTGTTCATAAGTGGACATTTTAAAAGGCAGCATTCCTTGTCGTAAGCTTGTAAACCTCAGAAGGAATCGCTAAGTAAACCAAGGATATCTGAAAAGAACAAAAGATCCATATTTATAGCTTCTTGTCAAAAAAAAAAAAAAAAGACGAGAGATTTTAACTTGGTTGTAGGCACACTTTGCCTCCTGTTCAGTCACTCTCTAATGTCCTTCCATCCCTCTTTCCGTTCCATCATTTTGCTAGAGGATTCATATGCTAATAGAGTTCAGGAGATGAGGTGGTTCTCACGTTCAACTTGAAACTCAGGCTTTTGTGTGCCTAAAGCACAAGCTGCAGAACAGAAGCTAGAAGTGAAATTAAAATCTGCTGAATGCCCCAGCGGGATGGGGAGGGGAGTGAAGGGGAGGGCAGGGGCGGTCCAGCAGCTGCTGATATTGGATAAATGTGAGATGCCCACTGTAGCGTTCCGTGCCCTCCTAGGGGACCTGAGGCATTTCTGTGCGCTTCTTTAATCTTACTTCTGGTCAGTTCCTGGTCTACTGATCAGTGCCTTTCTATGGGTGATCATTAGCAAATGGGACCCCACCCCCACTCCTACCCTGCACGTCCATGGTATTGTTTAACTATTCTGGAAGTTCATACTGTACCACTAAAATGCTTGAAGTCAAAGCCTGGTGTTTTACATCGATTCTTTTAGGAGCACAAATACTCTTAATTTAACATGGCAGCATTTAAAAGGGCAATAAAATTATATTTATGGGGTAAATTTGTCTGTGATAAAGTTATATTTATCGATAAATTTATATTTGTTTATGACAAATTTATGTTTATTTATTATTATTTTTAAACGAGTGTTTTTATTAGTTTTACATTTTTCAATAATTACCAAACAACACAGCAACAATAAAAAATACATGAAATAAGCATGAAAATGCAAAGAAATTAATGGTAATAATAGTAATTAAAATGTATTTATTTATTTACTTATTAATTATTAAAAAGCAATTAGAGCAAACGGTATTAATGAAAACAAAGAGGCAGTCAATAGGAGTAGTGAGCATATTAAACGCCACACTGCTGCTCAGAATCCACATTATATTGGTCCAGGTAATCAAGAAATGGCTGCTATATATTGTAAAACTTATCAAGATTATCAATAAATCCATAATGGACTCTTTCCATGTGCAATATTTGAGTGAGATAAGTTAAGCATGTCTTTAAATTGAGAAATAGAATCTGATTTCCACAGTTTTAGAATGACACTCTTAGCAATAATCATTCCATAAATTATGGTGCTTTGTATGGACACATTATAATCCAGCAGAAAATGAGCGTTGCAAAATATAGCAATTTCTGGATATATCTGTCAGCACTTATTCACGTCATGTCACTCCAGACCTGTGTGATGAAGATATTTTGAAAATGTTTTAGTTTTTCATACAATGGCTCTAGACCCAGTGGAATTTCACTGTGTGGGCAAAACTGTGTGTTTTCTAAAATATCTTAACCTGCCAAGTTATAAGAGTCATATTCGTCTGAACAAGACAACAGTGTTCATTTTACAAACAAAATTCTTAAATAAATTATTTTTTTAACTATACATCTACTAAATGTACAATAAAAAGAGTGCTGGAAGGTAACTGGTAGGTTTTTAGGTACTAACTTAACTTTTTTTTCTCCTTGTACAGATGCTCCATCTATTATGTCTGACATGTTTTCTAACAGACACAACCCAAACTTAAAAATTCAGAACTTTGAGAAAAAAACACGTTGAGTTTCACACTACCAATTGTGATTTTGTAGTGGTGTTCATGCGTCTTCATCTCCTGAATACAATTTTTCTGACATGACTTTAAATACCAGAGAGAATTCCGTAAAATCCTGATTTGTCTGTATATTATGTCTGGATTAGTGTCCCCAATTAAAACCGTGTCCCCAAAAGGAATTTGGATCTTATGCCAGAGTTTAAGATGTGTAAATGTTTTTTATTAGAGGCAAAATCTCCATTCATATAGAATATGGAAAATGTACATTAATATGAAATTAATTATTAAATCGCTATTTGAAAGTTGTTTTTAAATTTTAAATTCCTAAATCAGTCAGTTTTAACTAAGCCATTTAATATAGAGGTATCTTCGTATACTAAGATTTGGTAGGCTGTTGAATAGAGCACATTTTTAAAAGGCTGTCATGTCTACTTATTGTTGGAATTAGTGTTGGGTAAGTTACTTTAAAAAAGTAATAGGTTACAAATTACTGAATACGACTGGAAGATTGTAATCTAATTACATTACTATAACTTCATGTAAAAAGTAATCAGATTGCTTATTACTTTATTTTGAAGGTTCTTTTAAAACATATAAAATATACCTATAAAAAAATACAAAATAAATTTCAGCTCTTTCAGTAGTTTAGTATTCACAAAATATTCATAACAATGAGTTGATCACAGCAACTTGACATATGCAAAAGACTTAAAAGAGTTTGACCAAAACTGAATTATTAGCTTGTTCCAAACTTGTTTGTCTTTTTTTTTAAGTTATATCTGTACCTATATCATGCCTATAATCGTACGCACCAAAAAGCACTGCAGTGTTTGGCTGTAAAGTAATTAATCTACCGAAATGTGTCCATACAATGTTTGAAGCTGATCGGTCAGTCCTTTACACGTGACAAAAAGACGCAATATGTGAACAGCCTCATAAGCAGCTACGCTTCTCTTCACATTCAGAAGATACCTTTACTCCTGATCCTGCACAAAAATGAACTTTGACTGTTTTTTGGGCGCCTGTGTTTTTTTTTTTGGTGACGAGTATTGTTGTAGAATACTTTCTATTCAAGTGCTTGAAGAAGTTGGGGTTCTTTAGAGACTGAACATAGACTGCGTTTCACAACAATATTTTAGTTTTTTACACTCAGTGAAATCAAAGTAATGTCTGTATTTCCACTTGAAGAAGCAAGCATTCTTGTCAGCAACCATTTCAGGTTGCGTTCTCCAGCAATTTAAAAGTGCATGCTTATTAACTGACGTTGCAGCAGAAAACGTGATTAAAAGAAGCGTTTTTTTTTCTTCCAAAACCTATATTTGTAACATAAGTAATGCAATTACATTGACTTTAGTAACTGTAATCAAATTACAGAAATTTAAAATGTAATTCGTTACATAACCGCGTTCCCTAGAAATGTAATACAGTAACACGTTACACCCAACTCTGGTTGGAATATCATGCAAGTAGGCTGTGGTTTGTAGTATCCTTCAAAATAATCTTATTTTGTGTTAAACAGAAGAAAGAAACTGAAGAGACAGGTTTGGAACAAGTAAAGAGTGAGTAAATTGTCATTTTTTGGTGAACTATCCCTTTAATGAAATATTTGCTGTCTCCGTGCAAAGAAAGGCCACATTTTCAGGGGTTACTGTCATGATGTGTAATCTCTATGGCAACCACAAATCTTCCGTGCTTGCCGAGGCAGAGTGTGCACACAATCGGGCCTTCAGTGATTAATATTGCCTTTTTTCCCTTTGACTTCAATAGGTGTGACTTACAAAAACATGGGATCAGGCTTAAAATAACAACTGGAGCCTGCAATTATGAGCAATTTGGAGAAATGTGTGATAATTGTACAGTATAGGCCTATACGTTTATTATTCTTGTCACCCATTGCCTGAACTAAATGAAATATATGTACCATTTTGTGACCCTCCAGAGCAGGAAGTGAAGGATAGATTTATGCGATTACAATTTAGCACAAGGCCCACTTGAGTGCTCGGTTGCTTTCTCCGCTGGGATAATTGTCTTAAATTGAGTTGTTCATCAGATTTTCCGCCTGGTCTGTGTTTGTGTAAAGACTGAGAAATGGAAAATGGTGCTCCTTAGACACTGACGGGAATGCCCAACCACAGAATACAAGATTGAATGCTGCTTATACTTGTTAGTCGTCACCTTCAGACCCTGGAATTCTGTTGCATACTCACATATCAGGCCACAGTCTCTCAGATGTTATGAGTGATGGGTTAGGTTAGCTTGGTCTGAGATCCTAAGATATAACAGTCTGGATTGATTAAACAGTGTCCCCAGAATGAATTTGACGGATCTGATGAAGACGGATCTGTTTTATGCTTCAAAATGTCTTTGGATTAAGTGCAAATTTTCAGATTCAGACAAACGATTCTAAACAAACGGTAACACTTTAGTTTAGGTCACAATTCCTGGTATTAACAAAAATTTTACTAACACTACTAGCTTAATAAACTGCTATTAGCTGTTTTATTAATAGTTAGTAACCTTAAAGTTGGGTTTAGGTTTTGGGTAGGATTAGGGATGCAGAATAAAGTCATACTATATAACTACTAATAAACAGTTAATATCTTAATTATAGGCAGGTAATAAGTCAGTAGTTAATAGCATGAATTGTGAACTTTTCCCGACCATTTTGTTGGCAGCTACTTCTAATCAGCGGGTGCCATTATGATTATAGTGACTGAATGTCAGAGGAAATCAGTACCCCTCAACATAGTAATTTATCACCTTAATAATAAACATTATCCGATGTTTTTTTCTTTTGATCAGTTTATCAGCTGTTTTATGTTACAGCAAAAAACAGTTTTAAAGGTTTGCGTATGCTGTCATTCTGTAAAATAAATTAACAATTGTTTTGATGTTTTGTTATATCATAAAGAAAGATTGTTAACGTTATTTAATGTACTCTGAGTGAACATGACTTAACAATGAACAACAGTATTTTAAGTTAACACAATTAAATAATGCTGTAATAAATGTATTGTCCATTCATTGTTGCCAGGTTGGGTGGTTTCCCACCCAGTTGGCCGGTTATGAACTTGATTGTGCAGGTAAAAAATGGCATGGCAGTTGACAAATATTGAGCGGTTTTAAAACGTAACTTTTATATGCATCTTACTTAACAAACATAACTGTGTGTTCCTACCTCATTCAGTTAGTATTGACCAGTGCAAAGCGCAAACCGCGCGGGCCCACCAGTAAGAGGAGGGGAAGGAAAGTTATATCAAAATCTGACTCCCTGGACAAATTTGATTCCTCTTCATGTGTATGCGCATCACACAGCACCTGCAGTTAAATTGACACTTAACATGATACTTTTATCGTTCAATTTTTCTAATTGACAGCAATAAACATAGAAGCATTGTCTGATTGACAAGCAACACCTAATTATGTAAAAAGAAAATTAAAGCGCCAAATGTGTCCCAATTTATACACCCACATTTCTAAAGTAAAGCATACTGTAATTGGTAGTGCAGTGTGTGAGGGAGAGGGGCAGTGTTTCGATGTGATCCGGTTATGTTGTGGGAGTGTAGTTTTGTGGCTGCTGCTGTTGGTTGCTGTATAGTTAAAAAATAATGACAGGTAAAGTAACTAGGTTGATTTCGATTTAAATCTATTAAAATTCAATAAAATATTTATCTAATATTTAGCATTTTTTGTGGATTTGGTTGGGTTTTGGACAGCTTTTGAGCTGGAAAAAATATCTGGCAACACTTTGTTCATTGTTTGTTCATGTTAATAAGTACATTAACTACTGCAACGTTAACTAATTGATAGTTATTGCTAATGTTTGTGTGTCGTATATATAAATGTATGTATATGTATATTTTACCTTACTGAGCTCAAACCTTCTGGTAGTAGTGTAAAATACTGTATCCAAATATATAGTTATTTGGTTACATTCAGGCTATATATGCTAGTATAGTATCTTAATCCTCACATTTGTCCATAGCAGAACAGCTGTTTCTCATTTACTATGCAAAACTGTTTTTTTTTTTTTTTAAATCACTCATATTACCCAGAATTCCCCTGAGACACGAATGACCCGAATGCATGACAGCCTGGACAGAGAGATTTCACCGCATCCTCTGTCAAAACATGGCAACAATTATATGACTGTAGGCTCAGTAGAAGGGGGCACATACTGTCCAACAGGCCGAAGGGCCTGAGTCCAACCCTGCCCCCTGTGATCTGTTTAATAATTTAATTTGCCAGCCCTCCATGAAAGGAGTCAGAGGGTGCGTGTCTCTTCCAGGCCCTAATAGCTTTTAGGCAGGATGACGAGGGCTGATGGAGGGCGATTTATTTATTCTTTTTTCCCCTAAAAGCTGGCCGTGCTCCAATCATCACAGATCTTGTTTGTTTTGTCACGGGGTGTGATGGCTGAACGTGTCTCAGAGGGAGTTGAAGAATGACTGCGGTCGGGCCCCACAGCTGCTCTGAACACCACACCTCAGCTCAGCCCAGCTAAACTAGCCTGCAGCAACACCCACTTCACTTTCTTTCTTTCTTTTTTTTTTTTTTTTGAAATATACATAAGCAACAGTGCACAGTGATTGGAAAGTATTTCATGCGTTTTCATCTTGCATGTAATGCTCCTGACAGCAGGGATCTAGAATATGCTTAATTTTTATGTAGTGTTAGGAAACATTATTAGTAGAGTGCACATGGCGTCAATAAATAAGTGTTGTTTTTCTTCAGTGTTGTTTACTTGCTCTCACTAAACATGGAGTACTTCATTATATAAAAAAACAACAAATGAATTCAAGTATAAAATGGTATTTGTAATCTATAAACTAGTAATAATTGAACTAGTGGTAACTAAACAGCAACAGTAATAATTCCAGTAAAAATGGGTTCAGCTTCATAAAATCAAAGTACATGTGTGTACTGTGCAATCTTTGCAAATCTGCCAACACTTTTTTCTTCACTGTCTTCAGAATGTTTTTAATGTTTTTTTTATAGAAATTTTTTATTACAATAATATATATATGTATATATATATATATATATATATATATATATATATATATATATATATATATACTATATTTATACTAGTTTGCTAAAAATAAATAAGCTTACATAATACCTTTCAACATTAACTAATGCATTATTTAAATTATCAAAGTTCTGCTTTTTAACAATAGCTAATGCACGGTGAGTTAACATGAACATGAATGACATTAAAGGTGCCTTATAAAGAAAATCTGGATATACCAAGTCATAGTAGAATAATAAAAGATTAGTATATGGAAATAGGCATACTGTGAGCCTCAGACACCACCGTTTTCTCATTCTATTATTTTCCACGAGTGTGAAAAAACTCATGGGCCATGCCCTCCACATTTGCATGTATACCTTATTTTGGTCGTTCATCCAGACCTGACGAACAGCCATGTCAAACAATTTTTCTGTGATCATTAATGTGCACGCCTCGTGCTGCATTTGATTAGCAACAATGTTTTCTCGTGAGACAACAATGATCCTTTTCCTCTGTTAGTTATTTTTAAGCATATATTTCTCTTACTGTGTATGTGGGACTTTTATTTTCAAAACGCTAGTGCCAAATTGTTTACTGTGCATTACTGGGCAATGACAGCATGTTCCAATATTGCCTCAGGATGCACAATGCAAGATTTACAGATTATACATTTATTTATGTCCACTCTAAAGAGGCATAAGATATGTTTAGTTACATCTTTTGTTGATTTATCGTTTTTATTGTAAAATTTGATAAACATGTTTCAACAAACACTCTGCTCAAATGTCATCTGTTCATGCAGAGGTTGATAATAATTCCTGGCTGTGTTCTCTTTAACTGTAGCTTCAAAATTCTACGCCATACATCTCAATTACTCTCTTTTGTCAAGTTTAATTATAATTTAGCCTTTATCCACAACAGATTTGGTTAGAAAAATAGTTATTGTTACTCTGTTTTGGTTTGTATTTGTCCGTGTTCAGCGTACATCATGCTGTGTGTGTGTGCCTGCAAGAGCTGCACGTCAGAGCAGACCTCATTAATATTCACGAAAAGAGCCATATACGGTCAATCATGGACCTTTTGATTCTATTGGGTATTTTATGGAGTAATAAATGAGCTTATAAAACTATTTGTTTAGATTTTTTTAACTTACCAAAGCCATAAAACTACTATGTAGATATCAGAAAACAATTTAACTTATTAAGTCAATGCAGTATTTGGCACCTTTAACGAAGATGAAAAAATCGTATATTAAATGTATTACTAATAGTTTGTTCATGTTAGTGAATACGTCATCTAATATTAACTGATGGACCATTATTTTAAAGTGTTACCAGTATTCCTACTGTGTGGACAATGTTATGTATAGAGAGAGAGAGAGGGCTTCAGTAGAGTGTAGAAAGTTGGGAAGCAGGGAACTATTAATCTTTCTGTATTATTTCACAGGGCAAAATGTGTCTGCCGCTCACACTGCTACGAGTGTGACAGGTAATTATTTTAGTCCTGGTGTTGGCACCCAAAGCTCTCACCATCACTCTCTCTCTCTCTCTCTCTCTCTCTCTCTCTCTCTCTCTCTCTGTCTCTCTCCCTCTCTCTTGCTCTCTGGGCCTTTCTGCCAAATGACTTTCTGTTCAGCCGCCCCAGATAAAGCAAGAGAAATGTGGGCCAGTGCTTTCAGCTGTTTGGCCTTCAGCATCCCTTTCCTCCTCTTCTCCTCCTGCTGGAAATGTCCGCTGTCTATGGCAGTGAGCATCTTCACTTGCTGTTTTATGACACAAGCAGGACAGGCAGGAGTGTTGGTTTCAGTACAGAGGCTTTTGATGGTGAAGATGGGGTTTTCACCTGCAACGTTTTTTGCAGCTCCAAATTCTAAAGGATCAGGCATCTGACAAGAACAGCCAGGTCTGTAAATTGGTCTTCTTTCTTTCTATGTGATGTGAAATCTGAAATATAATTCAAATGTGATTGTAAGCTGGAAATGTTTGAAAACAGCTGCTGACTAAAGCATTCTAGACCATCCCTATTCTAGATTTAGCTGTGCTATGTTGAAAGACTTTGGTCAGGCTAGGCTTTGTGTGAGTGGCTCCCTGTGGCTGTTGTAAGATGAGTTGTGAAAGCTGAATCAACAGGACTTTATTTACTGAGGACAGACTGCAGCCTCGCATCTGACAGCCTCACCTTGTTTTCCCGATCGGGTTTCCTTACACACTATAAAGCTGTGCTCCTGCTGCTCGAGTGGGGACAGGTGCACATTGCAGATGAGCTCTGACCACCGAGGAGTTGGGAGGAACTTTAGGAGAAGGTTTTCTCTTGTATCTCTGCTTCTCTTTTTACTTTTTGTGCTTCCCATATTTTTTTCTGTTTTGACTTCACAACAAGTTTCCACGAAAAGTTTCCACATACCTATACATCCATCTGCTTATCCTATGTAGGGCTCAGGTAGGGTTGGATTTTTTTTAATCATTTTGATTTTATCGATTCTGATTCTGATGATTTAGATTTATTTGGAAAAACAAAGCAAACAAACAAACAATAAAACACACTTAAACTTTGGTATATCAAACTTGTTTGTTTTCTGTGCAATTATATTATAGTATAATTATATTATTTTTCTCACCAGTAATGGAAAAAAAACAGCACTTAGCTGCTGGACCTGGATGGGGGTGTGTACTTGGGGTTGAGCACCCTTGATATCTCCCTGGGAATAAACAATAGCTAGTAGGCTGGTTCAAATTGATATTAACAAAACATCCAGCTCATGTAACACCTGCTGGAACGATAATAACTTGACAACAGAAAAGCTAATCAAGGCAACCCAGGCTCATTTTGAAAACGTACCGCTATATACATTTCTGGAGAGCGCCACATACGTCCCAGGAGCTATGTTTTTTGACATTTTTGTTTTCGCTATACCACCAGAGGCCAATGTGTACACTTTTTGAGATCTCAAATTTTTCTCGCGAGTGTCATTCACACCTGCTGTTCTTGCGTAAATCCTCCACAGGGCCCTGTCGATTGACTGAATGACTGACGGATCGACTGACCCACCCTCCTCCTTCCCTTAACCCCATTCTCAAGTCCGCTGACGTACCTGGCGAGCTACTGGGCAAACTAATAACAGCGAGAAAGTTGTCCATATGGTAACAGCAGTCAGCTGATAAGACCGAAAAGGAACTGCAGCATACCGCCTCATAGCATTTGTTTTGAAGACATAATGCAGCCATACATACTTCTGGCTACATAATTAGCGATAATGATAATAAAGTAATATGAGCCTGTGTTGCAACAAAGGCTCTCGCTTATCGAGATGCACAATGAGGCCCTGTTTACACTAATACATTTTAGTTTAAAATGCCGTTTTAGAATGAAAATGATCCGCGTCCACACTAGCATTTTACCCAGCGTTTCTGAACAGCTCTCCGTCTACACCACACCACACCACTGAAAACACACATCACGTGACCACACATTCTGGCATGTGCTTTAGCATATCTGCCCATGTGAGAGCTGTGCTCGTCGGACTGTTCATCAAGGATCCACCGCTGGATCCAATCTCACTATATTTGTTAAACGTGATATTTAGTTCATCTTGTTGTCTAAATCTAACGACATATTCCCTGACTTTGGTCTTTTGAATCAATTACTTGTTCTCAGGTGTTTTGGCTGAGCGCATAGATAAGTTAATAATTAATGTCACCACGTACATTCTGTATATTGACTGATTGCTTGCCTTTATTTCCTATAATGTTTAAACGTATTGTACGTTATACTTTTATGATGGTCATTATTGTTTATTAACACTGATATTCAGCAAAACAGAGGGTGTTTCAATTCTCAATGAAAATGAAAGGAGGCAGTTATGTTAGGCTTCGTTTTCTTATAAATATGCATACAGTGAAGATGACGGTCTATTAATATGCCGCTATACGACGCCTCAACGTTTTTGCTGTCTGTTGAAATGCTAATATCAAAATGAAAATAGGCAGTTTCTTAAATCATATTTTCATTTTATTGTTAAGAAAATGACACAACTAAGCCAGGATGATATGAATAAGGTTATAAAGTTCAATGTTCCCTTTGAAGACATGTCCTCGGTAGTTTGTTTTCCATATAAAGCTTGCAAAGTCTAAACTTACAAAGAGAGGAAGCAGGATTGAACTGTGTGTAGGCTACTTAAAATTGAGGAAAAAGCCCCAATCAGATCGTCGAATGTCTGCAGTTCCACCTCCGTTTTCAGATGTCTCCATTTTCCCCCATCCGCACTGAGACGGAACAGAGGCATTTTAGAATGAAAACGGCCTCTCCAGCATTTTTAAAATGCTCTGTTTTCAGCGCTCGAAAACTCCACCGTAGTGTAGACGGATAGCGTAACGCCAGCAAAATGTATGCGTTTTAAAACAAAAAGTATTAGTGTAAACAGGACCTTAGTCAAACACGTACTGTACGTTATTTTTATTAAATGCTGTATATCAACTGTACATGCACCTTGCTTTCAACATATTATTTTATTGCAAGAGTTACACTTATCTTTGTCATCGATTTTTACAGAATGTAGCCACACTTTTAAGGACGTCCTGCGGTCCATCTTCTAAACATTGCCAATTGTTGCTGGAGATCTCTTGATCCAGGTGTAAGCAATGAGGTTATCACTCTTTTGCAGTGGTGGGCTCAAAATTGCGGAATACTCTCCACTCCTTTTAAGCCCTTACAACAAACTTTACTTAAAAGCCATTTATTTAGAATAGTTCTTGAGGCAAGACTTTATTTTGATGGTCCCTATTGTACATTTTGTTGACAAAGTTTCAACTACTACATGCAACCACATACAGTTCAACTACATGCCAATTTATTCTCATTTGTGTATTTGTAGACTGCTTACTATTTGTTGATACTGCTCCTTTAACAGACATTTTACTGACTATAAGAAATTTGCAAGTACATGTCAACTCACACTAACCCTAAGCCCAACCTAACAGTCTACTCATATTCTAACAAGAAGTAGTTGGCATGTAGATGCAATATAACTTAAATTCAACAGAATGCATTAAAGGGACCATCAAAAAAAGTGATAACCATTCTTGATATTCAGTAGTGCAGAGTTATTAATCTTTTACAGCAGTGGTATGCAGGCTTCCTTCTTGTGGCAGGCAGAGGAATCACTAAATAAAAAAAGATGAAAAAAAAAAAAACAAATTGTGAGCTTCTACACACAATATTGTTAATCTTATCTGTTTTAAACAATGGAAATTCGACTGTGCTTAATAGATTAAGTATTTTAGGTGTAGGTTTTTGTATACACACTCAGAGTTTTTTTTTTTTTTTTGCTGGATTTATGCTTTTACTAAACTTGTATTAGTACATATCCCTATTATTAAATGCCTCACTTGATGTCACTGTCAGCAGACATACGTCATTTTAAAGTTACTTGTGAACATGTTAATCCAAGCAGGAAAATGGAAAAAGAGGAAAAGTTCTCAAAGGTTTGGCCTAGTGGCAAGTTTCTTAGTTCCAGCAGTGACAAATTTAGGTAATTATTATAATATGACAAAATGATGTTGTCTGGATTACCTTCATACTATATAGAACATTTGCGATTTATGAATGATAATTGAATTATTTGTGTTCATTCATTTTCTTTTTGGCTTAGCCCCTTTATTAATCTGGGAACGCCACAGCGAATTGAACCACCAACTTATCTAGCATATGTTTTACACAGCGGATGCCCTTCACCGCTTAACACCCATACACTTCCGTTCACACACATATACTATGGACAATTTAGCCTACCCAATTCGCCTATACTACATGTCTTTGGACTTGTAGGAGAAACTGGCGCACCGGCAAACACGGGAAGAACATGCAAACACACAGAACTGACAACTGACCCAGCCGAGGCTTGAACCAGTGACCTTCTTACTGTGAGGCGAGAGTGCTACCCACTGCGCCATCGTGCTGCCTTAAATCATTGTTTGAATCTAAAAAATCTATTATTTCCATTTTCTAAAGGATAATATTAACCATATTGTGTCTAAAAGCTCACAATTGTTTATTGAAGGTAACCAATATCACTTTTTGCATTTGTGCTGACGTTTTTTTTCTGCTTGTTTTCTTTCATCCTTTCTTTAAACCTTTCATATTTCATTCTTTACTCTTGAACTATAGTAAAGAGCTGTGTAAGCAGAGCAGGCAGCTTATGTGGGGCAGCTCTGTCACACAGAGATTAGTGCAGGAAACCAGGTGTGGGATGAGTCCTGACTGGCGCTGAGATCCTACAGTCGGCTCGGATTTAACAAAGTATAGATCCCTCTGCAAAGGATCATGGGCACCCCGCACTGAAGAAAGATTGCTTTGTCTCGATTCATCTTGATTTTCGCTTTGAAAGGGAAATTGAGTCGAAAAATGTAGAACTAAATGATTTTTTTCAAGAATTCAAAGAAACCAACTGTCAGTACGTTAAACCGAACAAATATTCTCAAATGATGTGATCAGTGAAGCATGTTTTAATGTTAAAATTAATTATCATGTTATTTCATTACACTGAGTAGGCCCCCGGTTTGATGTGGTGTCTGTTTCAGGAGCGTGATGAAGTAATAAGTCCAGACATTTCAATGAGCACATCTCATCTCCCGCCCTACTGACTTTCACAGAAACATAACTGAATAGAAGTTTTGTTCTGAAACGTGTCTCCTCTGTGCTGTAATATAAGTGGCTCAGGTCCTCCACTCATTTGCCCTACGGCATAAATCACCCTCAAGGGTTGTGTTTCCATCCCTGAGCAATACACTACCCAGATATTGACTTTAGAGTTGAAGAAAAATTATATTTAAAATATCTCGAGCATGCTAAAATTGTCAGGGGGGTAAATTCACTGTATTTTTGATTATTTCAAAAATTCCTTATGCTGATGAAGGTGTAAACGTATTCACCTTTCAGAGATGGTTGGTCTGATTTTAGAAGCTAGGATTTACCGAGAGCATATAGGAGCATTTGTAAATTACAGAGGACATTGGAAATGATCCATGCAACCAAATTCTTCCATCTTTCAACATTTAATGCCCAAGGTCAAACCAGTCAGATATCAAGAAATTTGTGACTATGGTATGTTTTTTAAAAGCCAGTTGTAGTCTCAGGTTCCAACGTAGCCCATTGATTTGGTGTTCCTAAAAAAATACACAGTTGCAATGACAATTTGCTAAATACATCGCCAACTTGTGTTGTAGAAACTACATTTGGCAGAATACAGTAGTCAACATTTCCAGTGGATCAAATCCTTTCCCCAAAGATGCCTTAAAATTATTGAACAACACACAGTCTTATCACAGACACACATACACTTTTATTTGCTGTTATACTCCATATAAAATCCAAAAAGTACGCTTTTTTGCACAGGCCTATCTAAAAGGTTAATGGTGCCAACTGATGATCAACTGTAAAATTTACAAATTTTACCTCTTTTCAACAGGGAAAACCATAAACAATCAAAAATCCATGATTAAATAATTTCATAGTTTTGCAATCAAACAAAATGTGATTATAATGGTAGTCAGTGGGCCAAAAATGACCCCAACTGTAAATTAGGGAGAAAAGATGCAAATCTTATGCTGTGCAAAAACTAACAATGCATCAAAGGCAACGTTGTTACTAATCTTTCCTACTAATTAATAATTTTATTAATTAAAGTTATTAATCTATATATTACTGTGATTAAAGGTGAAAAAATCCACAACTACTTTTTATATTAAAAATAAGTCATTTTGTGTATACTTTTTTTTTTACTAAATCAGTGACATCATTTATGAATTTGGCAATTAAAGAGTTAAAATCATATTCTTTTCTGAACAATTTATTAGTTTTAATCAGCACAGAGGTTAATTAACAGATTTATTTCTTACTTATTTTCAAAGCATTTTCCCAAAGTATGTCTCAAAATATAGAATATAAATATAGAATATAAAATCATTCCCCTAGCTGAAATACAGAACATGTTATGGCCAAATTAAGACTCCAAATCACACCAGAGTGGACGAAAACATCCCCAACAGCACATAAGGTTAAAGAGGTGGTTACAATGACATGAATTAGGATCATACCAAATAACTAGCAAGCTACCATCGAGTGCAATGTAGATACGTTATTCCAAGCCATACATTGACGTTTTTAGCTTTTTAAGAGTAGTTTTTGAAGAGGGTGTATGTGTGTACGTGCTCTAGTACCATGGTAGAACCCTGGGGTGATGAAAGAGAAACCAAGTAATAATGCATTATATATGGCAAAGCAGCCCTTAGATGTCAGGCTCATTATTTACAGCAATAATCTGACTTTAGTTTGATTTCAAACTTTTTAATTTGCAGAAGATATCACTGCGCTCACTTCACTTATGGCAACTCCAACCAATATGGTAACCTCTGAGCAATACAAATCCCCTCCAGGGAGAGGTGCAGAAAATGTTCTGAAAAGGCCAGTCTGCTCTTTCTCTTCCATCGATCTCACTGCAGTGACGTGTGTAACTGTGTTTGTCTGAGTTTGCTCGTTTATGTTCAGCCCAGACACCGGCGTTTGACTGATGGCTTCATGGAGCGGAAGCACGGGGCTGTGATATGCTTGGCGTCTTTCTACGGCTCGGGTACAAATATCCGTCATTCACCCACTGCTGACACTTAAAGCTGTGCAGCCCACTTCAGCCCTGCTGAGATCAACATTTAACACGCTGCCCAGTGACACCATTCCAGTTGCAGAGATCTCGATAATTAGAATCCAACCTTGTCTGTGTGCAAAATCCTTGTTGCTTTTATGATAATCACTGCAGCTGGACAAAAGTCCACACTGTGTACATTAGAGATTTATTTATGACAAGTGATTGCGTCTGGTTTCTGTTCTCGGACATTTTGTTTGTTTAGTTTAGTTTGTTATGACAATGTTAGTTCCTGTTTTGAGTTTTGCTTTACGGTTATGCATTTGCTCATTGATTATGCTCACCTGTGTCTGGTTTAGTTACTCATTATGTTGTTTTAGTTTCGTTGGACGGTTATTGTTGTGATCACGTTGGTTTGTGTTTATTCTGTTATTTCTCCAGTGTTTCTGACAGAAATGACAAGAATTGTTTATTTATTTGTTTATGAACTTTTACCATATTGCATATAATGTAGTGAAAGAAACAATTTTATGATATCATAATTAAATGGAGAAGTAATGTAGTGCAGAAGTGCTAAGAGTGTGTTAATGTCACACAAACTCAAATGCTATTATGACTTGTGATTTAATGTTTTATAATATATTTCTTCCTTCTGTTGAACACAATACAATATATTCTGAAGAATGCTGTAAACTAGCATTCATTGACTTAAATAGTAGAAACATAAATACTGTGTAAGTAAGCATGGGATGATAATGACCGTGGGATGATAATGATGATAATGACCGATGATGATGGGATGACCGTGGTAAACCTTGAAAGTGGTTTGCAAAAGTCAATGTTTTAATACAGCTAAAATGTTCTTTTATATCGTTCCAAGGTAGATGTATGTGTCGTAAAGATATCAGTTTTTTTTAAACTAATAAAAAGAGCATAACTCAATAATTTATTTGAACTATTTAGCCTAACAGTTTTACTATTTCAAAACATTATAAATGTTTTTAAAACAAACACAAACGTGAAAACCATAGAGCTCTATTTTAACAATCTAGGTGCAAAGTCTGTAGCGCAGGCCATATCCTTATCCACCTTTGCTATTTAAGGGAGGAAAATACGTTCTGCGCCGCAGTGCATGGTGCAAGGTTGAGCTTAGTCTCTTAATAAGTTATGGGTGTGTTTTGAGAATGAACCAATCAGAGTCTCATCTTCCATTCCTTTTAAAAGCCAGTTGTGTCGTGCCATGGCGCGTTTGCTATTTACATGGCGGACTTTGTAAGTGAAAAAACTAAACGCTTCACTAGCGAAAAAAACAGTTAAACACCTGCAGCACAAGAATGAGAGAATGATATATATATATATATATATATATATATATATATATATATATATATATATATATATATATATATATATTTATATATAAACAAACAAATAAACTAAAACTAATTTTTACCCCCTCAGTTGCCGTATACACCACAATCGTTTTTTGTACCAGGCTGTAAAAATTTTTTATCAGCTGTAAAATTGGAAAATTTAGCATTGCAGTCAGTGAACACCTGTTCCTGGAGCCATACCCCAAAAGGGAGTCGTAGAATTGCAGTTTCAGTTACTTCCATATTAGCTTCACGGGGGAGAACGGTATATTGCCACTTGATGAAAACGTGGTATTTTTGTACAAGGTTATCATACCGTCAGAAACTTATACCGGCCCATGCCTATATGTAAGTCAATTGCTGCTGTTTTTTTGATTGAGCTATGCCTTTTAAATAACAGATTTAAGAAAAAATAAATAAATAAAAATTGTTAAATTACATGCTGAAAACTAAAATCAGTGTTTTAAAATGCTACAACAAATTTTGGCATCACAGCAGTGGAACATTTGACAATGACTGAACACTTCTATCCAAAGCAACTTGCATTAAAATGAAAAATATATATTTAACATAAATTTAACTTATTTTTACTGTTTCTTCTTACCCTCGGAATTAACCCATGACTAGCACCCAAACAAAATTTGTGCACGCAGAAATCCACAGATTTCTGCAAATTTTTAGACCCTCATTGAGTCAATGCATTTACTTTTGTAAATATGTGTAAATTGATATTTATTCAGTTATTTTATTAATTTCACTAAGGTTGCTGTGATATAAAAATAGTAATAATAAAATGTTCATAAGTTTTGTTTAATACAGTTTGTAAAGTAATATTTTCTGTCTTTTAGTAGATATATTATATGAGAGACTTGCTTTGTTTACCAAATGTTAAACATTAAATAAAAGTTGAAAATGTATTATTTTTTATTTCATATATTAGGTTTTTAGTTATAACCCCTAAAATCATTCCGCATAAATCTGCAGATTTTTATTTTTTTTTACAAAATTCTCCGCATATACTGTATAGGAAAAAATGTCTGCAGATTCTGTCTGGCCCTACCCATGAGCTAAACATTGCTGATGGAATGATCTTCTTTTTGAGATAATTAATCACAGCAATACTGAATTATTAGCATTTTTAAATATTACAGTAAGTGATTATTAAATATCCCTATTCCCTATTTTGTTCAATTTAGACTTGGTGTATCTATCAAATATATATCAAACTTCATATTGATCTTTTATTGCATTGCATTTTATATTTTTTATTTTTTTTCATGGATTAAATGAGATGCGATGATCAGTTGATGGATGGCCAATAATTTGACTGACTTTAAATAAATGATTTGCTGTGCAAGAGCAAGGCATCTGTGTAGGTTCAGTGCTTTCCGAATGGCTCCTCGGTATAATGCTTGTCTCTGTAGCTGCCGCGAAACAGGGGTACGTCTCAATCTCAAACTGCAGAGGGGAGATGAATAATGCATTTAGTACAACTGAAAGCTTTAGAAGTATCGAGCAGCACCATTCCTGTGGGTATGTGCTTCAGACACCTCATTGCATGCTGTTTCTTCTTCCCCTCCCCTATCGTCTATTAAATGTCCTCCTTCTCCATTCACTCAATCCTTTTTTCTTTCCCTCCTCATTTAGATTTTGGTAAACATAACATTAAAAAGTTATGACCACAACATTGTAGGACACAACGATTATTTGAAAGATTTATTTTGATCTTTTCTGTGGGAAAATAAGTGGTTTTGCTTGCCAAAATGCTGCAATGTTGTACGTGGTTGCCAGGATATTGCTTTGGGGTTACTAAGGTTGTACAATACAATGAAAAGCATGCACATTGCAGTTTTTGAGTTGTTCTGTGTGGTTCAGGCTCGATTCAAAACAGACACTTTCTATCATAGTCTGCTCTCCTAATACAGTATGGCTTGAGTTATTCACTATAAGTCTGTAAGGGATTGCTGGTTTTATAAAAGAAATAGCACATCTCCCAGAACAAGTCTCATGAAATATATACACATACAGTGATGTGCTGCAGTGTAATACTTGTTGTGGGTGGTTAAATTCTGTGATTATTCAAATCTTATTACTTATTACTAGTTATTCAACTATTCTGTAATTATTCAAACAACAAACAAGTTGTATTTACAAATTGTTTTTAGATCTTCAATTAAGGCTAAAAAAGGTGATCTTAAAATGATCAGTTCATATGAGTACTTAAAAGGCCAACCCTCGCTTAGCTCCTGGTATTACAGGAAAAATCGGATTTGTGAAAGTTTGTTTACATTTAAAGTCAGAATTATTAGATATTATTATTATATTATTATTATTATGACCCCCTGCTTACTTATTTTCCAATTTCTGTTTAACAGAGTTTTTTTCCAACACATTTCTAAACATAATAGTTTTAATAATTCATTTCTAATAACTGATTTATTTTATCTTTGTCATGATGACAGTAAATAATATTTTAAAAGATATTTTAATATTAATAATTCTGACTTCTGACTGTATGTAGTCACAAGTAGTGACTCAGACTATAGTAGTAATTTGTCTCTCTTTTTTTTTTTTTTGGTGTCATGTAAATGCTTAGTCTTACAAATCGCAAAATTTTTTTGTGTTTTTTTTGGGAAGACAGATTAAAAACCTACCGTTGATATAATGCAATTTTAATTTAACTGCCTCAAGAATGTGGGTTCAGGTTAATCAGACTTCAGCTGGCCTTGAAGTATTTTCTTTAAAAGATACTTTGTCTGCTCTTTGTGTTAAATCATTAAAATTTTTAACTATGCTTCATGTGTGACATATCCTCACACACACTTACTCTCTTTGCACATACCTTATTCATTCTTTCTGATTGCAGTCATTCTCATTTGACATTGTCCATACCCAATAAGTGGGCCCACGCTGCAGAAAAACACAGAATTTTAGCCTATTGTTTTACTTGTTTAAATGTGTGCAAATGTATTCAGTTTTTAAATTAATTTCAGTAACATTATTGACTAATATGAAAATGTTCTTATGATTTATTTATAATACAGTTTGTAAAGTATTTCAATTCATGTTTACGTATATGGCACTTTTACAATATAGAGTGTGTCAAAGCAGCTTAACATAGAAGTTCTAGTAAATTGAAATTGTCAGTCCAGCTTTCAGAGTTTTAGTTTAGATCAGTTCAGTGTGGTTTAAATTTTATTGCTAAAAAGTCCACACACTGAAGAGCAAATCCATCGATGCGCAGCTCCACATGTTTACAATACAGTTTGAAGTAATATTTTCTGTCTTTTAGTAGATTACTAAACAAGATATTATATGAGACTTGCTTTGTTTACCAAATAAGTTGATCTAATTTGTGTTGTAAACATTAATTAAAAAGTTAAAAAGGTTTTATTTTCATTAAAGATCTTATTTCATTTTAGCTACAATACTCCAAAAATCATTCTGCATAAATCTGCAGATTTTTTACTAAATTCTGTGTAGAAATACTAAAAAATATCTGCAGATTTGGTCTGTTCAGTGCTGGAAAGAGTACTAAAAATTATACTCAAGTAATAGTACCATTACGTGCCCAAAAATGTGGTGCAAGTATCTAAAAGTGTCTGTTGTAAGTACTACTCAAAGTATGAGTAAAAATTTGCCACTCACAAGTATTGAGTATATGCTGTAAAAAGCTTATGCGTTTACAAGTAATTTTTGTGTGTGTAAACGTAACATCCTGTAGTACATTTAGTTGATATATGAAGTCTTTTCGGTCATACAGTAAAAACTTGTCATCTTCTTATCATCACATGCAGTCTAAACAGTCTCTGGGTCATCGCTTGGGAAGATTTTTGACACTTGGACACTTTAATGCTTCCAAAAAGTTTGCTGCATTTAAAAATCACCCATGTCTTGAGGTTGTTCAGTATGTTGCGATTTAGTTTCTATGTGTGATTTGATTGGACAGAAATAACAGGACAGATTTTTCTAATTCTCATAGACAGGAAAAATACGTCAAAACAGTGGAGTAAAAATAAAGATACTACACTAAAAATGTACTCAAGAAAAAATAGTGATGACAAAACAGTAGAGTAAAAGTAAAGATACTGCACTAAAAATGTACTCAAGGAAGAGTAAGCGTACACATTTTAAAAACTTAGTAAATGACACTTTCTAAAGAAAAGCTACTCAGTTAGAGTCATTTGAGTTTTTGTAATTTGTTACTAAAACCACTACCAATAAGTAATTTCTTGTGTCTTAACCTGATAAAGCATTCTGCACCCTTGTTGTCATTCGGTTCGTTTATTTAGGTTCACCTTCAGCCATTTTTGTGCGGCACACTCTCTCAGTCCGCCAGCATCTGGCGGCACACAAACCGTTATCAGACCGACCGAGTGAGTCACTGGCACAGGCAGACTAATAATGACCTGCGGGACTGCTCTAAGAGAAGTGCGTCTCTTCTGTCACACTTTCATTCCACCTTTTTGTCTTCTGAATTGCTTGGATAGATTAGTGTTAGAACTGTTAATGAGCTTCTAAAAATGCCTTTACTAATGAGACATCGAGAAAAGTCAGGTTCACACAAACACAGGCAGTTAAACATACCTGAATTGTGTCTGTAAAGACTCACGCACTTGTAGTTCACTTGCAAGGACACCTACACACCCTGCACATACACCACTTCTGTTCTTTATACTTTTTTTTTTAATGCCAGTGGTATTATGGGAGGTGGGGGGGATGTATAAATGTGTGGTACGACTGTGTACATGAGCAGGAGGGATATCTAAAGGAGTGCAGATACAACACCAAAACACTCACAGCTGACTTTCCATGCCGCGCTCGTCTCTTGAATGGCAATGCGAGGCTGGACTGGACCGAGTGCTCCGCGAGGGACACGCACACTGTCCGAAACTGAGAAGCGAGTGCGAGGCAGGCAGATAAAAGTGTTCTCAGCGCCTGCTCGGTCCTTCAAATTTCCTGATGGATTACTATGAAAGAGGGGAGAAAAATAATCTGGCGATGAATGAGACGCGTAAAAAGAGAGTGAGAGACGGGACAAAAGGTGAGCGCAGTCCGTCGATCTTACCCATTCCATTTATCCTCTTTTTCTTCATCATCCCTTGCTAGTTCACGCTTTTGTACCCCCCACCCTTCTCTTTTTTTTTTGCACTTGCCTTTGTCCTTGTCCTCCTTGTCTGTCTGTCTGGCCGGCTGAATGCGGGTGTCATGGAGAGAGAGCAAAGGTCTCTGCACTGAATGGGCGGGAGCTGGATGAAGCCATTGTCAAAGCCACGGCTAGCTATTGTGTTCATGTCCAGCCCACTGCCCCCCAAAACTGGGCCTCTCTGTCTCTCTGAGCCCCAATACTGCAGATGGAGAGGGGTTGAGCGGTTGCGGCACGGAGGTACGGCAGCTGTTTGCTGCTCTGCTGCGCCTCGTCCTGCAAGTCCGGGTGCCGTCCAGCTCTGAGCACAGCTAACGAAGTCGTGCCACACTGTGAAAACCTTTTTCTTCTTCTGCTCAGTTCTTCCGCTCTTTCATCCTATTACTGTCCAACCAGTCAGTAGACGAATTTGGATCTTGCCTCTCTTCAGACGCCAAGCCAGACTGTCAGCTACTACACTGGCTGCATATTAATCTGGGGGTCGTGTGAGATCTTTATGCTTATTACAGACATTGTTTTAAAAAAAAATGTTTGAGAAATATGAACTAAATGTGTCTACACATAATTAAAGTAAGTATATGTACAAGGTAGAAAGTTTTAAACACTCAACCAAGATCAAGACAGCAGAACTTTTCAGACCAATTTATCAGGGAAGAGGTGAATACACACTTTGTGGTGTGATTGTATTGTAGTTATATTTTTAAACATAATGCCATTATAGATTATTTATTATAGATATTCAGTCCTATTATTCATGTTGATGCACACCTGTATGATTTACTGCTTTCTTTGAAACAGAAACAAGGTATTTTTAACCCTTTTTTGGCTGTTTTTGTACAGTGAAAGTCGATGTTGTCGAAAGTGATGAATATTACCGATATTTTTCAAAGTATATGTAGTTTTTTTTTACAAAATGAGAGAATGCAAATGGCAGAATTCTAATTTTTGGTTGATCTGCCCCTGTAAAATCAACAGGATATCAGTTCCATTTTGGCTGACATCCTTAAGTCCTCTTATTTTTCAAGCCCATCTCTCAGACCACCTACAATACTAAGACCAGAACTCTGATCAATTCCCAAAGGATAAAATCAAGCTCTAACATTTTCACTTGATATTGTCATTTTACAGATAAAGGACTTTATTTTCTCATTTGCACCAGGTTGAAGGTGGACAAAAAATGTGGCTGTGAGATCTCTTTATCTATAGGTAGATGTTATGGCAGTAGATGGAACTCTTTACATGTTATAAAAGAGTGGATAAAGGAGGTTAAATAGACTGGAGTTGCTAAATTCTGTCCATTAAAATGTGACTGTATGGATTTCTTCAGAGTTACCTGGAGCATTTTTATAGATGTTTTTCTTTACTCGTAGACTTGTGCAATCCAAGAGCTTGTAGTTGCAATGCAGTATTTGGCACTAAGAAGTTCAGCCATTCATATGTCACACTTCAGTTTTTTCTAACTAAAATTATCCCATCTTCTCACAAAATGAGTTCAAATCTAGAGATATGCGCATTATTCAGAGTGTCTACTTGGATTTCACGTGGTCATTGTGCAGTTTTTATCTTTGGCCAGGAGAGGGAGGAAACTGAACGTCTTTTCATCTTGGAAATCCACCAGTCTCTGGCTCTGAGGCATGCTAGTGAATTCAGTTCCAGATTGATTTCTTTTGTTGTATATATGATATGATGGTTCAGATATTATGAAGCAGGTTGTTTAGTCTTCATTGCATGTTTCTATCTGAATTCAAACATCACTTCAGTATTGATTGTAGCTTTTCATCTTAGTTAGTCTGTTTTTTTTTTTTTTAATAGAGAGATCCATTACGTTTCTGAAATACAGATGATGAAAGTAAAATATTTTGTTGCCACTGTTTTTTTATAAAAAAATCAACTTTATGTAATTGTATTGATAAAAATGAATGTATTTAATTATATAAACAGTTAACTTAATGATTATGATTAGTCAGCCAGTATCTGTGTGGAGCATCTTTTTAATCCAAAATTTGGCAAATGTGATCCGGAGGATTAATCATGTCTTATAATGGATATCTTGTTAAAAAGCTAGTATCGCTTTGGGCAGGATTCATTTTTGTTAGTTGGCTGGCTGCCTTTTAACCAGCACAAAAGACAGAACAGTTTCCTTTTATCTCATTAACCTGGCAGAATAATGCTAATGTAATAAAGATAAAAATCTAATCCGTTCCCAACAGTAAGCCTTTGAGCCTGGAAATGATCTGGATAGTTCGGAAGCCGCTGAGAAAAACACTTTTGATTCGTAATGATTCATATAAATTGTTTTGGAAATAATTTCCTTAATTTTGACTGCACATAAAATGGGTAAACAGTACCAACAGAACAAAAACACTTCTGAAAAATATATACTTCTCTTTTTTTAGATAAAAAAAACAGCAAACGTCCTACTATGAGATCTCCATGTTTAACGTGCACTCCTTTGTTGTCAGTAAATTTATCGAGCGTGAATTACACTCGACTCCCATGTTTAAAGTGCAGGATAAGATTACAGAAAACTAGGCTGTGATATACTGTACGTGCCGTCCCGGCTGGCCAAGCAGATGAGCGCCTATAGTGATTTAATAAGTGATGGGGTCCAGCATGGATATAACGGGGCAGGCGGCAGGTAGAAGCTCATAGAGAGTGGCCGGGACTTGATTTGTTTCCCTTCCTGTAAGCCCCTCTGACTCCCCCTTGCCATCCCCCTCTCTCAGAGCAGTGTAAACACACAGCTCTAGAGGAATGTTGGACTCTCTGACCTCACAGCAAACGCTCTTCTGCAGTTCATTCGGTTCAGCCTGGCCGCGCTGTGCTCCGAGAGGCTGCGCGCGCACACACACATACACACACATGCTGCCAGATTTCCTCCTGCTCTCTCTGTTGCCGCTGCAGCTATTGTGCACACTAGCTGCAGCGCTGCCTCTATGCATGCATCTTCATGCATTCAGCCATTTATGCCCACCACATTTGCCTTCAAGCATGGCGATGTCGCCTACGGGTACTGTTGGTTTGAATGAATTCCAATCACCCTTCCCCCCCGCTCCCTCGACCACGCCGTGCCATTGGGCATAGGGCAGGCAGCAAGTTCTAAGCGGCTTTCCGGACAGAGGCCCGCAGACAGGAGCTGATTGGCTAAAGATAGATCAAAGCAGACAGCATCTGTCAGTGTGTGTAAAGGCAGTGTAAAATGAATGTTTGACCTCCTCTCTCTTGCTCCAGATGCTTTTAGAGCAGCCTCTAGTGTGTCTGAGCTCTGATGAGATGTGTCAGGCTTCGGTCTGAGCCGTCCAGACATGCAGTTATGACCAAAATCTGAGGTTGTGCTCGTCTGCCCGCCTCTGTCCACTCGCAGCGCATGTTGAGTGATTCGATGCATTAGGGATGCATTAGCACACGCCCACTTTTACAGCAGTGTTAGTTACTGAAGTCTTTTTTCCACTTGGTTTTCCTGTAGGGGTTTTCAACTTTTGTTAAAGTGCTACAGGACATGAATTAAGCCAACAGTTGTAGCTACGAGGGGAGCAGTGTTGTGCTAGTTACTGAAAAATAGTAACTATTTACAGTTAATTTAATCAAAAAGCAACTCAATTACTTTATCAATTACTTACACCAAAAAGTTATGTATTACTGTAAAAGTAATTTTTGAGTTACTCTTCCGAAAAACGTTTTTAATGCTCCCATTAATGCCCATTAATGTCACTTCAGGGCTGCATAAAAAATATATGGTTGATCAACATCACAGTTGTAATTAATTTGCAACCTCACAACTAAAACACAAGACAGACTTTTAATAAGTGTTTTTTTAGTTTAAAATTTTTTAATAGTTACCAAACAACACAACAACAATAAAAAATACTAGACTTAAGCATGATAACACATAAACAATAATGGTAATAATATTTAAAACAAAATAAAATAGACGGTTTCAATTAAAGTGCAAAGAGGCAGTCAGTAGGGGTTGTGAGAATATTAAACACTACACTGCTGCTCTGAATCTGCTTTATATCGATCCAGGTGATCAAGAAGTAGTTGCCAAATATTGTAAAATTTATCAAGATTATCAATAACTCCATAACAGACTCTTTCCATGTGCAATATTTGAGTGAGATAAGTTAACCATGTCTTAAATTGAGGAATATAATCTGATTTACACAGTTATAGAATGACACTTTTAGCAATAATCATTCCACAATTTATGGAGTTTTGTAAGGACACATTATAATCCAGCAGAGAATGAGAGTAGCCAAATATAGCAATTTCGGGGGCAGTTGTAAAGGTAAAAGCATACATATCAGAAGACCATTTTAAATATGTCACACCAGAAATCATAAAGTTTTGGACACGTCCAAAAGAGATGGGTAAGGGAGCCTTCAGCAGACTTGCACCGATCCCGTGGGGGAAATGGTAGGAAAAATTCTGTGTAATTTAGATTTTGAGTAGTGCAGTCAATGCATTACTTTAAATTGAATTAATTGATGAGTGGAATTAATAGAACAAGATTGAATTCTACTGAGGCTTTCGACCCATGTATCAGTCTCAATCTGAAAGCCCAGTTCTACTTCCCAAGCATTCTTCAAATTAATTAGCTCAGTTGTTGGAAAAACACATATACAAAATCTGAAATCAAACGTTTAAAATCAGGTGAGCCCAATAGTGTAAACCTGTAAACCTTTCTAAAAAAAGTTATTTTCAAACACTAATTTATTTAAGTCAGACCAGCAGCACAAAAATGAAAATATCACAAAGTGATAAACCGGTTGAATAACATATTTAGAATTTAAAAAGTTGCTTAATGTAAATATATCAAATAAAATCATTCTTTAAATATGAAGCTAAAACTGAGCCCTTTATAAATTCCGTTTCACCCAATTATTTGCTAACTGAAACAAACTATTTTTTATGAATGGAGATGCCTAAATTATTCAGCATTTTTGATTGAATCATGTGAATGAAGCATAGTTTGATTTTTTGGAGAAACAGAAACAGTTTGGAATCTGGAACTGATTTGTTGATGATTTAGCTAAAAAGAAAATCTCTTAAAATCTGTTTAAACGTTGCAGGTAACACTTTACAATAAGGTTGAATTAGTTAATGTTGGCTAATGCATTTACTTACATGAACGAATTATGAACAGCACAAATATATATATATAAAATTACAATTATAATTAAGTTTATTTGATATTCACAATAATACAGACATAACAATACATCTTCAAAAGACACTGGGAGAGAAAAAAGGAAAAATAAATAAAAAAATACCTCAGCTTATAAAAGAGGACTACTCTAAATAAAATAGACCAGAAAAAGGGCTAAAAGCATTGCTATTTTTCATATAATAATACAGTTAAAATATTCGTTTTAGCATGATAGGACAAAGACTAGCTCCAAGTAATCCAAATATGGAGTCCAAAGTTTAAAATGATTTTCTGTTTTTGTGTGTGTGTGTGTGTGTGTGTGTGTGTGTGTGTGTGTGTGTGTGTGTGTGTGTGTGTGTGTGTGTGTGTGTGTGTGTGTGTGTGTGTGTGTGTGTGTGTGTGTGTGTGTGTAAAACATGAGTAAGATGTTCTTGTGCCAACCTTTAAGTGATGGAGATTTATCACTAATCCAATTAAGTAAAATATTTTTTTCTGGCGGCAAAGATTAATATATTATACAATTTCTTATTAGCTGAAGTGTCTGAAGTAGTGTCTAATAGTTAAACCCAAAATCAACTGGTCAAAATTCAGCTGCATGTTAAAGATCTTTTCCATTTTCCCCAGCACCACCGACCAAAACCTTTGCAGTCTGTTACATGACCACATACAGTGCGTTAAAGTACCTATACATCAGTTTTACAATTTCAACACATAAGTAAATTAGAAGGGTTAAAAAGATCAGAATTTCATATTAGTTAATGAAAATAGTTCATGTGCATTAACTAATGTTAACAAGCATACATTAGATGTTAATACTGCATTAGTAAATGTCGGATTGTGTTTAATAAATGCTTTGCAAGTATTTTTCATATTAGTTCATGTTACTAAACACATTACAAATAAAACCTTATTGTAAAGTGTGCCTCTGTTTTAATCATGTATTATTAAGCTACTAATAGATGATGAATCAAATAGTCATGATCTTAAAAGCAGGTTAAGTGAACATCTGGCTTTAGTCTGTGGACTGTCTGACTTAAAACTAAACAAAAACTATTTATACATACAAATATAAAACAAAAGCATGTAAGATGTGATCACTTAATATGCAATGCATAACGGGAGTGGACAAGCCTTACAAAGCTCTTTTGGCACTGTTTACTCAACATAACTCCCAGTTCACCAGATATTAGCCACTGTTTAAATAAGTTGAAATAATGCAAACAGGTGGCTTTATCAGAAGAACATACCATCGATTAACATCTTTAAAGAATTCTCTTAAAATCTTACACATTAAAAAAAAAAAAAAACTTCCGGAAACTAAATGAGAGCAGACTAATAGTAGCGGGCTGGGACAGGGCGGTACTCTAGGACTCTTAATTAAAGCACTTGCAGCTAGCAAATAGGGCGGGGAGTGAGTAGTTAGTGGGGGGCTGAGATAACAGAGAGGAATTTCACCTGAACAAAGACGCTGGTTGTTCTTGGCTCCCATCTGGGGCTTGATCTACACATGCTGTAATTTTCCTGACTAAAAAAAATCTGTCCAGAACTTGGACATTTGACTTGGTCAGCACAGCATCGCATGAATTGCACCATGTCCCTCTCCGCCTTTTATCTAAACGTCGGCTGTTGATATTAACAAGGATTGCGTTTATTTATGCGGACCATCCTGATAGCATGTTATTGAAATACACATAATAATAGCAGGACTTTGAAACGGCATATTATTTTCATCTATCATCCACTATAATCACAAGCAGCGCGTCCTGGTGTAGTCTGATTAAACATTGTTAAATAAAACCACAGGGTGGGGATGCTGTGAACTGCTCTGCCGCCTGTTGGTAGTTGAAGCATAATGTGGTTATTGAGGGAGTTTTGGGAGTTGATACATAAGTCACTTATTATGCCTTTTCACCTCCCATGACCCAGAGTCATAAACAATGTTAACAATATATAAAGGTAAATATTGTGGAGCTACATGTCATAATATCATTTGATTTTCATAACTTATGGAGGCAGGGTTTAATTTACTGCTGGAGAGTAAGTTTCATGGCTGAATTTATGTGCAATTCAATCAAATAATAATAATAAATAAATAATCATATGTTTATTATTAATGTTATTATTATTCATTCATATTAATATTTTAACTTTTACTTTACCTCTTTCATTTTTAAAAAAGGTTTTATGTATCAAAAGTTAGAATAACAGTGCTTCATTTTAATTATGCGTTATATTTTAGTAATTTTTGACCAAAGTATTATGTTTTGGTTCTTTTTTTTGTTAAGATTGATCCTCCACCATTAGCAATTGCTTTTTCTAAATCCTAATATATTGCTTGTTTTTTGTTTCTTAAAAAATAAACACTTCTATGTACACTATACTATACCAAATACTATACTACACTCTCAGAAATAAAGGTATGTGAGCTGTCACTGGGGTGGTAGGTACAGATTTGTACCTAAAAGATCCATAATAATATCTATTGGTACCTGAAAAGTACAAAAGTCTACCTCCTAAAATTTGTAGGTACTAATATATACTTTGGAGGTACAAATATGGACCCTTTAAGTACAAATTTCAACCTTTTGAAAAGGTACCACCCCAATGTCAGCTTGCGTACCTTTATTTCTGAGAGTTTATACTATACTATACTATACTACACTATACTATACTATACTACACCACACTATACTTTACTATACTACACTATACTATACTATACAGTACTACCCTCTTGTGGGGATTTGACTAGTTTATTTTGTCCTCGTTTGTAGGCTACTTCAGAGAATAGCATCTGCTAAGTTAATAAATGTGAGTTAAACTAAGGATTTTGGTGTGAAACACAAACATGATCACAATCTGAAAAAAAATAAATTATCCTAATAAAATAGTCAATAAAAAAATCAATTTCTTAACAATACGCTTTAATAAACGTTTCTTAAGCTTACCAAGGCTGCTTTTATTTGATAAAAAAATACATTAAATGGTAATATTGTGAAACAAACAATTAACATTTTTTAATATACATTATTGTTTTCCCTGTGATTGTCTGTGGAAACACTTCAGAAACATCTTATCATGCTGTATATGATGAAAATAGTTATTTATTGAAAACAATTTAACACATATTTGATGAATTAAATTACTTTTTTCTTGAAAAATTTAAATAAATAAAATAACTAAATCTAGTTGACCTCAAACTTTCAAACAGTAGCATAATCTCCCCCTTCAGTAATCTGCTGTTGGATCACTGAATCAATGAGTCAAAGCATGAATGAGTCCTTAAAACCGGTTTTCTGAAGTGGATTAATGTTTTCATTGAAAAAAATGATTCAGAAGAAAGATTTTCTGATGAATCAGACATTGTGTCTTCCTCATGAATTAATCCACCCAGTTATCTTGATTTCAGTTAATATTGAAACTTAAGAACACTAAGTATATATACATACTTATTTATCTATCTGTTTTATACATTTTTTTATTTTTCTTTGATCATAATTTGTGCAGTTATTGTGATCAATTCACCCAAAACTGAACATGCTCATCATTTAATCATCGTTGACTTGTCACAAGCTGTTTTTCTTTGGTCTGTGGAACACAAAAGAAGTTATCTTTAAAATCATTGCAACCGGTAACCATTGACTTTCATTATTTTGTCTATTGTGGAAGTCAATGGTTACAGGTTTCTAACATTTTTCAAAATATCTACTTTTGTGATCAACATAAAAAAGAACACATAGAAGAATCTCTTTTAGTCCCATGACTGCATGTAAAAGAGCAACGGTTACACTTTTTGAAACATCTTCCCGTGTGTTCCAGAGTTAAAAGACAGCCGTTCAGATTTGGACCAACAAGAGAGTGATTAAATGATGACAGAATATTCATTTTAGGAAGACGGTGACTTTAAAGTAAACTCATTAGTGTAACCCTATGGCCCTTCCTCTAATGCGGTACTTGGACTGAAGTCACTGTTTGATGGCAAAGTGCAGTCAATGGGAACTTTGTGAGGAAGACTGATGGTGTGGCGAAGATAAACAGATGGCTGCAAATATCGGCTGCTAAATTATTCATCAGGGCTCCAGCTTTTGGGTAGCGACAGAGTGATAGAGTTTACTGGGATGATGAAAGAGATGGAGCAAAGGAGAAAGAGAAAATAAAGAGAGTAACACCGGCGCACACATAATAGCTCCGCATCGAGTTTGCAGAAGTGCCACCGCCTCATTGAAGCTCGGCCGTTATTCACGTCGGTTCTGAATGTTGATGTTGTTGTTGAAATATTATCCTTCGATGTTTCCCAGATGCTGTTTTGGTCTGAGGTGCTGTCAAACATCTCTCTGATCGTGATTTGCTGCAGTGCTGCATAAAGGCCTGTCGAAAGGAGGTTAGCATAGCATTAGCGCTGCTTATGTCTACATGCTTATTAGATGCGAGCGTTTACACGGCTGCTGATTTAACAGCACTCTGACACATGATGTATGCACTAGCGAACATCATTGGCATCTCTTATACACATTTACACAGACAAATCTCACACACGCGCGCACACACTTTGCTCTGCTGTGCGTTTAGGACTCCGGGGAAATAGAGCAGAGAGGAAACTACGTGCCTTCACCGAACACTGGCTGTCTGGTGTCATGGCAACCGGTGCGGATTTACCCCACCCTCCTCCATCAGCCTCAGAGGAAGAGCAGGAGGAGGATGGAGAGATAGAGAGTCAGGACAGCCTGAGACTGGGGCTCAGTGCTTTTAGTGTTAATGACATTGGATTGTATCATCATATATGTATAAATATTCATATTATAATAAAATATATATTTGTTATTATATACAGTGGTCAGCATAACTGAGTAAACTCCATTTTGAAAATGAATATTTGTATACATTTCTCAGTGAATATAGGCAATGTATTTTGGTGCATTTAAACAAATCAGATTTAATAAGCAGATATATTTATTAAAATCATATTTTAGTCACCAAACATATTTAGAAATTAAAAGATAATACAATTAAATTCAAGCTAAATATTGCAAAAAAAAATTTGCAACCTACAAAATTTAAAATAAATAAATAAAAAAATACTTTTTTTTTTGCTTCTCTTAATTTTTCCTCTTTTTAAAAATTGTATTTACTATTGTTTATAACATATACATTTGAGTGTATTAGTTTTTGGACCGTTAACGTAAGTTATTTTGTTAGATAATATAGTATACAATAAGTATATGAACCGAGCAAAGCTAAATAAAAAGAAAAGCGAGTCAGTTGGCAAAAGGCACAGTCATTGCACTTACTGCACTGCAGACCAATACTAGGCATCAGTAAAACTTCTTCTGTATAACAGCGCAGCTAATGACAACTGGCTCCAGCACTCGTTCACTTTATAGTCAAATAATAATATAAGAAAACTAAAGTAGTTTCCTTAAACTGTAGATTGTCAGGGGAAAGATTTTCTGATGAATCAGACATTGTTTCTTTCTCATCAATGAATCCACCCAGATATCATGATTTTAGTTCAGTTTCAGTTCAAATTGAGGCTATGAGTAAAGAACACTCAGAATATCAACTTTTGGTCCATATTAGTGCAGTTGTGACCCAAAACTGAATTTTCTGTCATCATTCCTCTTTTGTCTGTTTTTTAAAAAAGAAAATCATTGACCTTTGACTTCCATAGTATTTATGTTTCCTAAGTTGATGGTTACATGTAGTCTTGCATGTCTTTATTTCAACACCGCTCATTTACATGTAAATGAAATATTTAAATTTGTGATTTATCTAGATTAATCAAAGATTAATCAAAGTGATTGCAATTTAATACAATAAAAACATTTAATTCAAATAACATATACAGTTGAAGTCAGAATTATTAGCCCCCTGAATAATTAGCCTCCCTGAATTATTAGCCCCATGTTTTTCCCCCAAATTTCTGTTTAACGGAGAGATTTTTTTTACCACGTTTCTAAACATAATAGTTTTAATAACTAATTTCTAATATCTGATTTATTTTATCTTTGTCATGATGACAGTAAATAATATTTTACTAGATTTTTTCAAAACACTTCCATACAGCTTAAAGCGACATTTTAAGGCATTTTAAGGCTTAACTAGGTTAATTAGGTTACTAGGCAGGATATGGTAAGTTATTGTATATCGATAGTTTGTTCTGTAGACTATCGAAAAAATATAGCTTGAAGGGGCTTATAATTTTGACCTTAAAATGGATTTTTTAAATATTAAAAACTGCTTTTATTCTAGATAAAATAAAGCAAATAAGACTTTCTCCAGAAGAAAAAAATATTATAGGAAATACCGTGAAAATGTCCTTACTCTTTTAAATATAATTTGTTAAATATTTAAAAAAGAAAAAAAAAACAGTAGGGCGCTAATAATTCTGACTTCAATTGTATATATACAGGTCTATATAAACATGAGCATATTGACAACATAAAAATGTGCCACAGTCTAACAACAATATCATTTGTATGATATGTATATTTGCTAATTTGTTTAATATTAACCTTCCCTAAAGAGACTAATTGGCACATGATTGGTTTTCGGCACAAGTCTATTCTTGGTTTCGTTTTGGAGACCGCCAATCAGAGATCATTCTTGATATTCAGTTGTGGCCTGTATTTATTTTTAATGTATTTGATTGCCATAAAGGTGTCCGAAAATTTAACCTGGTGGTTTAAAATTTATCTGCTGCCACTGATGCTATTCCGTATTTTTAATCTAACATAAACACACCATTTCTATGAAGAATAATTGAAAGGCTGATGGCTTTTAATTTGCATGTTCTTGCTTTTTTATGTAACTATTAACTACTATTTTTATATTCTATGGGTTATGGATAAAATAAACAAAAATATGGTTCATAAAGTTTATTTGACTTTTGGAAATCACCAAGCAACCCCCTGTCATTGTCCCACGACCTCCACTTTCAGAACCACTGATATAAATAATTATTGATAAAGTTTAAAACCTGTTGTGCATCACTACAGTAAATGTTATACATTTAATTAAGAGTCGATAGATTACATTTTTTTCCCTTCTGCCTTTATTTGAATCTAGATCCTAAAAATTTTGAGCATAATAATTAATGAAAGTGAAACAGACGCATTAAAATTAATTCGAAATTCAATACTGTTCAAAAATCCTGGTTTGTCTGTGGTTTGTTAAGAAAAACCAAAGCATTCAAGAGTGTTGAAGGTCAATCCTTAGGAGGTGGAGAGGAATGATGAATTATTCTTGTGGAGAGAAGCTGAATTGAGGGAGACAGACAGACAGACAGACAGAGAGAGAGACACAGACAGAGAGAGTGACAGGGACAGAGCACAGGCCAGAGGGAGGCGGAAACATTCAGAAAGCAAGAGAGCGTGGAGGATGATTTCAGAGAGAAAAAAGGAAACAGCCTAGAGAAGGAGAGGGAGGGAGGCAAATGGGATGGTGGGTCATTTAAGGACACTCACAAAAAATTGCCATCTCTCAAGGGCTGCCGATGACTGCAGAGTGAAACAGAGAACTGCAGCAGCTGATGACGCCCAGTTACTGTCATAAAGCAGCACACAATACAGCAGAGCAGCGGCACACAGCTTCACACATCAGCAAGCCATGTTTTCTTACAATCAAACTGTGCAGTTTTTTAAGGCAAGACACTGCAGGTGAATAGGAAAAATCAGCTCTTCTTTATTTTTATTCAAATTTTTCCCCAGTTGATTGATTACATTAAAAATTAAAGAAATGTTGTTTAAATATGCAAACGAGGCATTATTTTATTCAAATTGAGCTAATTTGCACAAAAATCTGAACATCATTTTTTTTACAGAGGGGATTTGGAGTATCTTTTTATCAGATTTTTTGGTAACACTTTATAATGACTGTACACTGAATCATCTATTAAGCATTAGCAAATAGTGAATTCATTATCTGTTAAGCATTAACTCTACATTAATAGACATTAGTAAGTAGTTTATAACTGCAGATGCTCCATTCTTGACTTAAAAGCTTATAAATTTAAATAGTGCTTAATAATTGTGCTTTCATACTTTGTTACTTATTAATTTTTTATGACTAAATTAAGCGTCATATTATTTACAAATCATTTGTATTTAAGAGTGGTTAGCTGTTTTAAGATCATTCAGTATGAGTTGGTAAATGATTAATAAACTATTCAAATCAACATTTTTATATTATTATTCAGGCATATACTAATAGCTAATTTTTATTGTAATAAATGCTTTATTAACTTAACTTGTGGAAAATGAGAACTGTTTAAGCTTAATAAATCCCTTATAAATGACAATTAAAGGCTCAGTATCAAATGAAAAAGACATACAGCAATACTTAAAGTAAAGTTATTGTAATGTTTAAACATTGGCGAATAATAGGAGTGTCAAAATGTAAGATAAAATTGGATAAAACAACAACAATATAATAATTCAACAATATACATTTCAGTTAACATTTCAATGTTATTTTAAGGAGTAATGCTTAAACTGCACTGTAATTTTATTTTAGATTGCAAATATTTGTTTTTCATTTGATTCTGTTCTATTTGTGTATCTTCAGATGAATAAAAATGAATAAAGTCATTTATTTTCTTTTTTTCCTGTTTAAATTACAACTGAGCCTTTAAATGTCATTTATAAGGGATTTATAAAGCATATGGTCCTCACTTTAGATTATGTCACAAAACTGCTTATAGTTAAGTTAATAAAGCATTTATTAACTTACAAATTAAGGTAACACTTTAGTTTAGGTTTACAATTCATGCTGTTAACTATATTGGCTTATTAGCTGTCTATTATTAAGATATTAACTGTTCATTATAAAGTATTATCTTATTCTGCACCCCTAATCCTACCCAACACCTAAAGCCAGCTTCTAAATTATTAACTATTAATAAGCAGCTAATTAGTCATTTATTAAGCTTGTAGTTTTAGTTAATGGTTTGTTAATATTATGAATTGTGACCTAAAATTAATAGCTACCCAAATTAGCTGTTAATTTATACCTAAATAATAAGATATATAAATGTTAATTTAAATAGTTTATTAATCATTTACACATGCATTCTGAATAATCTCTAAAACCCAGCAAATTCTTTCAAATAACTGGTTTTGTTAATGATGCATTACTTAGTTTAGTAATGAAAAAGTAATCATTAACATAGCATGAAAATACAATCATTAAGCACATTATACATGTGTTTATAAGTCAAGAATAGAGCATTTGTATTTGCAGTTATAAACGGCTTACTAACACCTGTTAATGTAGAGTTAATGCTTATATGATCCATAGTGTGTAGTTATTATAAAGTGTTACAGATTATTTTTCAGCCAGAGAAAATAAATTTGTAATAAAAATAAATATTGCCACAATTTTATAGAATAAAATGCTACCTTTTATATAATCATGCAAATCATCTATAAACATATCCCCATTTTTAAGTGTTCTGAATACAGAAATCGTGTTCCTTGCTTGACATTAATTGCAATATACAAGTTGCATGGCATTTCATATATATTAAAAAAGTGATTGGAAACAGTGCCTATCTATAAAATTTATAGTTTTACTCATGTTATACCCTGCTTTCCTTTGGGATAAAGTTATAGAAAGTCACAGGTTGGGAGAAGGCTTCAAAAACATATCAAAGGCTGGAAAAGGATTTCGTGATCTGATGTCATGCTGTATGATAAATAAAGTAATTATTTCAAAGAGGTCTTATGATTTTCTATAGGCACGGTAAATGGAATATTATCTGTATGTCCACATGTTTCTGTGACCTGTCCAGTGGTAGTGGGCTGATAAACATTTTCAGAGAAATGATCTATAATCCTATAATGTCCATTTCAGACTGGACTAATTTTCACAGTTTCTAGTTTCATAGTTTAACTTTAATTCTAGGCCCATCTGAATCAAACACATCTGTGTTTTTCTCGTTCAACCTTGGTTGAAATGATGTAGCAAATTACCTGCTGGTTTTCAGCTCACTGCAGAATTTTATCCCATCCGGATAGGAATGTCCTTGATCGCAGTATATTATTTTTTACCTCATTTATTTTGACCTTCAGAAAATATGGCAACTATAGCTAAATGTATGATTATGGGGTCTGCTGTGCCTTAATTGTGGATATTGACCTTATGCCAGCTTTCTGTGTAAAATAACCATTGTGGATCTGTTGTATCTAATTTGACATTAAAATGTAAAAGAAAGAAAAAATAAAATTGAATCAATCAGCAGAGTCTGCTACCGGAAACTGCTTTGAGTCTCTACTGTAGTATGATCCTCACCTTAATTAATTCCTTCCCTTAATTACAGACATAATGTTATAGAATTAATCAGACATCAAGTCTGGTTTATTTCAGTGGGTTTTTGATGGGATCCAGAACACATAATCATCTGTAACGCCCTCATCCAGACAACAAACACTCCCATTCTAAAATCCACACAAATCTCAGTCGCAGTCAGTACATAAAACCACAGAAGCCAAGTCAAAGGTATTGTTACTCCTCCAAAAATGGAAAAATCTTACATTATTTTTTGAAAGAACACAAAAAAGTTAGTATGTAGAATGATGCAGTATTACTCAAATCATGTTCTTGACCATTGCATGAACAACAAACAAAAATACCTACTTTTATATTCCACAAAAATAATAATAATTATAATATTATTCCACATACACTAACCGGCGATTTTATTAGGTACAATAAAGCTCATTAACGCAAATTTTAAATCAGCCAATCTCATTGCAGCAGCTTAATGCATTTAGGCATGTAGACGATCTGCTGCAGTTCAAACTGAGCATCAGAATGGGGAAGAAGGGTGATTTAAGCAACTTTGAACATGGCATGGTTGTTGGTGCCAGATGGGTTTGTCTGAGTATTTCAGAAACTGCTGATCTACTGGGATTTTCACGCACAACCATCTCTAGGGTTTACAGAGAATGGTCAGAAAAAGAGAAAATATCTAGTGAGCAGCAGTTCTGTGGGCGCAAATGCCTTGTTGATGCCAGAGGTCAGAGGCAAATGGCTAGACCGGGTCCAACTGATAGAAAGGCAACAGTAACTCAAATACCCACTTGTTACAGCTGAGGTATGCAGAAGAGCATCTCTGAACATACATCATGTCGAACCTTGAGGCTGATGGGCTACAGCAGCAGAAGACGACGACAACAGGCTCACCAAAATTGGACAATAGAAAGATGGAAAACGTTCCCTGGTCTGATGAGTCTCAATTTCTACTGCAACGTTCTGATGGTAGGGTCAGAATTTGGCATCAAAAACATGAAAGCATGGATCCATCCTGTCTTGTATCAACAGTTCAGGCTTGTGGGGGTGGTGTAATGGTGTGGGGGATATTTTGTTGGCACACCTTGGGCCAATTAGTATCAATTGAGCATTGTGTCAACGTCACATCCTACCTGTACATTGTTGCTGACCATGTCCATCCACCACAGTGTACCCATCTTCTGATGGCTACTTCCAGCAGGATAACGCACCATGTCATAAAGCACAAATCATCTCAGACTGGTTTCTTAAACATGACAATGAGTTCACTGTTCTCAAATGGCCTCCACAGTCACCAGAGCTCAATCCAATACAGCACCTTTGGGATGTGGTGGAAGGGGAGATTTGCATCATGGATGTGCAGCTGACAAATCTGCAGCAACTGCGTGATGCTATCATGTCAATATGGAGCAAAATCTTTGAGGAATATTTCCAGTACCTTGATGAATCTATGCCATAAAGGATTAAGGCAGTTCTAAAGGCAAAAGGAGGTCAACCCAGTACTAGTAAGGTGTACCTAATAAAGTGGCCGGTTAGTGTAAATATATTTGTTACTCAGAGGACATATTTCAAACATTACAGCGGATACTACTTGCGCTTAGTATACTTTCTATGTAACTTTAACTTATTTGGTGTAGACACAATGTTTTACCCAAATGAATAAATTAGTAAAGAATAAATTAATTTTACAAACACATCTTCACATTTTGCATTCTTCCTTATACCTTTCAGAAGGTTTTGGGGATCCCTCCCTTCTGTAGAAAATTTAGCCTTGAGAGCTTTTTTTATAATGATATAAAAAAATATCATGGTCACTTTCCTAATTCATCAAAATCAGCAAGGCTTTCGCTGTGAAATCCTCACCCCAGAGGAAATGTTTGAGCGATGAGAAAAAGATGAAATTTCAACTTCATGAGCAACGAGCCTTTTTAAAGCAACAGTCAACATTTTTGCCATCGTTCTTTCAGCGCGAGTCAGTGGAGTGTGGTTTACAGTTTCACAGCGTGCATGATCACAGTATGAACCCACTGTACTGTGACATCCGATGTTAATAAACTTGACAACGTATGTCTTTGATTAAGAAGTACATTGTGCGTGTGTGATTGTTGAAATATCATATTTGCATACGGCACACACAAAGTTCAATATTTTGAATTTAATCGTCATTTATGAAAAAAACACGTTTAATTACCAGTGTGTCATATTCCATTTACTCGATAATTCCCTCTCGCCGCAGTCATTAATTGCTTTTTTATGGCCATTAACATTCACGACACCTCTTTGTAAGCTCAATTTTTGCATTGCGTGATTCTTATTTCAAGCGCCTCGCAGTCAAACAGGCTGAACCAAGAGCCGCTCACCACGACATGCCAAACTGCAGAAATTAAGGCTCTTAACACAAAGGACAAATATACTGCCTTAAAAGCGGCTTTCATGCCTGCTGTGCTCAGGTAGGCCAGGAGAGATAGTAGCCTGCCTGGATGCATGTTGTTTAATAGGCATACAGGAGCCATGCTCTAATAGCTCTCTGCTTACTTTGCCATCGCTTGGAACGCAAGGTCATAATTAAGGCCATTTACCGTAAAAGCCAACAGAATTAACAAATATTTGAGTGCAATAAAAGAAAACGGTGAGCTAATGCAGCAGGAGCGTGTGTCGGAGGAGGGAAAAAAACATATCTTTATTTTTTTGCCTCCCATTGTTTGACTGCATGCCCGGAATTGGCTGCTTGTCTGAAAAATGCAAGGAAAAAGTTGATCGTAAATGAGAAATCTGTCTTTGAAGGAGTCCAGCTTCCAACCAATAGTGCACAGGCCAGGAATGGGTGGAATGTGTTTGCACTGGCAAAGGAAAATAACAGTAAAGATAATGGTAACAATAACGGTGTGTGTGTTTCTAGTGGGTATTTCAGTCTGCCACAGGCCTGCTTAAGGGGAAAGTGGCATACTAGAGGTTTTTTACCACACTTGTAAGGATGTAATTAGCATCAGTGTGAACAACAGGAGGAGCTCATTGTCATAAATTCACACGTGTGCTCAAGGCCGACACTGAACACTTGCTATGTACCAAAAGTGAGTGAAAATTTGACTTTATACTAAATGAGCCGGAATAAGATTCTGACAGTATGAAAAACCTAGGATAAAAATATCAAATGTATTCTGATTACTGCTTTTTAAAACCATTGAACACAAGGTTTTATTTTAAAAAACTTTCAATTTAAAATATTTTTAAACATGTCAGGCTAAATAATTAAAATAAATCATTGACTTCTGCTGTCATCATTAGTTTGAAAAAAACAGATTTTTAAATAGGCATTTTCGTATTTCTTTATTTTCTTTGGATATAGAGTAAGCCACTAAACTGTTCTGGGTTGCATTTCTGAAAACCATCGTTAGCCAATTAAGGTTGCAAGTTCCGTCATTGCAATCATAGTTTTTTGATTTGGCATTTCTCAAATCTGTTGTTCCAACAAACATTCGCAAACTGCATCGCAAAATTGTAGGCTTGCAACTACACCTCTTTAGCAGTGGTTAGAAGCATAGCTCCTGGTTGTGTTCTATTCCCATTTATCCCCCTATACCCTATTCATTTAGAATGTTCTAGCATTTGAATTTGGAATTATTTTTAAAAAAAGCATTAAAGTCATCACTCGTAGCCTAGGTTTAATTTGCTTTCAAAGTATTTTTACAGTTCAGTTTTAGCGATCTTCATATTGACAATTGTGTTTCCCTTGTAGTGCACTTTGCAAACATTTATGTCATTTTGGCTCATAATAAAAGCTGTAGGTGACCTATTATTTAAAAGCGGACTTCACATTACTTCTCCAAGGCTTGTGAAAACAAAAATATATAGCATACGTTAATGCTTTTAACTTATAGTAAGTTACTCATTAGGAAATGTATCTGTACTGTATATGACATGGGCCTGTTGATTAGAACATTTCTGCCGTGGTTTGAATGTGTTAAATTGTAAAAGTAGACTTTTCAAAAAAACTAAATAAATAAACAATATCCTACTTAATAGTAGTAGTAATAGTAATAATAATAACAATTAAATAATAATAATAATTATTATTATTATCAAATAATAAAAAATTATTATTATTATTATTATTATTACTCATTCATTCACTCATTTTCTTTTCAGCTTAGTTCCTTTAATAATCTGGGTTCAGCACAGTGGAATGAACCACCAACTTATCTAGTATATGTTTTACACAGCAGAGAACATGCAAACTCCACACAGAAACGCAGACTGACCCAGCCGAGGCTCGAACCAGCCACCTTCTTGCTGTGTGGCGACAGTACTACTACGCTTATTATTATTATTAAATATTTTTATTAAATAGATTTTATTTTCATGCCTAAATAAATAGCCTACTGTACTAGGCCTACAACCATTAATGATTTATATGATTTATATATGAGATTAAAATATGTGTTAGCTTAGTGGTTTTATATGGAATATTCTTAATAATATTTGTAAAGGAAACTTATATAGGCCCCATATCTGTTGTTCTAGCACATGTTTTTACCAAAACTAATACAGATATTTTTTTTTATAAATATTTTTTTGTAAATGCGTGAGCTTGTAAAACAATTTAATTTGCACAAAAAATCATGTTTTTTTCTCTAAAGAGGTTGTTACTCCACCCCGTTTAAGGCATCATTATGGCTGCTAGTTATGTCAGTGTTTGGGAAACGCAACCAGGTCCATAGCACATAGGATGCACATAGCGGCATAGGGTGTTGGTTTCTAAGCGATTTGTTTCTCAAGTAGTAGTAGCTTTTGATGTGGCTGATCCTTTTCAGCTGGAGATACTGTTGCCCTAAAAAACTAAACAGTCATAAAAAACATGTAAATAAAAACAAACAAACAAACTTACACATAACTTAGGAATGGTATAACAGCAATTTTTTGCAGTTTAAAAACGTTGACTTTTCCAAAGCATGATAAACCTCGAAAACGGGTTTTGTTCCATGCTTACTTTGTACAATATTGTTTTAGAATTGTTGTTTTTTTTCCAGTAGCTAAATCAGGATCACTGTAACTCTAACATCTTGTAGTAGCTTGATTGTAATGGTGACCCCTATATAAAGCAGGGAATAAGCTGAAGTAAGGGAATGAGTGTGAGTATTTATAATTACTTTTGAGCAGCAAATTAGCATTTTAGAATGAATCCTGAAGGATCACATGACAGGAGTAATGATGCTAAAATTCAGCTTTGAAATCACAGAAATAAATAACATTTTAAAATGTTTTCAAATAAAAAAACAGTTATTTTAAATAGTAACAATAAATTCAAAACAAATTTTGGATCAAATAAGCTCAATAAAATATTCATTCATTCATTTTCCTTTGGCTTAGTCTCAGAGGTTGCCACAGCAGAATAAACCGCAAACTATTCCGGCATGTGTTTTACGAAGCGGATGCATCCAGCCCACATTCATACAATTTACTTTATTCAATTCACCTTTAGCACATGTCTTTAGACTTTGGGGGAAACTGGAGCACCAACATGGGAAGAACATGCAAACTCCACACAGAAATGCCAACTGGTCAAGTGATGATAAATGTTATTTAGTTTAGAGCCTCACAGTGTAAATAATTAATGTGACTTTATAGTCTCATTTTGAAGATAATTTTTGTTTTGTTTTAGGAATTCATTGAAAAATGCATCCGCAAGTTTGGTGGCTCAAGGCACAAAGTCATCTTTATATTGTAAGTATGTGCTTTTTGTTCCCTTGCACATCCGTTAGTGATATTTGCAGGCATCAATTGACTGCCTTTAATATTTGCATGTGTAAACAAATATTTGGCAGAACTCAAGTTTGCATGCAACTGTTTTTATACTCTACTCATCAGCCTTGAAATACAGCAGCTGACCCACCACCAGCTGCTCAACACACACACACATGCTGACATACAAACTTTGAGAACATTATTGAGAAGGAAGATGTCTAACCAAAGTTAATTCGCTGCAGAAATCAGTTTGAGCTTTACTGGTGTGGAAAACAGTAGTTCACCAGCAGAAGTGCCAAGGTACAAGCAATAAAAGGCTTTAATTGCTTTATATGTTGGGATATATTTAAATAGAATAGTTATGTTGAATTGTACTAATATTCACAATTATAATATTTCTATTTTACAGTAATTCTGATCAAATAATAATACATTGGTGAGCAGAAGACACTTCTTTAAAAAATCATACTGACCCCAAACTTCTATACAGTGAACATTTATTTTTTTGTTTAATTATTTATTTAATTGTATTTATCTACATATTTAATTTTCTACAGCGTAATTTCTACATATGCAAAAGGATTGTCTGTTGGTTTGTGTTGGAGAAAATGTTGTAAAATTGGAATCATATGCACATTTTTGGGACTGCCCTAATATTTTCGAAAACTGTTGAAAAAGAAATGGATAAGATAGTAGATAAAGTAAGAATTATGATATATAAATACCTCTGGATCCAGTTGAGTGCTTATTGGAGCACTGTCCATAGAAATGTTTAATAAAGATACAAGATTTGTGCTAAGGATATTATTACTAGTTGGAAAAAAAATAAATAAATAAATGATAACAGTACATTGGATGGAAGAAGGTTCTCCAAAAGTGGCTCAGTGGACTCAAACAGGTTTAAGTGACATTTAAAGGCTTAACTAGGTTAATTAGGTTAACTAGGCAGGCTGGGGAAATAAGGCAAGTTATTGTATAATGTGTAATGTTGTTTATGTAGACTGTCGAAAGAAACTAAGGGGCTATTAATTGTGATCTTAAAATGGATTTAAAAAAATTATAATTACTGATTTTATTCTAGACTAAATAAGACAATATTATATATATATATATATATATATATATATATATATATATATATATATATATATTCAAATAAGAATATATTCAAGAATATATAACAAATAAGACATATATATATATATATATATATATATATATATATATATATATATATATAATAAAAGAAATTATTGTATTTATTTAACATTTAGATTTTTCTAATATTCACAAAAATGCCATTGTTGAGTCGTTCCAAGCAGTACCCTTTGTGAAACAATAAGTCATTGTTTTTTAATTAATCATGTCTAGTTTGTTCATTTAATGTAATAGTGTATATATGATTTTACTCGTATATATTTTATTTTAATTATATTTTTCTCATATATACAACTGTATTACTGATATTTGTTGCAATGTGTACAAAAGTTCTTGTTATACAATCAATTACATACATATACTTAAGAGCAAAAATACAAATAAAACAATATTAGATCGACAAATGCTAATCATAGAGCATCCTTAAGAAAGTTAACTAAAAATAGACCACAAACAGATTAGGGGCTCTATTTTAATAATCTAGGCACAAAGTCTAAAGCACATGGCGCAAAAGCATCAAGAGCGTGTCTGAATCCACTTTTGCTATTTTAAGGACAGAATATACGCTCTGTGCCGTGGCGCATGGTCTAACAGCGTTGTGCTCATTCACTTAATGAGCTTTGGGTGTGTTTTGAGCATAACGTGCATTAAAATAATCAGAGTCTCATCTCACATTCCCTTCAAGAGTCAGTTGCGTCACGCCATGGTGCATTTGCTATTTACAAGGCGGACTTTGTAAGTGGAAAAAAACACTTCACTTCACTAGCGAGAAAACCATTAAACAGACCATCTGCACTCCACTGAAGACATGCATTTACCCACATAATTAATTTTGTTTGTTAAACGCAAAGATTTGTTTTAAACTATTTCTAAATTCAGTTCAAATTTCCAGCAATTGAATAAATAAACAATAATAATGAAGTGTGGTCAAAAAACTATGTTATATCGAAGCCCGTCCTATGCCCCATATGGTCCAAAACTTGACAGGTGGAGAAAGTTAAGCTTTTTTTATTAAACAAATTTGTATATGCAAAAAATAAATAATAATAATATTAATAATAATAATAACATGCTAAGAATAAAAAAGTCATGAATAAACTGAAAAAAACCCAAATTTGTAGAAGGCATGGAGGTAGTGGATTTAATATTTATGTAAAAAAATAAAAATGTTTTGTAATATTTTAATCCTTTAATTCTTTTTCATTTTTTAAAGATATTTGTGTATTGCTGCACATCCTGTATTAAGCAAGGTGTACGCGTTTAAGGCACACAGCTAACGCACTCTGTGCTGGACTTTAGACCTGCTTTCAGCTGGTCAATTAGGCAATCTATTTTAGTTCCTTAAAATAGCAACATGCCAACAATGCATCTTAACACACCTTCTTTCTAGACTGGAACACCCATGAGTCCACAAAGCAGCGCAAATAGACTTACTATTACATAACATGGTGCAAAACAGGAAAATTAGTGTTGCGTTGGTCTGAAAATAGCAACAAATTACACCAAATCTTTCCAGTGGTAAAAGAGTTGTTACCTGGCTCAACCATATATTAACTGAGGATACCTGAGGAGTTGACCATTTCTTATATTTCTAACTTTATTTTTTGGCTATACGTTCGTTTCTTTACATCAGCTACAAATAACTAGTAAACTGGAAAGCTAAACTTCTCGAAACATCTGACATCTCCTGAAAAGTGTAGTAAAGTCAGTAGGGCCATTACTTTTAAGTAGCTACTGGTTCTAGAGCGTGTTTAATTGCTCATGACACACTCGAAGAGAACAAACCCCAAGCGTTACTCCACACAGCCCTGCTCTCGTCAGCTCCACAGCCCAGTGCATTCATTCAGAAAACAGCCGCTTGTGGTCTGACCTGGAGTCAGGAGCGCCTCTTGATGAGTGCGAGTAGAGGAACAAAACGCCTTCTTTTAATTGCAGCAGGGTCACGGGGTCAGAAAGCCGAAAGCCAAGCCTCTCACTTACACACACACTCAGGCAAGGTGTGCAGAACGTCTGATGAGAGACAGAGAGCTACACAAAAATGACTTCACTGATATTACACACAATTTGTGCTAATGACTGGCATGCTTGTGCGCTAAGCGCTTCCACCTGCGACTCATCCAGAAGGTCCCGCCGAATGAAGCGATGTTAAAAATATACCTCTTCTGGATCACCATAAAAGGTTGTCCGCTTTCATCTGCGAACAGTGGAATCTTAAAATAAATAGCAAAACACAATGCTGTGAAATCATCTTCAAGCTGTAGGGTCAGACCGCAGCAGTTTTGAACTTGCTGAATCCTGAGGCTGTTTGATGTCAATTATGCTGTTTTCACACTTGGTTTGATCGCTTCCACCCTCCCCTCTCCCTCTTTTGGCCCCGCAGGTCTCTTTTCACTCTGTATAATTTGCCTCTTGGACTCTGCTGTACATTCGCTTCCTCTATGTGAATAACATGTGGAGTACCGGTAACAGATGTTCACCACTATATCTACACTGACCAGGAATTTTGTCCAGGACAATGCCCTCTTTGTTGGTTGAGAACCGCATTCCTGTCAAGTTAACTATAGATTGGTTTTAGAGTAGTTAATGGTCACATTGCAGGCTGTAAGATGTTAAGTATTAATCATTGTTTGACCAGGCACCACAGTTCATAACGCGCATGATTAATTGCAAAGTTTAAACATAAATGAATGACACACTATAATTTACATGTTTTTATGAATCTGTTATTGTTATATTATTTATATATAAACAATAATTATTATTATTATCATTAATGCAAATAATTTCTGTAAGTATTTTTGTTAAGATTACTTTTTAATATTATTATCAGACATTAATAACATATGACCAGAATGCATAATGGAGATACACTCGTCAGCCACTTTATTAGGCACACCTTACTTGTACTGGGTTGAACCCACTTTTGCCTTCAGAACTGCCTTAATCCTTCGTGGCATAAATTCAGCAAGGTACTGGAAATATTCCACAGAGGCTTTAGTCCTTATTGACATGATAGCATCACGCAGTTGCTGCAGACTTGTCGTGTTATCATGGCGCGTTATCATGCTAGAAGTAGCCATCAGAAGCTAAGTACACTGGTCATAAAGTGATGGATATGGTCTGCAACAATACTCAGCTAGGCTGTGGCATTGACACAATGCTCAACTGGCTCAAAGTGTGCCAAGAAAATATCCCCCACACCACTACATCACCACCACCAGCCCAGGCAGGTTTTTCCAGGAAAGTTTCTATTGTACAATTTTGATGAGGCTGTGCGATTGTTCTTAGCTGACAGGGGTGACATCCAATGTGGTCTTCTGCTGCTATAGTCCATCTGCCTCAAGGTTTGATGTGTTTTCTGTATTCAGAGATGCTCTTCTGCATACCTCAGTTGTAACGAGTAGTTATTTGAGTTACTGTTGCCTTTCTATCAGCTCTAACCAGGTTGGTTATGCTCCTCTGACCTCTGGCATCAACAAGGCATTTACACCCACAGAACTGCTGTTCACTGGATATTTTCTCTTTTTCTGACCATTCTCTGTAAACCCTAGAGATGGTTGTACGTGAATATCCCAGTAGATCAGCAGTTTCTGAAATACTCTAACTAGCCTGTCTGGCACCAACAACCACGCAATGTTCAAGGTCACTTAAATCATCTTTCTTCCCCATTCTGATGCTCGGTTGGAACTGAAGCAGATTGTATTGACCATGTCTACATGCTTAAATGCATTGAGTTGCTGCAATGTGATTGGCTGATTATAAATTTGCTTTAATGAGCAGTTGGACAGATGTACCTAATAAAGTGGCCGGTGAGTGTATATATGACAGAACCATGTATGAATTTTTTTTTTTCATCTTTTCTTATTACATGTACACATACAACATTTTTTATTTGCTTCAAGTTTATGCTTTTGAATTATGGGACATCAATCTTTCAAAACATTTGTAAAAGTAACTGACAATTTTTATATTTTAAAGTAAACTGACATCTGACATATGATCTGGTACAAATACCTGGTGATAAACTGCCAGTACTCTTTCTGTTATTTTACAGACTTAATTATCTAAACATTAATTCATATAGAAAATATAGTTTCAAACTACTAAAATGTAAATAAAATCACTTTGTTAATTGACACAGTTGAATTTTCAACATTCAAAATTCGACAGAGCAGAGATCAAGGTCTCATGATGCAATTCATTTCTATAAATAAACAAAACAAAAAAAGCATGAATCACATAAATGCAACCTGCTAACCAATCAATGTGTTTTAAAGTGCACAAATGAACAAAACTTCACTAACCCAGCAAATCTTACTTTTACATCAAACACACTCAGCTCTGCACTAGAAAACACTGTAATTTGCAGAGAAGCACATTCTATGCTACCCCATCCAGCTCAGGTGTTTGAATATTTTTCTTCTAAAATAAAAACCGATTAGATCCCATTGCTATTAGTCAAGGCAAATCAGCCAAAGTCTGTACAAAGACCCGATAGTGCTAAAGCATCCTGAGATACGGACGGCAACCAGCACTACTGATGAGCAGAGGGAGGAGAAGAGAACAAGACGCAGCGCGGCAGACCAAGTAAAGTTAAATGCTTTTTGTCAGCGTGACATCATCTGCATTCAGAGTTTGTTGCTGCGCAGAGTTGGACGAGGTGATTTCAGAAACCCTTAATGGCTTTAATGAATCCCTCAAGCCGCAGCTGATGAAGTGATACGCCAAAAACGAGCTCCTAAATCGTGTCTGAAAGCTAATTAGTGGAGCAGCTCAAACATAGTACGGGGACGGTGATGAATTTCACAGTCGAGCCTTTAGATTGCACAAATAAGCCCAGATCAACCAATGGCCCGCTCACCCAGATGAGCGATCTGCTCGGATACTCTCTCGTTCGGCAGGGGAGCCTGAATGCAGTGCATTAGTAAACCGGATGAGCTGTCAGACACTAGTCTGGCTTCTCTGGGTGTGAAGCTCTGCAGTATCTGTACATTAATGACTGCTGCTGAGAAAACACCGGCTATCCATTCTAAGCAGCCTGACCTTCGCCGTCCTTGGCATTCAGAGCGCGAATGAGAGAGCTGCGAACTGGCTGGAAAGACAAGAGCTGGCAGAGTAAAGCAACGAGGAGAGGTAATAAAGATGGAACGATAGAAAGAGGTGAAAATAAGAAGTTACAGACAGAATAACACCCCTCTTGACCCGGCAGACGGGTGCTGGGCATGTCAGACGGTTCCTCATTTCGGCTGCTAATAAACAAGATTATTATAGTCTCTTGAGCGGACGCCCAGGGCCAGCGGGTCCATGTTACACTAATAGAAAGTATGGAGGGACTTTACCCGTATTAGCGTGTGCATGTGTGTAGTTGTATTAGTGACTGGATGGGTGGTTGTATATTTGCTCCATGTTCGTTTATTTGGGTTGGTCGTGGTGTATGTTTGGGAATATCCTTTTTAACCCAATTTTATTTCTCTGTTTGTGTTCAGATTATTTTAAGCCACTTTTTCAGAATGCCAATTCTACCCTTTAGCCCTTTCACTTGACTCGATTCTCTTTTGATTGAATACTTGGCATACTGTAGGGTTAGGGGAAAGTACCAGATAGCCCTTCAAATTTTTAAGAACACTACAAACTAAGGGAAATTAGTATTTTCCCTGCCCATGCATGCAAGGAAACCCACACATATGAAATAAATCTATATATGTATAATAATTGGCATTAATAAAGAAATTAATGGCAATAGTTAGGCAGTAATGGCATTAATAAGAATTTTTGGTACAAACAAACATATGTTTTATTACATTTATAATGCCATTAATGTTTTACAGTCAAAGAAGCATGCTACATTTTGCTATTCAATATATCATAAAATAACGCCTGTACAACAGTGCAACAACATATCAATTCTGATACTTGATGACGTGACAGAACATTATCAGTAAAGTCTAATGACAGAATGGTATAACATTAATTGCTTTTCTTGTGGTTTCAGATGAGCTAGTGACGGCATGCTATATGATGATGTGTATAGATGTGCAATAGTGCTGTCTCATTTCTTAGGGGAATATTTTCACACTCTGTTTCAAGGGCCACAGGGGAAGACATAGTTGTATGAAATAGTGTGGAAACAAAAACTAATCTGATGAACTTTACAGTGCTGTGTGACCAGATAATCCAATGCTATCTCACAGCAATTCGTAGCTTTTTGATTTAGTGGCTAATTTGTGCAATCTGATTTGTACAATTCAGTACGCTTTGCTCTTCCTCCATGGCTGCTGGGTTTAGGGGTGAGGTTGGGTGCCACACCACCTTTTAAAATCATGCATTTTCGTATGAGTGAACTCCATGAATTTGTACGAATTAGCCACTAAACTGACAAAACATAAAATAGTTATGTTCCCTTGTGAGATCAGGCTGGTTAACTCGCAAACTGTTTCTTGGTTGCATTAAGGAAACCTGCATTTTGCTAGTGCAGATGAACAGAACTACAGTATTGAGGACTGTATAGAGTCATGCACAAACAAATATGCTCTCAATGCATGCGTTCTATTGATATGTTTATTTAATTAATTTCAGTGAGCTAATGTTGTTTCCACACACATTTATGATAACAATTATACACAAATTTTAAACCACCAACAAGATTTGTGCCCCAGGTGCCCTTTAGTTTTTGTTTTTGTAGTCTACTATTACAGTATTTCTAATGCTAAAATATAATTGTTGTTGTCCATAAGTTTTCCATTTTTTTACAAAAAAGGTTGAACAGACAGTAAAAAAACTTCATTATTGCTGTTTTTACTCAGATGCCCAATTAAATTTATTACCTTGCAGTCTTAGTAGAGAAATACGTTTTAATGGTTCAATGTTAAGCTTGACTTCCTTCAGCAGAAGTTGAATGCGCCAGCTCTCGCTGTTTGAGTATAAAAACACAAATTAAGTTAAAAGTCTAATTGTTTGTGCTTGTTATTTGTAAATAGTTGACAATTATGACAAGCTTTAGTTTTAAACAAATTTTTGACAGATGAAATGCTCGGTTTAATAATCGTAAGCATTTTACATATGTTAAAATATATTAAATGTGTGTGAAAAAAAAAGTATATCTAAAACACAAAATCATAGTTTTTTTAGTGCTGACCAAAAATTTTCATGATTACGATAGATCAATCTCACAAGAAAACCTAAATATTTTATTTATTGTCAGGAAAGTGGATAATTTGTACAAATTTATGCGATTTTATTCGTTCACTGTAAAAAATGCTGAGTTCCACACCATACCTTCATAAAGTCCCAACACAAAACAATTGAGTTAACTTTAACGTAACACATTAAATGGATTGAACATAAAACAATTAAGTTGTCCCGATAAAAACTTTAGGTATTGTGTTGTTTCAACTCATTTTTTCAACTTATTTTAAACAAGTTGTTTAAACATGCAGCTAAAGTCTCTTTTTTTAGTGTATGCATATGCACAATTTAAAAAAAAGAAGAGGCATGCCCGCAGACCCAACCTATACCCTACCCCTTATTGGGGGATGAGCAAATCTTACTAAAACGGATAAGAATAAATCAAAAAGTTACAAATTGCTGCGAGATTGCATCAGATTTTTGCTGTAATTGAGCAGTCCTAGTGTGCTAGCTAATTGGGACTTACTGATTACTTCGCTTACTATTCACTTTAATTTATTCACCAAAATTAACAACTTGAAATAATTGTTGAGAAGAATAAAGTTTTAAAAAAGGATCACGTCTAGTCAAAAAACAAAGTTAATTTTGAGATAATCTGTTAGGGCAACTAGATAGGGTCGGGTTTATTTTAATTTCTTTCAGCAGACACGCAGTCAGTCTGAAAGCCTCTCCAAGACACAAGTTGCATGTCTAACTGAGTCCTCTATAAAGCACCAAGGCTAAAAATATTAAAGCTAAATAAAAATTCTAATGTTTGTTGGATGTCTAGCCGTTCATCCTGACCTGTCTGCAGTGTATATTTGTTGCTCTGTATGTGATGTAAGTGAAGAAAGGTATAGAGCATTTGGAAAGGGCAGCTGCTTGGGTCAGCTAATGTAAAAATAAGAAGATTTGTTTTAACAGAAGTCAGCTTGTCTTCTGTGCGTAAGATGTGTGGTTTACATGTTCAACAACAGCACTGTGAATTAGGGAAACTATTTCGTATGCTTGCGGTTTGAAAGGCAAAAACAGTCCCATGAACGCTAATGGAATGTGGCCTGTTTTTGGTTGAAGGATTTGCTATTGTGCCAGGCCTCGCAAGAATACTAGTTCACTGAGTAAAACCATCTACATTCACAATCAATGCAGTTGGTCTGTATGTGGCACAACAGATTAAGAGTTTGGGATACATCCTTATTTTCAATTATAGCTGGTTTCCTTTCTGTCTTTTAGCTGAGATTCTCTCATCCAGGTTTGGATCTTTCTGTTCAGTACTTGTTAGCCTTCATTATGCCTCTCATTCTGCAACATACCGAAATATTATGACCGGTATGTTCTTAATCAAATCAAAACTCTTATTTCGGTGTTACTTGAATGCCAGAGCTGTCGATTGAAATCAAGCGTAAAGGAAGTAGTTGATTGGAAACATGCTTTTTTTATATATGAATAAATAAAAGAGCTAAAATTTTATATAAGTAATCCTTAGATAATTTAACTGTAAGGTAATTAATCAGTGCTGCCACCGGTTTGAAATACAGTGCTCTTTTATTTTGTTACAGCCTTATTCCAAAATGGATTAAATCCTTTATTTCCTTAAAATTCTACACACAAAACCCTACATGACAATGTGAAAAAAAGATGTTTTAAAATTGTTTTGAAAACAAAAAACCTGAAAAAGTCACACGTACATAGGTATCCACAGCCTTTGTTGTGAAGTTTTAAATTGAGCTTAGGTGCATTCTGTTTCCTCTGATCATTCTTGAGATGTTTTAGCAGCTTAATTGGAGTTCACCTATGGTAAATTCAGTTGATTGAACATGATTTGAAAAGACATACACCTGTCTATATAAGGTCCCAGGGTTGACAGTGCATGCAGGACAAACCAAGCATAAGGACAAAGGAATTGTCTGTAGACCTCTGAGACAGGATTGTCTTGAGGCACAAGGCTAGGGAAGCACAGTGCCTTCCAACGAGCACAGTGACCTCCATCATCCGTGAGTGGAAGATGTTTGGAACCACCAGGACTCTTCCTAGAGCTGGCCGGCCATCTAAGCTGAGTGATCGGGAGGGAAGAGTCTTTGGGCGTACTCACACAATAGAGTTGCCTTGAACTGGGCCGAAGCACGCTTTTCCTCCCTCACAATTACATCATCGAAGATGCGCTGTTCAGTTTAAGAAGCGCTCTCGCTCTGCATGGTGGAGATTTTTTTAATATTGTTATGTCATTTTAGCCGTTTGGGATGCAGTGACACACAGTGAAATATTTTGTCGAAATATCTGCCTTTGACGCTCATAGATAATCATATAGTCCTGGTACTGCAGGCATTAGGACGCTTGCTAAAAGTGCAGCAGTCATGAATTGAGGGTTTGCGTCTTTATTAAACTACGATAGCTTGCATTCATGGAACAGTAAGAATGGTTAATAAATTCATATGAAACAGTCCCTTAAAAGTCACGTCTCGTCTTTAGTTTCGGGCTCAGTCGCGCTTTGCACTCACTGAGCCCTAGTGAATCGCGCTATGGCAAACCTCTTTCAACCGGGCCAGGGCCAGCCAACTCAACAGTGCCTGAGCCCAATTCAAAGCACTCACACTTAGCATTGTGTGAGTGCACCCTTAGTCTGGGAGGGGATCACCCAGCAATCTACCAATCAGGCCTGTATGGCAGAGTGGCCAGACGAAAACCACTCCTTAGTAAAAGGCACATAGCAGCCCACCAGAAATCACCTGGAATCAACTCTCAGACCATAAGAAACTAAATTCTCTGGTCTGATGAGACTAAAATTAAACTCTTTGGAGTGAATGCCAGGCGTTCCGTTTCGAGAAAACCAGGCACTGCTCATTACCAGGTTAATACCCTCCCTACAGTGAAGCATGGTGGTGGCAGCATCATGCTATGGTGATGTTTTTTAGCAGCAGGAATTGGAAGACTAGTCAGAATAGAGGGAAAGATGAATGCAGAAATGTACAGAGACATCCTCAATGAAAACCTGCTTCAGAGTGCTCTCGACCTCAGACTGTTTAATTAACAGTTTAAACTGGTTATCAAAACAAACTGTTTAATTGTTTTATTTTTATTGTTATTTAATCTCTCTTTATCCCTCTGCCAAGATTAGGTTGCTTAATTAGCGTGACGTTTTGTTCAGTATTGCTAAACATTTTAGATACAGGTATGTATAAAATAGGCTATGTAATGGAGGTGCAAAAATGGACACTTTGAAATTTGGGTGAATGTTTAAACAGACATATACTATTATGTAAACATGCATGTCCTATGTATTTTATTTTAAACACAACTAATTTTGTCTCAAATGAGCATAAACAGTTACTAAAGTAATCAAATGCTTTTATTAGCCTATAGATCTGTGCATTCTTAAAGTGAAACCTCTGTTTTCAAATAGACAAAATGAGAGATTCATTGCCACTCTTCACTAAATAACTATAGCAACTTTAATCAATATTTAAATACAGCAAACAAGCAGTGAACAAGATTTTATAGCTTGATTTAATTCCTGGCTATAGGCCATTGATTTTAATAGTCTAAACCTTTTTTTATTGCCAATATTTTCTTATGTTGGCTATGTATAATATCATTTGAAGCTGTCCCGTATTTTAAAATCCCAGTGTTGACAGGTATGGGTTTCATTCGAAATTTATTTAGTGTTTTTTATATTATATTTAGTATATGTATATAATTGTTCGATTTAAATGTTTTTATTCATTAAAAAAAATGTTTAATGTCATCCAAACATTTTTAAACATTTAACTTTTTTTTTTTTTTTTTAAACAGCGATATCATATAATGCCCTCCCTATGAAACACAAATCATATATCTGCTCGACTCTCTCAGTGCTTGACCTGCACTTCTTTTCCCAAGAAATTCAATGTCTCTGCATATTTGTGTAAAACATGTCCTCCAAGGTCAGCCGAAACATGATCCGGACTCTGTTTAAGAGTCTGCGTGAAATATAATTCAGTGTCGAAACGCGCCCTGCAATGCAGAAAGTTAAAATCTGCAGAAATGATAAGCTCGAACGACATTGAAACTGTAGAAGCGGAGGCGTGTGGGGTCCGGGGCAGGTTGCAGCGGCCCTGTACAGGCCCTGTACGGCTCAGTCTCGGAGCAGAGAAGCACAGAGGTGGCCAACTGAACAATGACTCTCTTTGTTTGTCGGCCTGGCTGTGCAGAGCCACAAGATGTCTTCGCCATATGAAGCTGATCATTGTTCCCTCTCCTGCTTTCCTTTTTCTTCCTTTCATCGGTTTAAGCAGCCTGTCCTGCTCGCCGTCAGCCTGACATGTCTCTCTCCCCAGGCACCCCAACAACCATTCAACACAAATATAAAGAGAAGTCACTAACACTTCCATCTCGCGATCGCACTTGTGTGTTGTTTCCTAGGTTTGTTTGTTTGTTCACTTTGACTGCCATATGCTCAACCGTGAGAAGAAGGGACACACTTTGCCTGCTGTTCCCTAGTCTTGGCATGTTTAGTACAAACAACAACAAACACAACTTATGTGCTTGTCTTGTCTTTTTTTTCAGATGGGGGAATTTGGCTCCGAGTGCCTGCAAAGCGTCTTTTAACACCTGACAGACAATGAATGTGAGGTCATTCGCAGGGTGGTGCTGTATTGGTCTCAGATTCCTCTCGACATGCATCATCAGGTATGCAGTGTTTTTTGGACGATTGTTGTATCTGTTTCATGGAAGGAGTCATTGGGCGTGAGACAGAAGAGTGTACGGTTCGGTTTCAGCCTGCTTTCTAAACCTGGCCATATGCCCCTTGTGCCTATTACTTTACTCCTCCCTGATCTGAGCGCTGAAGAGATAATACTTATCCATATGGCAGAATATTGTTTACAGTGTTGCTTAAAGGGAAATCTGAAGCACATGCAGCCTTCAATTCAGATTGTTGGGTCACAGTGGTCATTTCACCTAAAGGTCCTGTTATCCTGGCTTTTATGGGGAGTCTGTGCAAAAATTACCAGTTAGACATCAGCAGATTAAAGTTGAAGTGAACATTAGGGATGAAACCATTAACCTGTATCACTATTAACCATGCTTTAATTCACCGTGGTTAATTAATCTTAAAGGCTTCTCAACACTGTTTTTCTGCACAGAACAAAACTTCTGCAACTAAACAAAGTTATGCCAACTGTATGCTAGTTTGAAGTTCGGAGCTTGTACACTGAGGTGAAAACCCATGCACACAGGATTAACTACAGTATGGCTTTGGCTATTAACTAAGGGCCGTTCACATATTGTGTCTTTTGCGTGCACAAGTTTGTTATTTTCAATGGAGGCATGACTTGCAAGCATATTGGGAGTGACGTGCATTTGGTGAACCACGTGACGCTTTTCTAATGAATGAGTGACATGAACCGGACCGATTAGCTTCATGTTTTGTATAAAACAGAGATGTCCAAAGTAGGGCCGGCGGGCCAAAGTTGGCCAATTGTAACCTTTAATTTGGCCATCCCATTTTAGAGTATGATGGAGAGGGTTCCTTCAATACAGAAATCATGATTTCTATTTTGACGTAAACATTATTTTTGTTTTATTGCTGAGCTATAAAAAAGCAAACAAAAATTAAATGTTTCAATTAAATGTTGTAAATGAATCAGATTTTAAAAAATGTAAATATTGTCACTCGACTGACAGAGGATTATGCAGAAGACATTGGCAAGCAAATCATGTCAAAAACTAGTGTAATTCTGTTATAAATTATTATTCTGTTATTAATTATTTAGTTTTATTGTAATAAATTCATTACTAAATGTCAAAAAACTGTATTAGTGAATATAAAGCAATAGCAATGTTTTCTTGTCATTTCTAAATATTATTAAATAAATCAGGAAATTACCCATGGCAGCTATTTACCACAATCAAGATTGGTTTTTGGCCCTTCATTAAAAAGTCTGGCCGCCCCTGGTATAAAATACATACATTTCTACTCTAAAGAAAGAAAAAAGGAAAATACTAAATAATTTTGTTATATAGTTGATTAAAAGTGCCTTTCAGACAGGGTTCGGGTTATCTTTAAAAGGGAAATACTTAGCAAATATGTAGCTTAGATGTACATTGGACAAATACAATTTTATTTATTTATTCTTATTTATTTATTCATTGTTTTGTCATTTATTTTCAGTGTAAAATTATTACTTATGTTTAAATGTTAAAACCTTTTTTCACTTATATTTAAGTCTAAAGAGAATTGGACTTGATTGTTTTTACTGTACACTTTCAGAAATAAAGGTATAAAATCAGTCTCTGGGGCAGTACCCTTTCAAAAGGTACCTTTTTGTTTCTAACATGTCCTTAATAGTACATATTTATACCTAAAAAATACATATCTGTACATCATAGTACCTTAAAGGTAAAAAAGGTGTGCCCTAAAGGTACTTATGTGCAGCTTTAAAGTGCAAAAGTGTACCTTTTGAAAAGGTTCCACCCCAGTGACAGCTTTTGTACCTTTATTTCTAAGAGTGTACTGCTTACTGAGCAGCAATAAATAACACTTTAAAATATAAGGAGTTTTCATGTGATTTTCTAAACAAGAAGCGTTTTGAAATTAATGAATGCATAATAACCGTAATAACCATGAAATCAAGGGTTATTTCCCAGACTATAATCGTTGCATCCCTAGTAAACATTGGTACTTGAGATATTTAAAAAATGTTTGATATTTTGGTGATTTGTATCATTTTACTGCAGTCAAACATTATAGAACCTTTTTAATCTTGAAATCATTTAAAAATTGTGGGTTGTATTTTATTTACACCAGTAGTTCTGTCACATGATCAATAATAAATATATTGAATATACATACAGCGCACATGAGCTAGACAAACACTGAGATAACTAGAGTAGGTCACTGCTTAGTTCTAATTATCCTAAACAGGAGTAAGACATAAGGTTTTAAAACATGTTTCATGAGTTGTGCTGTGTGACAGGTTCATTGTTCTGCTGGCAGGGTAGGCAGTGAATGAAGGAAAAGAACTTCATGCTGCCAAAGGAAGCTTTTCATAAACATTTTCATTCACAACAAACATAATTTCCCATCGAACACAAATAAATTAAACTTGCTTTTATCACTGAAGTGAACTTTGGAGAAGTTTTCTGTCCACTCAACATGCTCTTCAGCATGATTTGGTATATTCTTTTGATTCTTTTCTTTTCTGCATATGTCATACAGCATATGTCTAATATATTTGTGTAATATGTAACCAAACCGATGAGTGACAGTTTACTGACAAGCTATGCAATAAATGCATGATACATGTATGCATGATTTTGTCATGCAGTAATGAAAACATTGAGCGATAATGACAATTGCTTTTCAGTAAACGTCTGCTGCATCTGTTAGAACCACCGATTTTACTACACTACCTGACAAAAGTCTTGCGGCCAATCCAAATTTTAGTAACAACAAATAATAACTTGACTTCTAGTTTGTCATTTAGTATCAGAAGTGGCTTATAAGAAAGACAAAGGCCTCTAGATTACGCTTATTTTACAAAAATAAAATATGATCATGCCTTGTTTCTTAATTTTTTTTTGGACAGTAAGGTCTGACTTTGCTTAGACAAAAGTCTTGTCATTAAACATGTAATAAATAAATAATGTACAGTATTAAATATAAATTCATGGTGCAGTGGGAAAAGAATCAATGTTGTGTATGACTCCTATGAGCTTAGAAGACTGCATCCATACATCTCTGCAGTGACTCAAATAACTTATTAAAATCATCTGGAATGACTTTGGGTTCATCTTCAATGCCTCCTCCTTCTTCTTTCCTTCGTCTTCATGTTCATGTCTGGTGACTGGGCTGGCCAATCTTGGAGCACTTTGACCTTCTTAGCTTTCAGGAACTTTGATGTGGAAGCTGAAGTATGATAAGGAGCGCTATCCTGCTGAAGAATTTGCCGTCTCCTGTAATGTCATTAGTAGCACAAAAGTCTTGATACCTCAGACTGTTGATTTTGCCATTCACTCTGCAGGTCTCTTGCACTCCCTTATACTAAATGTAACCCCAAACCATGATTTGTCCTTCACCAAACTTGACTGATTTCTATGAGAATCTTGGGTCCATGTTCCAGTAGGTCTTCTGCAGTATTTGTGATGATTGGGATGCAGTTCAACAGATGATTCATCTGAGAAATCTACCTTCTGCCACTTTGCCAAATGATCAACTAGAAGTCAAGTTTTTATCTGTTGCTCTTACAATGGGATCAACGATAAGACTTTTGTCAGGTAGTGTAGATTACAATTTCTATTTAAATTCGATTTATTGTGCAGGCCTATTCTGAACATCCCACTGTTAGCGTTTTGTTTGTAAGATGAAAAATGTCAAGTTGTAAAGTTAAAAATAGTAAAAAAAAAAAAAAAAATTAATTAATAGCACACCTTTAACTTCTGCCCCATTTCTTTGCATTGGATCTTTCTGGCTTTGTACACAAGAATAATTCCTATGTAAATGCTGAGCAACACATCTAATTGAGAGCAGAAGTTCAAGCGCATTCGGGCAACTCACTGACTAGCTGACTTTGAAAACATGTACTTCTGCTCATCCCTTACTTTTAGCTTAGTCAGCTCTTGCTTTAATCAGCTTTTTCTAACTACCGGGTTCTTCTCTGCTCTTTATTAAGACATCATGCTGCCAGGATTTCATAGAAGCTTATTTTTACAACAGCTGTCTCTTAGCACGATTTTAGACGGCTCCATCTCCTTTGTACCTCTGCTAAGTGGCATATTTCTGGAAGAAGTGCTCATCCCGACTGCGTCGCTCTTTTAAGCCAGGCTTAAAGAAGTTATCACACACCTTCCTCCCACTGCAAAGAGACAACAGATAAAAATAGATGGCACCAATGCTAGTTAATGCCTGTCGCCCCAGACACATGCATTTGCATATCTTTTATGTTCGTGTGTATTAGTGTTTGTGTGTGTGTGTGTGTGTTTTTTCCGTCTTTTCCATCGCCCGTTTCCCTTTTTCCTCCCCTCATTTTCCCCCTCTTGTGCGCATTGTGTCTTGTGTTTTGGATCCTCTTGGGGCTCGGTGTGCTTTTAGGAGGGGTGGGCAGTCCAGAGATCAGCTCTGAAAGGCAACAGCAGACAGTTGGGTAATTAAAGTTTTGGAAAGGCAAGTCTTTTCTGCCTGTATTTTCTTTCAGTCCCTTTAGAAGAGTGTACCGGCCTGTCTGCTCTATCAAGGACTTGGTATTGAGTCCAGAGCTGTAGGGCAGCCATCTGGCCCGAAACCACTCCTTTAGTCCTGTGAGAATGCTTCGACTTTTACTCTCCCTCTCCTTCCCAAACCGGGCTGGGCGATGCTCTGTCAATGGCAAAAGAGCTGAAAAAAGAGCACTGCTGATTTTCAACACTTATGTCAATGTGAGAAAGTGTCTCGAAACGCTCTCTTCCAATCAACTCACTGATAAAGATGTGAAATCTTACAAACCTTAGACTTACAAAACTATTTTTTGCTGCCAGAGCAGGGACTAAAGTGTTATTTACTGTTGGAAAGACCCCTTGACCTGCTGCTTAGAGCTTTCATTGGAAAAGATCAGATGCTTGTGCTGTTGCTAAGATACGCCAAACGGTCATCTCGGTTTTGCATGAAGCGTTTAGACTTTTGAAACTAAATTTAAAATGTATTTAAATGATGAAATTAAGTGAAATTTTGTGCAATTAAAAGCTTTTTAAGAAGCTGGACCAACAGCAGTGCTGTGTTTGTGCCATAGAAATAATCACTCAAGAGCACAAACTCATGCAAAGTGGAAGTGCAACATTATTCTTTGCCTGTTTTGTCTTTTTGCGATCTTAAGCATGCGGTTCTACTGTAGATAAACTGACAAGGCCATCACTTGAGGCCCTTTTATCTGCAAAGTGCATCTACAGTTAAATAAATAACATCATAGATGTGTTTGCGTTCATGCAAAAAAAACACTTTCAATGCTCTTTCATAATTGCTGATGTATTGAAAAAACATCTCCATTTAAGTGAGTTCTACTGCAGCAATCCTCAATACTACCTAATAAATTAATAAATAGTGATTTAAAGTAGCAAGCAAACTTCATACTTGGCAGGAATAAAGATATGGATTTATGTCGTCTCTGAAGATTTGAGATTTTAGTCTAAATGATGAGCCAAGTTGTGTCATCAACAAGTCATAACATCCACTAATGATGTTAATTATTAGATACTGTATGAATATTTTTCTGCTAGGTGGTCTGTCTGCTAATTGCCATTTGAAAGCTGTTTTATGTTGCTCTCCTAGCTTGTTTATATTGAGGTCATAGTGAGAACATCACAAGATCACATTAGGTCACTAAATACCCCACTCTAGACAAAACATAAGATGCACTATATACATGTATTTACTGATTGGTGGGTGGATTTCCTTTTAACAAAAGCAAACTAATTGATTTTCATCACTGTTACTTGATACAGTAGTTCACTTTTTAATAGACACTTTTTCTGTATTTTAAGATCAGACCTTTTATATTGGTTTTACATTAGGCAATACTGATCTACAGGGTGTCGCAAGTCTTAAAATAACTTTAATTTCAAAAACAAAATTTTAGGCCTTAAAAAGTCTTAAATTCTCTGAAATATTGTGTTTTTGGCCTTTAAGGACCATGAAAATGCACTTTTTCAACCACAGAATTTTTTTCAAAAATGCTCCGAGATGGGCGTGAAGCTCTGTGAGCAGAGGGTGGAGTGGGCATGGACAGTAGAGAAGGGGAAAAAGAGGGGAGCAAACAGCTGTTGTCAGTTTGCTCACAGAATGAGACAAACTGCGAGGAGACCAATAATTTTATAGTTTACAGTTAAAAAAGTTAAAATGCAAAGACAAGTTAAAATACAAGTTAAAATGCAAAGAAATAAACAGTAAGTAATTTAATGCCCTGCTACATATGTTATTTATAATTTCATATACACACAACAGTTTGTTATATCATCATAAAGATAATCGTGTAAATATAAACACTATAAATGAGGAGGACTTCTCTCTTCCTTAATCCTGGGTCTGAATGCAGATACAGTGGATAGCAGGGCTCTTGCTCTGTCTATTCCAACCATTAACCCTGCCGGTAATCTGGAAAATTTTAAACATATGCCGAACACAGCAGTACGGATATAGGCGATGTGCCTGAATGGTAACAAACTAATAAAAGACAAAGTCCACCATTCTCCAATTCACGTACAGCTCTTTCAACAAAAATGCTTACTGCAAACCAACAGCTTTGCTGTATCGACCCTGACAGAATTGCTGGGAAAAACATCCGACAAATCCTGTGGATCAGGGGAACAAACACATACGACCCTTGCCATGCACACACATGGTCTCACCCAGTCATTGGATCTCACAGCTTGGCAGGTCTGCCTTGACTTCGGAAAGGATGTGCTCTCATGAATAATTAAGAAGCAGGGTCTTCTCATAGGATAAAAAAAACTCCGGTATAAATAATAATGAGAAAGCAACATGTCATCACTCCACTAGCAGATTTGCTGTAAGTCATCGATTTTGATCCTGCCCCAAAAATAATTTTAAACCCGAAAGATGAAATCAGCTGACAAAAGCTCAAAATTATCCAGTTTTCCACACAATTAAAGCTGACAGGTGCTAATGTTGTGTTAACTGATGCTCAAATCTGTTAAAATCTCAAAAAAGAACTCCAAAAAAGTACTTGAACCTTTAAATAATTTTAAACAGGTCAAAAGTAAAGTCAAAGTAAAGCTACCCAATCGGGCTGACACCAAATCAACAATAATCCATCTCAAAACTTTTTTTTATGTTTGTTTTTGTTGCAAAGAGATACACTTTACAGCTGTTAGACATGTTTACAGCAAATTCTTATAAGTAAACTCTCTAAGCAGGGAAAGAAAACTAAAGCAACACTTCCCTACATGATCTGTCATTAAAGCGGGTCGCACACCTGACACACATTACAGTTGAAAGTAACGCAGATGCGCACATTTACATGTTATTTAAAATGAAACTATTCAGAAGGCGCTTTATGGCGTGGCAGAAATATGAAATGTGTCCTGAGCTGTAGCTGGCCGTGGACAGCCGTCAACTTTGCTGTGTACCCTGATAGAAATCTGTGTTTAGAATTCTAAAATGCATGACGCTGTTTAGCGCGGCGCATCCAGTGTGCGACCCCCATTAATACAAAAACTAGTTACAAAAGTACCTGGGCCATTATAAAAATTCTTAGTGTTTAAACCTGTGTATGTTTCATTCATACTGGTCTTAAAAGGGTCTTAAAAAGTCTTAAATTTGACTTGAAGAAACCTCCAGAAACCTTGGACCTGGCAAAACAATAGAAATGATTACTTTTTATTTGAAAATTTCTCTAAAATTGGTTGAATGTATTAATGTTAAGCAGCAAATTTGTTTTCAGAATTGTTGATAAAACATTTAAGCGCTTAAAATCAGCATGATAAAATGATTTTTGAAGGATCGGTTGATACTGAAGACTTAAAGAGCCCATATTATGGGTTTTTGAAAATTCCCCTCCATGTAGTGTGTAACACAGCTCTAAGTGAAGTGAAGTATCCAGCTAAGGCTTAAATCTGTTAGTGTACAGTGTTTAAAACGGTTGATTCATCTATAAAAGAGTCGACTCATAGTGCTTCAAACGAGTCGCCTTGATACCGATTCATTAGGTGTTTCGCCATGACGTACAAACGAAACCAAGTTATTCACGTGCACGCGCAAACCCGGGAGATTTCAAACCTGAGGCCCCGCCCTCTGACGCAGAAACCCAGACACACACACAAACACACACCCACAAACACACACACACACACACACACAAACATGCCGGTCGATTGAAGTCACACTGCAGATGGATATATTGAGTCTCTACCCAAACATGAAACCTTAGCATTATAGCCAAGCAGTTGGAAACTACTGGAAACTTCTGGAAGCTACATGCTACAAAGAATACTTCATCAGCGTTTGTTAAAGGAAGGATCAGTAAAGAGTTACTTACTGATGGACGTCAGGATTTTTCTTCCTCCATTTCTCAAGTGTAAGTACGTGCGATTAAAGTTGCCTCGTTGACTCTAGCTTACAAATGTATTTAGTTGTGATTTGTTACTTGTAACCGCGTGTACTGTATCAGGTTAACTGGCTTTATTCTCTTATCGCGTGCAAAGTCTTGTTAAAAACGTGACGCGTGCTGCGTTAACGGAGCTCCGTGGACGAGGAGTAGTGTGTGTGTCTGTGTGTGCGTGTGCGCGCGCTGTCGTCCGGAGGTGTGTGTGTGTGTGTGTGTGTGTGTGTGCGCGCGCGCGTTGTCGTCCGGAGCAGGGTTAAGTGCGTGTGTGTTTGTGCAATATGTGTGTGTGTCTGTGAAAAGAGCAGAGTGAGAAGCTAGGAGATCTCCTCAACTGCTTTTGGAGTTTTTGCTCAATAAAATAGTCGTCTGTATTTTCAAGTCCATAGTCTGTATTTACATTGACCCACTGGCAGCTAAACTCCACGCCTACACCATCGAGCGTGTATGAACTGTGATTACTTTTATATTGCTGATTAGCTGTTGTGCATTTCACTCTCTCACTGAAGGCAGTCGACCAATCGCGACAGACTGTCATTGGTCCAATCAGCGCAGATTAGCTTCGCGCTAAGGAGGGGTTTGGGAACAAATGAATCACTGGACGATTCATACGGGAGTCGCTGGGATAATTAGGTAAAAATAAATGCAGATTATAAGACCATGAAAGTGTTTTTTGACCTTGCATGCATATTAAACTGTTGTTGGAGACCCTTACAACCAAGATATGACCCTATTTCATGTATAATATGGGCTCTTTAAATATTAATACTATAAACAGCTTTGACATCACAGGAATAAATAGTGTTTTAAAATACATAGATAAAAATACATTACATATCTTTTTGAAGCCCTATATTTTAAACAATCACACATACATAGCCCCTTTGCTATGTTTAGCATTTTATTAAAATCACTTTTTACTCGTTCTTATGTCTAGCCTGAGGCATGTTGAACAGCCTCTGCATGTCTAAACATCTTTTAATGTTTAGCTTTCTAGTCGTGAGTTGTTAGAATTGGCATCTCAAGCCCTTTCCTATTTGTGGTTAGATTTACGATTATGGATAAAATGCGATGTCTTACTCAGTCATACTTTAGATTGTATTCATAGTAACTCACCACATAAAACCCTTGTCTTACCTTAAATGAAAGATTTTGTACTTTGGTCCAGCCTCATCGAATATTAGAAGATATTTGCCGTGTTCAGACCCATCACTTTATAGTTGTTGTTTTTTTTTAAGCTGCTTTATTGCCCAGAGTAAATAGTAAACAGTGGTAAATATGGTGGGTTTGTCAGAAGGTCAGTCAGAAGATCGAGTTCAAGGCTAGCTCATTTTGAGACTGCTCTGCATCTTTGTCATGCAGCTGTATGGCTCTTATTCAAGGCTTAAGCAGGAGTTAGGAAACTATTGACACTTCCTTTAAATGCATATGAGGGATTTATGCCAAAGCGTTTTTTCCGTCTCTTTTCATTTCTCAGTTTTATCAGTTTAGACGTGTTACTGAATGTTAAGCATTCTAAAAAGACATTAGTGGCATATGCTGGTCGAATAAAAAACGGTGTACCATATGCTGTATGTGAATGAACACACATACACAAAAGCAAGTTCATTTCAATTATATGAGCAGTCTACCTCTCAGAAGCAATTACCATACAGTGCCTTTAAGCCGCCCTTTTCATCCCAGACATTCCTGCTTTATAATGATTAGCTTCAGAAAACAAGGCTAACGACCTTGTGACTTCCATCTACAGTATATTTATGTATGGGATAATGTGCATCCATTTGGTTTATTTAGCAAAATAACACCTATATATGGGAGAAAGCATGGTCGAGGGAGAGAGAGAAAGAGAGAGAAATTACTCATAATACTGTGTTATTAGTTCAATCAGTTGCTTTTTGGGAATAACATAGCTTGGAATGTCATAATTGACGAGCAAGAATCATTATTATTAATACACAAAAGGGTTAATAATGACTGAGATCTCATATCATGAAAGAGCATATGGACGTGTTGATATGCAGGTTATCGATGCTCATTTTGCATGTGCTTCTGTAAGTTCCCACCAGAATTCAGTTACATTTTTAGAGAGAGAGAGAGATAGAGAGAGAGAGAGAGAGAAAGAGAGAGAGAGAGAGCTGACAGTTATAACTGACAGCTTGGGTTTTATAGTTATTCGCATGAGGATTCACTGACATATTAGGTTTGAGGTTGAAGCAGCTGAGCAAGCTTTAACATGAATATGACTATTTGAGGTTTTTTCTGCCACACTATATTTGGAGTAGCAGCGGTGATGATGCCACCAAAATGTTTTGCACCATTGTTCTACATGCACTACTGCAGGCTTACAGGAGCAGATGTCATCCAGATTGAGTTCCCATGCTATTGCTAAGAATTGCTTAGTCACATGAAAGTTATGTTAATATTATTTAGCTGAATTTCTCAAACTGAAATCTTTTGTAATGTCATATAAATATTTTACTGTCCCTTATGATTAATTTACTGCCATGGCTAAATAAAAGTAAATCTTAAATCTTTATATTTAAGGGTTCTTTCACACCTGTGGATTGATTCTTTTGTTCAGAGTCAGGAATTAAAATTGTTGCAATGTTTTTTTTTTCTTTCACATGGCAAAGTTTCTAAACGAACCAAAATAGCTAAATTAAAGGGCACCTAAGTTACCCCTATTTTCAGATTTATTATAAGTGTTTTGTGTCTCCAGAATGTATGTAAAGTTTTAGCTCCAAACACCCATCAGATTTTTCATTATACCTTTTACAAGATTCTATTTTATACGTTTTTCCACCAGGAGGGCTGTTTTGTTGTACTGTGCCTTTAAGGCTAGTCCTCCCTGCCTACCGTTTCTACGTGCCTTTCTGCGTGCCTTAATCTCCTCTTTATGACACATATATCTGTCCAAACTTGAAAAGTAGATTTTTTACCATAGATGCCCTTTAAGTCACGTGTGAGTAAACTCTCCTCACATTGGTCAAAGTTTCACGGTTTATTTTGCAGAGTCCTTATTTTATTTTATAACAATAAGCAACAAGGCAATATAAGCAAAAAGCTGCACTTTCATTTTGAATGGTGACACCTATAAACAACATCATCAGTTAAAAATCAGATGTAAGACTTTCCCATACATAGCAGTTGGCTTATACAATATAGACTTTACATTATAGAGAGAAATAACAGATAAACCAAGACTGCTGTTTGGTCAATTTTCCTAACAGATAAACAGTTCTCCTTAATAGTAAACATGCTTTCACTTTCGTATTTGATATGAAATGCCAGCCTGATCTCATGAGGAAACCTAAGTATTTTACATTTTGTTAATTTAGTGGCTAATTTGTATGAGTTCAGTTGTACGAAAATGTAAGATTTTAAAATGGAGACATGGCACCCAACCCCACCCCTTACCCCAACCGTCATTGAATGATGAGCAAATCGTACTAAATTGTACGAGTTAGATCGTACGAATTCATACGAATTAGCCACTAAATCAAAAAGTTACGAATTGCCGTGAGATTGCATTGGAAATGCACATTTACCAGTAGGAATGACATCCTGCTCTGTTCATAGTTCTTTCTTCATATAGCCGTGTATGTATATATATATATATATATATATATATATATATATATATATATATATATATATATATATATATATATATATATATATATATATTACATATCCAAAATTCACTGTGATATAGCCTGATTCGGATTGTATTGCTTTCTCACTACAATTGATTCCCCTACCACAGTTCGTTTTAATCGAAACGAGACCACTTCATTCAGGCGATCTCGTGCCAGATTCCAAAACAAAAGTCTAGGTTTGAAAACACCCTAAGTGATTTTGATCCATTTTTTCTCATGTATGACACAGCATTTTAATGCCACCACTGGACTGTCTAGAGCACAGATATCAAGTCCAATTCCTGGAGAGCTGCAGCTATGCAGAGTTTAGTTCCAACCCTGCTTCAACACACTTACCTGTAGGTTTCAAACAAGCCTGGAGGAATCAATTAGTTTGATCAGGTGTGTTTAATTAGAATTAAAGCTAAACTGTGCAGAGCTGCATCCCTCCAGGAACTGGATTTGAAACCTGTGCTCTAGAGTGATGTATCATTCGTCTGTCTGGCAGTCTGATGGACGAGTCTAGATTTGGCAGTTGTCAGGAGAATAAAATCTCACCTGAATGCATTGTGCCAAGTGGAAAGAGGGGGGATTATAGTTTAGAGCAGTTTTTCAAGAATTAAGCTTGGCCCTTAGTTTCAGAGAGAGGAATTCTTAATGCTTCAGCATACCAAAATAATTTGGATAATTTTATGCTTTCAACTTTGTGGGAACTGTTTGGGCATGGCGATTCCTGTTCCAACATGACTTCACATCATTGCACAAAGCATGGTCCTTAAAGACATGTATGAGTGAGTTTGATGTGGGGGAACCTGAGTCCCAACCTCAACTCAACTGAACATATTGGGATGAAATAGAGCAAAGACTGTAATCTAGACTTTCTTATCCAACATCAGTGCCTAATATATTGCAAATGTGCTTCTTAAAAAAGTTTCCATAAACACAATTGTAAACTTTATGGAAAGTCTTCTCAGAAGAGTCATTGGGATGTCATTAAAGATCATGTGCATTTAAAGGCAATATAGTGTCTGTTTTAATAGACATTTTGTATGTGACTTCAGAAGTTGCTTTTGAATTCCTGTTTAATCAAGTGTTTTTATTCAAATTTGTATGTTGAAGCTAGAATAAATTTTGTTTTGAAACAGATGGTCTGTTTTACGTTGTAACATATTCTGTTTAGTTCGATATTAAATATTTTTTTTGTTTTGTTTTTTTGTTATCAATGCATAATTCGGCCAAGTTGCCAGTTCGCAAACCTCATCCAGCTTTGTTATTTTGGGGGTCTGTTTCTGGGCGAACCTCTCTTAAATGCCCTAAAATTAACCATAATGGAAGATGGCTGCTGCAGCTTGTTGTAATTAACTTGTCCTGATAATGTCTGGTAACATTGAACCTCCGCCAGCGTGCAGAGCTGTCCTCTGATGGTGTCCACTAATGCTCCCGCTGTGGTGGTAACACTAACCTGGCTCACATAGCCTGCACTCCAGTGTCGGCCCGCTTTCTACTTCATCAATTCGAGGCGATTATTATGTTTCTCTATTTGTGAGTGTGAGAGGGAACAGGTTCACAATAGCTCCACCAGAACCGCTCTGTATGTGTGTGTGTGTGTTGTAGAGGTACAAAGGCTCCTTACCTCAGAGCATTGGCATTCCCTGAGCGAATAAGCAGGATACAGAAAGAGAGAGGGGTGCACAGTGGGGGTATTCATGGGCCCTGTCCCCACGGGAAGGAACCAAGGTCGAGTATTAGCCCCTATTAAAAAACAAAGGCAGCCCTGCAGGGGCCTGGCACTCACTGCATAGAGAGAGAACAAGAAAGGCAGATTTTTGGAAGATAGAGAGTGGAAGGACATTTAGGTTTAGGCCCTCAGAACTACCTCCTTAAACCATCCAAACTTTCATTGGAACCAATTGGATACAGTTTCGGATTAAACAGTCATTCCTGTTTGGTTCTGTTGTCCAGCACAAAATATAAGTTGAAAAGAAAAGGAATAGATGTTTTAAGGTTACTTTTTGCCAGTAATAGCACTGAATGGATTTATCCAAAAAAAAGTTAAATGTTGAAATAGTGTTGCAAAACAAAGAAGGCCAAAAGAAAAGGCATTGACAATCCTACAATAACCCTACTACTAATTACATATTAGTAGTTTGTCATTTTGAAATATTTATTCTGTCCATTTAAACTACTTCTTTCAGAGTAACCGAGTAACACATTATTTAAAGCAGTAGTTTACCAAATATTATCCTTTGATTTATAATTACTCACCCACATCGGACCTAACCAAGTATCGTTCTACTGTTTACCACAAAAGAAAATATTTGAAGCATGTTGATAATTAGTCTTTGATATTCATAGCATTACGAGTCCAATATCCTAATACTCTCCAAAATATCTACTTTGTTCCCATTTGGAATACCATGAGGGTGAAAAACAGTGAAAATAGTTTTCTTTTTCTTTTTCTCACACTTTTACTGGCCACATTACGCATGTGGTTTGTACTTTGGATACTATGAAAAGTTGAAATCAGGATTATTAGCCCCCCATTGATTTTATTATTATTTTTTTATATCTCCCAAATGATGTACAACAAAGCAAGGAAATTTTCACAGTATGTCTGATAATAATTTTTTTCTTCTGGAGAAAGTCTTGTTTTATTTCATCTAGAATAAAAGCAGTTTTCAATTTTTGTAAAAACATTTTAAGGTCAAAATTATTAACCTATTTAAGCTTTTTTTTTTTAATCTACAGAGCAATCGTCATACAATGACTTGCCTAATTACCCTAACCTGTCTAGTTAAACCTAATTAAGTATTTGAATGTCACTTTAAGCTGTATAAGAGTGTCTTGGAAATATTATTTACTGTCATCATGGCAAAGATAAAATAAATCAATTATTAGAAATTAGTTATTAAAACTATTGTGTTTAGAAATGTGTTGAAAAAATCTCTCAGTTAAACAGAAATTGGGGGGAAATATAAACAGGGGCTAATAATTCAGGGGGGTTAATAGTTCTGACTTAAACTGTGGATATGTAGTACAGCATCTTACTAAAACTGTTTGCATGTCCAAGGACTTTATTTAGCTGAACACAGGCACAAGTTGCTTGATAAAACATCATTCAATAAAACAAACAACAACAGCAACTTCTTTTTAGCTCAATCCTGAAATATTTTACAACTCCCTCCAGCTCTCCAAAAATGTTCCCATCTACAGAAATGGAAAACATGTGCTTATATCTAAGTACAGCCAACATCTCCTCTCCTGTGTAGCAGTTAACTTCTCCATGGCAACAGTAATTACCATGCATGTCTCTAACGATGAAGCGGAAAGTGCCATTTTTACAGAATTATGGACTTTAATGTGAGAGGAGATGCACTGTTCCTGAATTAACCTTGAGAAGTGTGTAGTAATGAGGACACCAGTGATTTCTTTGCTTGCTGTTTTTATCAAGGTAAATATACTGTTTTGATCGCAATATCCATTTAGACTTATGTTCATAATCTATGCATTGACATTTCATATTTTATTGTTTCTTTTTAGACCATTAAATCTGTTGATTCCTACAGAGTTTTGTCTCTCCATTCATTTGTGGTGATTCACAGAATCACAATGCTTTTCTCCTCTTGATTAGAAAGATGTGGAAGGAAGCCTGGGCAACTCTACAATGTCTTATTTGCTTTAGAACAAACTCACTTCAGTAAATAAAATAAAAATCAAGCCTGAAAGGGGAAAGAAGTTATTTAGAAGCTCAGAAAGTTTGACTCTAAAACTTGACCACAGGATGAAGCAATGTCTTAGTCATAGGCTCTCTGTGGCTTTCCATCCATCGCACCTGTGGGCAGGTATCCTCCTCCCTTCACATCTGGCTCATTCATTGCAGATTCCTAACATGCTTCTCCCACAAGCTCGGCATCTTACAGCCTGTCTTGCGTCAGGATCGAGTAACATAAATTAGCGTGTCCTCAGACAACCCATGTACATTTAGACTTGGGCCTCTCAGGCTGCCAAGGTCTTCAGCTCTATCTGCCAGCGGTCGGCTTGCAGCTGCAGTGCACTCAGACTGTTTGTATGTACCAGCTTTCTCTCTCCCCCCACCCAAATCGAATTCCATTCATATCCCCCAAAATAACTCTGCCTAATTGCCCACACTGGGCAACGATGAGAGGATTTATCACCGAGATTGATTTTATGTGCAATGAGGCCGTCGGTTAAAAGAATCAATTGACTGATATTGTTGAAGCTCACATTAGTGGGACAATTAGAGGCCTTGATGGGACACTTTATCCGCCTGTCTCTGCAAGCTCAAACCCATCTTTTGTCATCAGCATCACAACAACTTGATCGTATCGCACAGTGTTTGCCTTCATGGAAATTCGTAATTGGAATTCATTCTCTGGAGAGTCAAATTAAATTTGCACGTTATGACAGATTCGGAGTCAGCTCGTCAATGGCCAGAGATCGTGGGAATGTGGTATGAAACTGTGGCTGGCTCAAAGCGGGCATGGCTCTGGAGACCCAGTGTTTGTTTCATGGCATGTAACACTTGACGAGCAGCTCAGTGCTTTGCCAGACATGCAAACGCAGTCGGACGGAAAATCTGCCATTCGAAAGGTTCTACACATCTTTGCCCCTTGGTTATTTGTTTAATAAATAGTATGACTTGGACAAAACTTTTTATAATGGCAATAAAATATCCTTTTTTAAATTTGGAAACAAAAAAATAAAATGTTTGAATAAGCACTAGGGCTGCACAATGTTGTTTCGTCATCAGTATCACAGCGTGTGTGTCTGCAATAGTCACATCGCAAGATTTACAATGTTAAAAATTGGATTATGGTCAATCAAAAATTGAGTACACATGAGATTTGCAGAATCATTGCAACATATAACCTTAACAGAGTGCAACTTTATTATTTGCATGTGTTTATAGGGCATTTTAAGAAAGTGTAATGCATTCGGGTACAATAAGATAAAACATTAGTAACTTTGATGAAGAAGAAGTTACTGATTTATTATTACAGTGATGACTATACAGTGTTATTTTACATTACTAAATTTGTGTATTTGAATACTTTTTGACTCTTCGGAAAACCATAGAAAACTGTTTATTTACTATTTTTTTGCACTATTGTAATTGTTCTTGCTTTTTAAATTTCTTACACATGATTCACACCCTTACACATTTAACACAACCAATATAAATGAATTTTTTTTTTCACAAATAAAGCTATTCAAACCTTCTTTTTCATATCACAATATATTGCAGCAAAACAAAATATCGCAATGTCAGATTTTTCCAATATCGTGCAGCCCTAATAGGCACTAAAATTTGTTGGAATAACTAGAGGAACTTCTGGTTAGATACATTAAAGTTTGTGTAAGCACTATGCTAATGTTAAATGATTTGAATATATTAATTTCAGTTCATCTTAAATTTTTATTATACATTTTCAGCCAACAAAATAACAAAATAATTGCTTAAAATGACAGTAGAGATTAGAGATTTTTAATGTTGAAAACATATATATATATTTCTTTTTAACAATAATAATAAATAATGCCTTTTATTTATATGTACCTTTCAAACAATCAAGGACACCCTACAATACATCACAATATGTCACAATATGTCAAGGAAAGAAGAAAAAGTAGTAGATAGGATATTAGAACAGAAAATCATTAAAAACAATCCTGAACAGAAAAGTTTTTACCTGAGATTTAAAATAAAAATAATAAAGTCCACCTGATGAATATGCAATGGCAGGGAGCTCCATAAATTCAGCACTAGTCTTTTTAGGTATAGGAGTGATGGCGGAATGGTAGCAGTAGATAGCGTATTGTTTTTACTGTACGATGATCCAATAAATACAGTTTTGGTGAGCACAGGAAATGTGAGAGAAAAAAAATCTAAAATCTGAACTTAAAATTTTGAACAGTAGTTTATAGATGTCTACATTTGGACCATTTTTGTTGTACAGTGCATCAGGAAAGTATTCATAGTGCTGTACTTTTTCCTCATTTTTCATGTTACAGCCTTATTCCAAAATTGATTAAATTTATTTTTTTCCTCAAAATTCTACACACAATAACCCATAATGACAATGTGAAAAAAAAAAAATTTCAAAATTAAAAAAAAAACTAAAAAATCAGATGTACAGAAGTATTCACAGCCTTTGCTCAATACTTTGTTGATGCAGCTTTGGCAGCAATTACAGCCACAAGTCTTTTTAAATATGATGCCATGCTTGGCACACCTGTCTTTGGGATTTTTTGTTCATTCCTCTTTGCTGTACCTCTCAAGCTCTATCAGGTTGGATGGGAAGCGACGGTGTACAGCCATTTTCAGATCTCTCTAGAGATGTTTAATAGGATTTAGATCTGGGCTCTGGATGGGCCACTCAAGGACATTCACAGAGTTGTTTTGAAGCCACTCCTTTGATAATTTGGTGGTGTGCTTTGAGTCCCTGTCCTGCTGGAAGATAAATCGTCGCCCCAGTCTGAGGTCGAAAGCACTCTGAAGCAGGCTTTCATTCAGAATGTCTCTGTACATTGCTGCATTCATCGTTCCCTCTATCCTGACTAGTTTTTCTACTTACTGCTGCTGAAAAACATCTCCACAGCATGATGCTGCCTCCAATATGCTTTACTGTAGGGATGCTATTAGCCTGGTGATGAGCGATGCCTGGTTTTCACCAGTTCAAGTTTAGTCTCATCAGACCAGAGAATTTAGTTTCTTATGGTCTGAGAGTTCTTCAGATGCCTTTTGGCAAATTCCAGGTGGGGAGTGGCTTCCATCTGGCAACTCTACTATACAGGCCTGATTGGTGAATTGCTGCACAGATGGTTGTCCTTCTGTTAGGTTCTTCTCTTTTCACAGAAGAATGCTGGAGCTCAGACAGAGTGATCATCAGGTTATTAATCACCTCCCTGACTAAGGCCCTTCTCCCCCAATCACTCAGCTTAGTTGGCTGGCCAGCACTAGGAAGAGTCCTAGTGGTTGCAAACATCTTCCACTTACAGATAATGGAGGCCACTGTGCTCATTGTAACTTTTAGAGCGGCAGAAATTTTTCTCTAACCTTCCCCAGCCTTGTGCCTTGAGACAATCCTGTCTCGGAGGTCTACAGACAATTCCTTTGTCTTCATGCTTAGTTTATGCTTTGACATTCACTGTCAACCCTGGGACCATATATAGACAGGTGTATGTCTTTTTAAATCATGTCCAATCAACTAAATTTACCACAGGTGAACTCCAATTAAGCTGCTGAAGCATCTTAAGAATGATCAGTGGAAACAGAATGTAGCTGAGCTCAAAATTTTTCAGGTTTTTTATTTTTAATAAATTTGCAACAATTTAAAAAAATATTTTTTCACATTGTCATTAACGGGGCATTGTGTGTAGAATTTTAAGGAAATAAATTAATTTAATCCAGTTTGGAATAAGGCTGTAGCATAAAAATAATGTGAAAAAAGCCCTATAAATACTTTCGGGATGCATTGTATATTAAATTCTTCTTTTTATTTAAACGCATCAAATACATTTCATGTTTTATAGCATGTGCCTTTATTTAACTCTAGTCTTGAAAAAATAAATAACACTCTATATTAAATATTGAACCATACCATAAAACAACATGAAAAATTCTAATTTAATTCTTTGTTTGATTGATTATTTATTTATCACACAGCCCTAATTAACCTTAACTATTGTTAAAGCAAGTAATACTATGGCATTAAAACCTTTTACAATTTTACTTTGTTAAAAAATTGGTCCTAAATTCCATTTAAACACACATATTCCTGCATATTCCCCTGTCTTAGCAGCTGGTCAGTTCTGTTGCAGACAGATCTTCTCCAGTACGTTCTCTGGGCCGCACCACATGTGCCAGATGTGAGCCGTCTTTGTGCTCGGAGTCAACCCCAGAACATGTGAAGTTCATTATGTCAACAACTAGTCCATGTGTTACGTTTTGCTCCTTTTTTTTTTCCTCCTTCCATTTTTCTGATTTATTTCTTAAGGCTACCCCATCATGATGAATTTGCACTGCATCTTGCGAGTGATTGCGAATCATATCCAGAGAAAAAACTTCTTGGCTGGGCTTCAGACAGATATGAGTGTCCGCTCTTGATTAGAGCAAGGCCAGGCGATGGGGATCAGCTCTTGACAGGCCGTTTGTTGGATATATTTACAGCGCAACAAACACAACGCCTAAAGCTTGGAGGATTTTAAGCCACTTTAGTGACATATCTTGCCATGTTCCGTTAATTATCGTTAATACATTTCCTTTTCCAATCATTCTGTTTACAAGGACATGACATGTCAAGGGGTTTGTAAGTGTTTTCAACTCCAGACAGATGTTTCTTTTAGTCATTATTAGATAAACAATGACTTCCAGCCAAGGAAATCTCTACAGTTTGAAATGACATATATATCTTCATAACTGCATCCACGCCATATTTCTTTGACTCAACACCCCATTAAGAACAAGCTTCGTTGCCTGCGGTATATTTTACGAATCTTAAACCAATCTCACGTATCATAAATCAAATAATTTTAAGTTAGCCCTCATTTCTGCCCGTTTCATTATGTCACCGTGAAGAACTGTGTCCGGCCGTCTTAGAGCTCAAGTGGGAGAAAGAGGGGGTAGAGAGTGCACGAGTTTGTGTGTGTTCTGTCTTTTTCTTTTGCTGCAGACAGACTGGGGATGTCAGGTGCATGATGGGAAGTGGGTTCGCAGGGGACAGCAGTGTGGCGTAGGGCCAGAATCAATTGGCGGTGTAATGAGATGGCTTGGTGCCAGGTTTCCATGGAGCTCACTTTTCCTGTCCTTCACTGGAGGATTTGTAAATTAAAGGGAGAGAGAGAGAGAAAGCTTGGGAGGGAGGCAGGAGAGAGACAAACAGAAAGAAAAGGAGGGAGTGGGTGGCAGAGGAGTAGCAAAAGGGCACAACCAAAGGAGGGGGCAAGAGCTAGACAGAGAAAGGTGCAGTGATTTGCAAAAAAGAAAGGGGGATGCGAGACGGAGCCTTGGAATGCAGCCGCTCCGGAGAGTTTGGCACAGCGCAATTCGCCGAAGATGACTGGGCTTTGTAATGTGCACTGATGTCTTTCCGACATGCTTTGCTTTTTGATGCTGTGCTCAAGCTTAGGATCTTAAAGATAAGGTGCTCTTGGTTCAGGGATAAAAAGAAGGTCTCTCCATTATTGTGCGCCACACCGATATGCGATTTCCATTTTTGCCCCCCTTGAGCCAAAAATCTGTCTGATAAAGCGTAATGAAATCAGCGCAGCGATATGCCTCGCTTTAATCCAGCAGCAAAACGACTGTCGTGATTATGCAAGAAGTAGCTAATTAGCATTATAAAACATCATTTATTTCGAGAGTAATTCATGGTGTGACTCTTACAAGTAGCCGCATGCAATAAGTTCCTTCGCGTATCACTGCTTTTGTCAGATTGCGGGTACATTTCTGAATGCGGTATACTTCAAAACTGAAGGTTGTCTTGCACACAAAGAACTCTCAAATTGGACTGGTAATGTGAAGGTATTTTTGTTGTGACTTTTAGGAGATTCAAATGATAGCTCGCCTAAAAAATGTTCTCACCATCCAATATGTTGGTGTGTTTTTACATTAGTAGGATGTTAAAGAAGACTTTTTGGTGATTCTTTTGAAATTGATCATCAGTAAAATGTAAGTCAGTGGCTATTGGCCACTTTGGGAGTCATTAACTCATATACAGACAAAACAAAATGTACACATGGTGAAGCAAAATGATTTGTCTGTGAAGACACTAAAGGGGCTCGCACACTGGATGTGCCGCTTGGCGACGCGCCACATAGCGCCTTGCATTTTAGCAATTCTAAACATAGATTTTTATCAGTATCTGCGGCACCCATCTATGACTCAGGACACTGTTCTTATTTCTGCCATGCCACAGATCGCCTTCTCAATAATTTCATTTTAAATAACATGCAAATGTGCGCTTCTGGTGTGTAATACTTCCAACTGTCATGTGCGCGCTGTGTCATGGCACTGAGTGGCGCATCCGGTGTGCGACGCCCTTAAGGGCTCTATTTTAACAATCTAGGCGCAAAGTTTAAAGCTCATTGTGCAAAAGTATTGAGGGTGTGTCTGAATCTACTTTTGCTATTTTAAGGATGGAAAAATACGGTTTGTGCCATGGCGCATGGTCTAACAGGGTTGTGCTTATTCTTTTAATGAGTTATGAGTGTGTTTTGAGTATAACTTGCATTAAACCAATCTCCCATTCCGTCGCGCCATGGCGCATTTGCTATTTACATGATGAACTTTGTAAGTGGCAAAACTGAGTCGAAAATCTGAACGCTACACGAGGATAAAAAATGAGCCCCCTCTATTTGGCCTCTTTACTTTCTCTTTACTTTTACTCTTTACTCCTTTACTTTCGTGGAGTAGGGAAATGGTGGAAACTCACTCCACTGAAGACATCTGTTAGCCTACATATTTAATTTCATTTGTTAAGCACAAAGATTTGTTTTAAAACTATTTCTAAATTTAGTTCTCATTTCCAGCAAATTAATGAATGAAGTGTGGTCAAAAAACACATGTCCTCTACTTATGCCCCAAATGGTGATGCATACATCTCCAAAACTCAACAGGTGAACAAATCTAAACTTGTTTTCATTAAAGCAAATATAAATATACATATAATAAATAATACTGCTAATAATATTAACATTTATACAACTGCATGATGTCATGAATAAATTGACTTTACTAGTTAAACAACGTTGTGCAAAATATGAACACTAGGGTTGCGGTGGTTAGAAAATAGCAACAAATCACGCAAAACACATCATGCAACTTATTGCGCCGGACGTCTGATAGGGCCCTAAATGTTAGTTATGATTATTGCATTAATGGTGTAAAGATTCTTTAACTTGTGATTGTTTTATGTCATAGCACATGGATATCGTACACTTCATAGGGAATACAATTGTTTTGTAAAATTCAATTTTTACGAGGTGGGTCGTTAGCCCAACGCTCAACCCCCAACCTGGAGGACTAGGACATACACACATACTGTACACTACAGAAAACAGTTACCCAAGTCACCTATAGTGCATGTCTTTGGAGTTGTGGGAAAACCAGAGCACCCAGAGGAAACTCACACGAACATGGGGAGAACATGCAAACTTAACACTGAAATGCCAACTGACATAGCCTGGGCTTAAACCAGTGACCTTCTTGCTGTGAGACGACATCACTACACACTGTGCCACCATGCCGCCTCATTTGGAATAGCCATGAGTATTATTTTCATTTCCCTCTGTATGTTAAATGCCCTTTTATAATTGGCCATATACCATGTTTTTTTGTAATTCCTTGTTGTCCTGAGGAACGAAGTCACCAACCTCTTGATTGGCTTGAGAAGGATTAAATTATCAGTAGTTTTCACTTTTGGGTGAACTATCCCTTTAATTCATCCAAGGGTGTTTCATTCCCAGAATCCTTAGACTGACCATGTTGAATTTACTACCAGCTCTCCCACAGGCACCACAATGTTTTTGGCAAAGCACTTATTAATTTAATTTACTGTTTACCCAGACTCTGATAATCCTTTTCATTCTGATGACAAATTTACGGCTCTCATACTTTATGGGCTTTAAAGTCTTTAAGCTGGTAATTTATTTTAAATTAAACAAGTTTGCGGAAGCTGGAGCTCTGCTTGTTTTGGTGCCAAACTCCCTTTATTTGAGGGCTTGGTGTCGATGTTGAGGGTGCCGACTGGGCCTGTTTTGGAATTATATTAACAGTGCATGTGAGGTCAGTTGAGGACACACAAAAACTGTAACCTTCTGACAACCAAAGAGGAACTGAGTCATGATCTCTCCTTTTTTCTTTTTCTCTTTTCTTGGTCAATCGGTTTTTGACCAATCCTGAAGGCTGGATGGGACTGCGGTGGAACAGAGTGGATAGTGTTGCAGTGGTTCATGGATAGAGGGAACAAAGAGACTCTTCTTGTCCTCTGAGCCTCACATGCATCATCTTGCATAAAGCTTGTTCTGGCTGTACAGGGATGCTATCTTCTTGTTTTTCCAATACATTGTAAAGAGGTGGAGATAACATAAAGCAAAGAGACGAGGTGTGCCTTGAACCTTACCGCATATTAGAGCCAAATTACATTAATTGGTCCACCGGTGCTGTTTTCTCCTGACTGCAGACCACATTGTAATGAAAACAAAACGCCACTTTGGAGCATTTTCTTTCCCACGAGATTAACAGTAATTAACCAGTATCACTGCTGGGCAGCAGGTGATGTCTCAGTCAGGGACAATGGGCTGAATGGTCATGCTACATTTTGTGGTTGTAATTGAGGCACAGTTTACATGTAAAACAGGCACATGTTTTAACCTCTGTCAACTTCAGTTTGTTTTAATTTTAATTTTAATATTTTGATTGTTTTACTAAATGCAGTATTATCCCTTTGACTGTCGCTCTACAAAATGTTTGACTGTGTTTTTACTGTTTTAAATAATGACTGTTAAAGTAATTTAAAAAATTAAAGTCGTTTTTAAATAATGGTTTACACACAGCATTGCTGGTTTACAAAAAAATAACAATTAACAATCACAATCCTGTTTGGCTACTACACTTGATTTTGAAAAGAAAAAAAAACATGTTAAATGAGAATCTGAAATATTTTATGGCATACTTCAAATAATAAAAATGTTTTAGATTATTTTTTAAATAAATTGGTCTTACTTGGAAGGTTTTCATAGTATATATATATATATATATATATATATATATATATATATATATATATATATATATATATATATATATATATATATATATAAATATATATATTACTTTTAAAATGACAAATCAACCAATTGGTAGATGCTATTATTTTAGAAATTATGGGATGTGTAGTAACATTAGGAGCTAAGAAATGGGTAACACTTTACAATAAGGTTCATTAGTTGATGCATTTACTAACATGAACTAATCATGAACAAGACATGTACAGCATTTCTTAATCATATTTGAACATTCACAAATGCATTATAAACATCCAAGTCCGTGCTTGTTAACATTAGTTAATGCACCATGAGTTAACATGAACTAGCAATGAACAACTGTATTTTCATTAACTAACGTTAACTAAAATGAATAAGTACTGTAGTAAATGTATTGTTCATTGTTTGTTCATGTTAGTAAATGCATTTATTAACATTAACTAATAAACCTTATTGTAAAATGTGACCAAGAAATGCAATTCAAAAAAAAAAATTCTTGGTGGGGTAGTTAAGGGGGTTAATTTAGCATCATTAAGCTTTTCAATGCTATTCTTATTTTTTTATTTAGCTTTTTTTTTTTTTTTAAACATTTTAGTTTTAAATGAAGCAAAATGAGGAAGTAATGTATTATTAAATATATAGAGCATTTTTATAGAATTATCTTTTATTTATTGTAAGCATTTTATTTCAAGCAACACATTTGCTTTTATAGTTGGTTAACTAAAATAACCTTAAATAAAAGTCCTGTTTTATATTAACTGTCCCGCAACATTAACTGTGTGAAACCATTGCAGCATGATTTGCAATGATCCGAAGATGATCTTGTGTTTCAATAGCAACAAAGATACACAACTGTCTTTCAAATAAAAAGTAAATACATATAAATGTTATCTAAACTTTAGTGACCACCCAGTAATGTAGAATCTGATATTAGATTTAACATCGGGACTCTTCTTTGTTAATTTACCACATTTAAAAAGTCTATATGTTTGAATTTAAAAGTTTCTAGTTTGTATCTGTGTCATCAGTTTCTAGCTCTAGCTTTCTATCCAGCTGGTCAGGAGTGAGACAGAGAGACCGGTGGCCTGTTTGTCTGAGATTTTGGTTAGTGCAACGGATTGGCGGAGCAGTGCCGCAGTTGTGCGTGAGTAGAATATCAGAGAGAGAGGGAGAGGCATGGAATTTGGAGGGGTGAGACATGGTGCCATCTTAACTCAATCTGAAGGCAGATGTTTATCACCGACACACTGCACAATGTACACGACTCGCTCTCCCTCCCACCATGCTGGGAGTTGAGTAAAGTAAGCGGTACTGGAGGTATTGCTTACAGTCAGCGCTCCAGGGGACAGACACAGCTTCTTCGCAGGGCTTCTCCCCGTCCCCTGGGAAACGGCACAATCCCGCCGGGCATTCAGGTTTATTAGGGCGTCAGCTTCAGTCTACTGAGTCCAACAGCCATCTTAAAGTGTGATGATAGCTGGCTTTTAAATTACTGTGTTTGGCCTTATGCTAACATCAGCACCGCAAATAAACTTTTCTGCCATCTCCTTCCTCAACTGCTTGTTACTCTTTTTTTTTTTTTGTATATTTAGGTTTGTTGCTCTGATTTATGTGTGTCTACATAGCTAAGCGCTATATTTGCAGACTGCTGATCCTTAGAAGATGTGCCACAATAAGACCCTCTATTCTTAGCTGGTGCACATTTATGTTCTGTGCAACTAGTGGTCAGCTGTATTCCAGTGGAAGTTATGCTTATTTTTATGTGCATTAATATTTGAATTAATATATGCAATGTGGATTGTGGCTCTTTGTGAGGTCTGCAAATTCAGATCAAAGATCAAACTAAACAAAACACATATCCCTATTTTGAAAATAAATATTTTTATCCATTTCTTAGTGAATGTAGGCATTGTGTTTTGGTGCATTTAAACAAAACAGATATATATTAAACAGATATATTTATTGAAATAATATTTTAGTCACCAAACTCATTTAGAAATTTAAAGATAATACAATTAAATTTAAGTAAAATATTGCAAAAACATATTACAACCTACAAAATTTCAACAAAATTTTTAAATGTTTTTTTTTTTTTTTTTGCTTCTCTTGATTTTTCCTCATTTTTAAATTTGTATTTAATATTTTTCTATAATATATAAATTTGGGTGTACTAGTTTTTGGAACGTTATTGAAAGTTATTTTATTAGATAAGCTCCAGATTTGGCTTCAGTACTGACTAATCTAATGTATATGCACAAATATAATATTGTATAGTTTCCTATTAAGAATATGGATTTAAAGATAGATTTGTGAGGGGTGTACCTATATGCTGAGCACTGGACATCTGTAGTACATAAGCTAAATATTAGCGAACACTATAGGTTCATATTGTCTACATCTGCTGTTGAGCATTTAGTATCAGGGCAAAACTGTTCTAACTAATGCAACGAATTCACTTTAGAATAACTTCACTTGTGCAAAAAAAAAAAAAAAAGCATATCTTATGTTGTATCTTCAGTTTGTTTTTTATTGTGAGAGAATTTGCAAGAGCGCAGGATTTGAGCTAAGTGTTTTCAGCAATGACTAATCTAACCGCCTCTGAAACGTGTGTGATAGGTTATTATTCTCTGCTGCTCACACAGCCTGCTCAAGTTGTGCTTGCGGTGGAGGTTGATCAGCTAGTTTTTTCAATGTTCATCTGCAGGATACAAGCTTAAAGTAATGGTAAAATTAAGGCCATCTTTACTATAAATTCTAAAAAGTTTCAGTCTTGCAGTGATACCATAAAAAATCATTTCGCTTCCATAAAGAAATTTTTTGTGGAATAGTTCTTAAAAGTACAATTTTGCTAATAACGAAGGATACTTTAATAATCTAAAAACTGCATTTTTTGGGAGGAACGTGAAGGTTTTATACATATTAAAAGTTCTTCATAAAACCATTAATGCTCACAAAAAAAAAAAAACTTGTGTAGAGGAAATCTCGACCAATCATAGACCACTAGGCCATCTGACCAATCAGGACAGAGTTGCCTCTCAGGTAGAATTTGTTCAGAAAGAACAAAACTTCAAATGAGTATCTATGAGAAATGCAGAAATGTGAAATGTCCTTGGATGCATGAAAAACCTATTGTTGTAGATCCTTAAAACCAAATTAGTACCATTAAATTAGCATAATGGGGCACTTTAACAGTGCAGTTTCCTCTAGAATATCTTCAGATGGTTTGCTAAAAAATAATGTTGGTAAAAAGAAAGCAATGGGAACACTTTGACTTTCAGTCATGCACCAAAGGTGTCAGTGTTTGCCGAAACAGCAAGTCCACCACAAAACAATTTCGCCCCAGCAAACAATGGCACAGGGCCAACAAGTTTCTTTCAGAAGCTGGACTGAACTGCAGATTAGTATTTATTTTTGGTGCAGAGAAGTCTTCCAAGAAGTATGTGTGTGTTTTTGGGAGGTGTATGTGTGCGAGGGTGGGGGGTTTGGTAAGGCGGGCAGGCGGGCGGTCAGTCCGTCGGTCGGTCGGTCTGGGAGAGGGGAGCGTGAGGACTGCTGAGGAGTTTTACCTGGGCTGCTCCTCTACAGCTGGTGGAGAGAGAGAGAGAGAGGGTGAGAGACGCAAGCGGAGGAGTCGAGGTTAAGGGGTGACGGGACTGGTGCACAACTCCATTTTCCTTTTTGCCGAATTTCCATAGTCGCTTCTTTCTTTTCTGTTTCGCTTCATTCAACAGAGTGAGTGAAAGAGAGGGAGAGGGCTATAGAGAGAGAGAGTGAAAGAGAAAATCAAGCCAATTTTTTTTAAGACTCGATCTTGGCTTTCTTACAAACAGATGTTGCCTGTCATTTGGTCGTTAAGCAGGCACATAGATCGCACAATACTGAGCTGTTACTGACTTGCTTTTTCTTATTTATTGTTTTATTACAAGGAAAATCGATCTCTCATATAGATGGGAATGTCTTTTTTCCAATCAGTTTTTCCTTTATCTCATCCGTTTGCTTGTTTCTATTTTTTTTTCACATTTTTACTTTGTCAGTTGCACATTAATGCTTTGCCACAGTGGACTTTTTATATCCTCCACCAGTGCTGTAAGTACAGTGAGTACAAAGAGACCACTTGGAAACAGTAAACAGTCGGTAAGCATTTCATTCTTTCTATTCAACATATTTGTTTACCAGACTAATACATCGCTTTACTTTTCTGTGCAAAATATTTAGCATTGTGGCGAAAAGTGTTGTAACTCGTGCTACGGCGTGTGGGTCGGTGAGGCCCGGGCATGTTGTTGTGTTGATGTAATGTAAAGTCCTGTATCCATTAACTTCTCCACCCCAGCGAACTCCGTACCTACCCGATGCTTAAGAAACACGGGGTCATTCTCGCTCCCTATGACCCGTATTCAGCTGGATTTGAGGAGTCTTTCAACTTCTTGGCGTAGCCCCACTAACATAGTTAAAGGATCTTGGCAACCACTTCAAAGTCAGTCTGTGGATTTGTATTCAAGTAGGAAGGGAACACAAACTGTCAGAAGCTCTTCACCGGAGGTGTGGTGCCAGATTAAATCGACCATCAAATAATTTCACACTGAGCCACGTGTTATTAGTGACACTGGGTTGGGCTTCATGGGTGCCCACACGTCTTTATTATGCTGAGGAGGGCCTGAAACATTTGGATGCAAAAATCCAGGATTTTTGTATGTATGTATGTGTGTGTGAGAGAAATGCTTTTTTTTATCCACTAAGACTATATGCTAAATTTAGGTACTAATTTCATTGTGTATGAGTATGTGTATGTATAGGTTGTGTATCTTTTTAAACTTTACATTCAGCCTTTGTCAGTGTTTTCTTTTAATGCTGAATTCACTCAAATAAAATGCCTTGTTTTTAAAAGGTTTTTAAAAGGTACATTTTGTTGTTGTGTATGTGTGTTGTGTGGTCAGCTGAGGGCTAATGCAGATGTTTGGCTCGTACTGTAGATGTACTGACAGCTCTTTGATTTGACAGTGCTCAGCTGTTGTCCTCTGTGTATTGGGCTCTGCAGGCCTGTGAAACCTAAGAAATAAGGTCTGACCGAAGGACAAGAGGCCAAAAAGCTTAAAAAAAGAAAATGTTTGGACGAGCTTTAAGGGTGGCATTTCATTATAATTTGCTTTCATTCTTTGCTCAAGATGTACAGGTTAAATGCTTTAGCATAGCTTTGTGCTTGAGCTGTTTTGTTCGTTTACTTTTTTTACAGTGTATATTCACCTTCACTTTGTCAGCTACTTTTTAACTTATTACATGGTCAGCGGTGAAAAAAGAAGGTAAGAAGTATAATAGAATCTATATAACAGTGTTGTTATATCATAGTAATCATATTGCTTATTTGTTATCATACAGATACTGAGTACATGGTGATAAAATCTAATCTATATATAAAGTCCATATCTAAATAAAGCTTATTGGATATTACGAAGACTGTTAAAAAAGAAAATACTCTTTCGATCATTCTACTTAAAATTTGATTTCTCTTTCAATTTATTAATTTTAATTTCTTTGCAATTATTTGTAAAATGTACGAGTTTTGGTGCAAAATAGTTTCAAAGTAAAAAAATTGCCTATTTAATTTTATTGTTCAAAAAAGAAATCTACAATATACAATAATGACAACAGTGTTCTCATGTTTTGCGTATATTTTTAAATATTGAAAATGGTACCTTGCAAACTTTGGTTGATTTATAGCTATATGTTCAAGTATAATAATATTAACAGATAAGATAACAACATTTTAATAACTATAAAATAGTCAGAATTTTTTATATTATATTAGTGTTGAATACTATGTCAGCTACATTATTGGAATCATACAAAGTGCAGTTTATTTGCCTTTTTTTTTAATTGTTGTTTTGCTGTCTTTTTCGTTAAATGATAACATTATTAATTTACTTGTAAAGCAGATATTCCTGCTTCAGTTTTTGAATATTGCTTTTGTCTTTTTTTTCAGCGTGTGGTTAATAAATCAAACACTGCTAATTCTACACTTACATTCAGCTAATTCAGGTTTTTTTCACTGCTCAAACTTTTTTTTATTTGCATGCTTTTAATCAGTACTCCATTTATAAGAGCTTTCGGTGAAATGGACGTTCGATCAGATTCTTCAGAGGAGGGCAGATTCTTCATTGGCCAGCTTGGACACACCTTTGGTTTTCTTATTGTTCGGGAAATGTCTGTGATTCCCCTCCTCTTTTGTCTGTCTGCTTTCACAGTGTATTAGATTGGTACAATTGCATGTCTGACTTGAAAACGAACAAAAAGACATCTGTCATCAAGGAGCTTGATTTGAGCTATACTAATACACTAAAAAAAATGATGTCTGCAAAATTGTTGTAAACAATTAATTAAGTTTAATTTAAACAAACAAAGTTAAGTTTAGTAATGTTCAACTTAATTTGTTTGTTTAAATTTCGCTCAAATAAATGGTTTACAACACCTAGCTTAAAAAAAAAATTAAATATATCCAAGGAATCATCTTTGAATAATTTTTTTTACGTATACATGATGAAAGATTTCTTTAAAATTAGCAGTATTTTGCATGAGCATAAAATCAGAAAGAGTAGGTGTGATCCAGGAGTAGTCTGCTCGTGAAATCATTTTGACTAGCTCTTTTAATTAACTAAACGTATGTGTTTTAGAGTTGGGGATTTATTTTTTTCACACCTCTTGACTGTTCTTTTCGCCCCAACTTTCCCAAATTTGCCTTTGTTCTGTGTCTTCACATGCTCTGCCTCCATTTTGAGAGCCTTTTCATATCGAGACCTTTCAAATGGAGAGGCCGCAGCTCTTTTCTTCTGAAGCACGCTCAGAAAACGCATTAGCATGATTACTAAAAATAAATGAATAAACATGTTGTCAAGGCCATGAGTTATAACAGTGGTAAATCCTGTATAGCACAGTTTAAACCAATACAAGACAATTAATGCTAACTTTAAGGAGCATCTGACCATTTGTACCCGTACTGTCGATATTTTAATATTTCTCTTTTCCATATCTGAAATGTCTGGTCATTGTCTAGATTACATTTTAGTTTTTTTATAGTGTAAATGTACATTTCAGTACTGAGAAATTTTAATTATTGCTTACTACTAGGTTAAGATTATGGTCTAGGATTTAGGGCTATTTCGTGCTATTGGGAACAATTTATTGCTGTTACTAGTATAGGTAACAAGAAGATCCCAAAATATGCTAGAAGGGATACAGCTGTAGCCAGTAGTTAGCAAGAAAAATGTATATTATTTATTAAATGACTCATTAATTGCATTTTAGTCATTTCTACCCTTTGACCCAACCCTCGCATAAAAGAAACATATGAATTATTGTTATAAAAAAAATATAACAAAAATGATGCCATATTGAAATGAGTATCAGCAGCATTATCTCATCATTTGATTATCTAGATTACATTTCAGTTTTTTAGATGTTTTTTTATAGTGTAATTGTACATTTAAGTACTCAGTAATTTTAATTAATTCTTTCTACAGGGTTAAGATTATGGTCAAAGTTAAGGATTTAGGGCTATTTCGTACAATTATGAACAATGTATTGCTTTTACTGTAGTACAGGTAACAAGAAGACCCTAAAATATGCCAAAAGGTATACAGCTGTGGCCGGAAGTTGGCAAGAACTATTTATATTATTCATTAAATGACCTATTAGTTGCATTTTATTAACATCTACCCCTAAAACCAACCCTCACAATAATGTAAAAATATGAATTATTGTTAGAAAAAATTATATATACTGTAACAAAATATTGCTATATTGATATTAGTATCAGCAGCTGTATCTCTTCATGTGATTGTCTAGATTACATTTTAGTTAGTTTAGTTTAGTTTTTTTCTTTTAAAGTGTAAGTTTACATTTATGTACTGAGTAATTTATTTAACATGGTTACTACAGGATTAAGATTGTGGTCTAGTTTAGGGTTATTATATATAATTAAGTATAATTTACTGTTTTTACTGTAGTACAGGTAACAAGAAGACCCCAAAATATGCTAGTTGGAATACCGCTGCGACTGAAGTTAGCAAGAATTATTTAAATTATGTATTTAATTACCCATTAATTTTATTTTATTGCCGTCTACTCCAATCCTAAACCCAACACTCACAATGTAAAAATAGTAATTATAATAAGAATTATTTATATTATTCAATAAATTACCCATTAGCTGCATTTTATTAACGTCTACTCCTAAACCCAACTCTTACATTAATGTAAATCCAGTATTTATAACAAGAATTATTAATATTATTAATAAAATTACTCATTATTGAATTTTATTAACGTCTACTCCTAAACCCAATCCTCACAGTAATGTAAAAACAGTAATTATAATGCAAATTATTAATATTAATTATCAAATGACCCATTAATTGTATTTTATTAACATCTACCCATAAACCCAACCCTAACATTAATCTAAAAACAGTAATTATGAGAATTCATTCATTCATTCATTTATGTTCGGCTTAGTCCCTTTATTAATCTGGGGTCGCCACAGGGGAATGAACCGCCAACTTATCCAGCATATGTTTTATGCAGCTTCCCGCTGCAACCCTGTACTGGGAAACATCCATACACACTCATTCACACTCATACACTACGGACAATTTAGCCTACCCAATTCACCTGTACCACATGTCTTTGGACTGTGGGGGAAACCAGAGCACCCGGAGGAAACTCATACGAACGCGGGGAGAATATGCAAACGCCACACAGAAACGCCAACTGACCCAGCCAAGGCTCAAACCAGCGACCTTCTTGCTGTGAGGCGACAGCACTACCTACTGTGCCACCGCGTCCCCATTATGAGAATCATTTACATTACTTATTAAATTAACCATTAATTGCATTTTATTAACGTCCACCCCTAAACCCAACCCTCACATTAATGTAAAAATATGTGAATTACTGTTGTACAGCATCACAAAAATGATGCTACAGTATACCAATACGAGTATCAGCAGCTGTATCCCATCTAGACTTTACGGCAAAAGGGTGCTTGAATGTGCATTTGCAGTGGTGCTATTCTATTGTAATTTTCAAATTATTGTCATATGATTTTTTTTACTTCATTGTTTGCAAGCTGTCCCTGAACCGTTGGCTTGGCTTTTAGATTTCATAGCCCACATGAGAGCAGTCTGGAGTCATTTACAAGAATATGGCCCAAATATCTCGGTGTGTGTTTGAATGTCTCCGATGATCTCGCTATTGTGGGGACATTTTCAATTGCATCCAATCAAAACAGAAAAGGAGGCAGCAGAGGCTTTTACTTCGGACCCATCAGTTTTCTTGATTGTTTGTTAGCTGAACCGTAAAACTGCAAATATGTTTTGCGCCTCAGTGTTTGAGCTGCCATTCCTATTTACGTATGCAGTCGCCTTGCTTTCGCATCGCCTTTATATGATTGAAATTCATTTCCAGATTTAGAATGATTTGTTTTCGTCTTTTATAACGAAAGACTGAAAGTGGATGGATGACTTGTGAACTTGTTTTTCTCCAGGAAGAGACCTGCCTGCTGACACAAACCCGTAGATCCGAACTTGTGGTGACTGTCCACACAAGCTTGTATCTATAGGTATCTGTCTGTGTGGCCTTCACACCTACTGATCAGGGCCTCGTTTCAAACTGTCCTGTGCTATTCTGTATAGGTTTTTCAAAGCAAGAAAGAGTCTTGTCAGTATTAACATCTTTCTTCTGAGATTAATGGAGGGTTGACCGTGTTCCTCCTCAGGGTGTCTGCGGTGCCCCCAGGCTGAGGTAGTAGGTTGTATAGTTTAGAATAACATCACTGGAGATAACTGTACAACCTCCTAGCTTTCCCTGAGATACACACGCTCCCGCCTCAACTGATAGTCCTGCTTTCCTTACTTGTTATTTTTTCTTCATTTAACAGAAACTCCATAAAACACAAAATCATATTTTCATTCCCTATAAAAGGATTGCACTGAAATTGCACTATGTTGAGACAAATTGAGAAACAGGAGCGAACACTGATTTCCGCAAAGTGGAAAATGCAGTCATAAAAACAGAATTTAGTTTGGATTATTTTGCATACTGTATACTGAAGCATGTGTGATGAACACTGAGTTGTCAGCCGCTGGCATCTTACTGTAGGATTTGAGGACACAAACATTTAAAATTGGTGAGAGCTAAAATGAGTCTAACTTCAGCAGTGTTGTGCAGTTTTATATGAGAAGGATCACCTGTCAAGAAAATAGTTTCTAAAATTGCAATACATTGCTGTTAAATTGATTTAACTAATTAAATGGAATCTAATAATGAAATGGAATTTGTGTAAAATAAAACCAAATTTCATAGGATCCTAAAGAACTTTTTTATTCACCTTATTCTTCGCGGACGAATGGGCGCAGACATTTGAATCTTTTTAGCTCGAGACTTCCGGTCTCATTCACTTCCATTATGATGTTGCAAACTGACATTTTCTTATTATATAATTCTGCTTTGTCTATATAATCAAGCAAACACAATTAGTTTGATCGTTTTCTGTGGTTTATTATTCTTAGTTGTTTCTTCCATAAGCAGCTGAATTGGAAGTTCTAAAATAGTTGCAAAAATAAGTGCACTTCTGCACTAAAGAATAAGGTCAGTAATAAAAAGTGTTGTTGATCTTCTCCTTTATGTAATACAGAGTATCCACACTGTAAAAAATATCTGTTAGTTAACAGTTCCCGTATTTTATGATTCAATAAGAAATACAAGATTATTATAGATATTATATAAGTATAATCAATTATATAGAGAGAAATAACGTGCTGCAATTACAAAAAACGCCAGCAAATTAAGAAAATCATCCGTTTGATAGCACACGTGCTGCAAATCCTCACAACGCAAACACGTTTAATAAAAAGCGATGCATTTTCTCTCAATGGAAATGTTACAAGAGGACCCAAAAACTTGACGGATGTTGCTGTGCCAGTACTATTGCTCAGTGAAGTTGAAAGGTAAGTTTTTTGTTTGTTTATTTTAACATCCTGATTTTTTTCTCTTTTGCATTTTATTAGCCTAAATAACCAAAAACTGAATAGCCAGGTCTGTCACGTTTTAGGATCCCCTTGAAACATTTTCGTTGTGTTCCGAGCTATTTGAAAATGTTGTGAGAAAATGCAGCACGTTTTATTAATTTGTGCTTGTGAGAAAAAGCAGCACATTTTTCAAAACGTGGATGAAGATCTTTAAAGGTTGATTTGTTGGTGTTTTTAATTGCATGTTTTTTTTTTCAGTTGCAGCACATTAAGCTCTCTCGGCTACTGTAAATAAGCCTGTTAAATAATAGAAAATGTACTGGCAGTTTATTACATACACAACAACCAAATCCAGAAGATATATCACTTTAAACTCTTAAACATTTTCATAAAAGTCACTTTTGTCAAGATTAATAGTTGTTGCAAGGAAAATCAAGGTCCTATAATGCAATTCAAAAGCATAAATAAATGGCAAAAAAATAAAAGTATAAATCACAAAATACGCATAATTGCTTATTTATGGATATGTTTTACAGCGCAGTTTGTGTTGGTTTTTGAAAGACAAAGTTAATTTGTTAGCATATTTACTCCTCGCAGGATTCTTTCAGAAATCCTTGTAAAATGTGGATTTGTTGCTCAAAAATAATTCTAATTGTCATGTTTGGGCTAGTTATTCCCTGGAAAATTCTAAAGATCCGTGTTTATTTTAGATAAACATTATATTGTAAATCTTTTTACGGTCATTATGATCATTTTCAATTCATCCTTGCTGAAAAAATGTGTAACTTTAAAATAAAAAGTACTAATGCTTAATGTCTGTATATTAGTAAATGTATAGGTTAAAGAGCTATTTCTACCTATCTTTAAAAAATTACCCATAAACCCATAACGCTTATGGAACACACATGCATCAAGTATTAACGACAACACTTTATTGTTTATAGTGGATTAATAAATGCAGAGTTATGTCAGCTTAATATCATATCCTATGTTCTCCCATTGTTTAATCTTTTATTTCATACATTTTTCATTGCTGCGATACACACCATAATTATTTCACAAGGCTTTTGAAGAATGTTTTTGCTCGCAGTGAACACTGAAATTAGCAAAAACTTCAACCATGAAGTGTTAGTAGATCATATCCGCATCAAAAAACATTTCACTCTTTTTTTTAATCCTAATTAAACTTGTTAATGAATCTTAAGGGTTTTCAAACTGTCCATGGATTTATTTTAATTGCCTACTGTAAGTATCCAATTACTCACTTTGAAAAATGCCTTGTCTTTTTTCTTTTCTTCACACTTTCCAAATGTGATGAATCCAACACTGAGCATTAAGGACATTTTTATGTTGCATTTGAAATGGAAACAGATAGATTATGCATTCAGCCAAAAGTTTGAGTTTCTTTTAAAGAAATGTTTCACTTTAAATTACACTACTGGTCAAAAAATTGGGGTCAGTGTGATTTTTAAATCATTTAAAATAAGCTTATTCTGCTCACCAAGGCTGCTTTTATTTAATAAAAAATACAGTATAGATTGTAAAATTGAGAAAAGTTCTTGCACTATAAAAAATAACTGTTCAAAAGTAGGTTATGATTTAATTGAATAATTTATTCCAGTGATTTTAAAGATAAAATTTTAGCTTCATTACTTCAGAAATCACTCTAATATTAATTATTATTATTAATGGTAATAAAATCAATAATGACTGAAGTAATCATTACATTTGAATCCACATACAATAAGAAAGCAATTCAAATTTTGATAAATATTTAATAATTGAACTTTTTTTTTACATTTGATTTTCTTTAAAAAAAGAAGAGAAAAAACTAACTGCAAACTTTTGACCGATAGTATATATATTAAGTAAAATATATATCATATAGGATTACAATTAGAGCAGTATGTAACTGATGGACAAAAAATAATCCTTGTTACCAACTTTAAATCATAACATATATGTTTACTGATTCAACTCAAATCTTTTTTAATTGCTTTCACCAGATTTGGTCAGATTTCCTTTTAATTAATTTTTGTACTAAAGGCCAATGCTGTGCAGATACTTCTGCACTCTTACAGCTTTAAGACTTTTTTGAATAGTTTAATTTAAATGAACCATCACATGAAAATAATTAGTAAAATTAATGTAACATCCAAAAAGACTGTTCAAAGTCATGTTCGAAGAATCTTAATGTTTTATTCATTAGTTATCTGACCTTGACAAAATTACAGCCAAGCAATTTCAAAGTTTTTACTGTAGGATTCATGATTCATTCATTTTTTTAGCTTTTACTTCATCAGTTTAACTTGGAATTAATGATTTTCATGGCTACAAGCAATCAGAATATGCACAAATATTAAAGTGTGTATTTGCAGTCAAGTAGATATATCTTAAAAGATACTTCAGCATGCTGCAGAGGATTGAGCAAGACTAAAGTGCCGTGCGCCACCTCTGATCTCCAAACAATGTAGGCTGAAATAGATTTTGCAGTTTCTATTAATTCTCCTGCTACTACAGGACCTGTCATCATCTTACTCTTGTAGAAAAAGCAGATCGTACTTAAAGAAAAATCCAAACAAATGTCTTTAATTACCGAATTAGCTGCTATTCGCAAGATAAAGTAGCATAATGAGATTTGCAAAGCAACACGGTAGTATTAATCAGCAGACTTTAATGATTAATTAAGAGAAATGAGTTTCTAGAAGTTCTGTTATGTATAAAGTGGCATGCATTTGTATGTTATTTGTAGGATATGACATTGTTTAATGGTCATAGTGCAGGTTTACACTTATTAAAAATGATAAAAATGTTTCCAAGTGTGCACAGACATGTTGTCTGACTATACATTACATTATGTTTGCCTGACTGTAATGGGATCCTAAGAGCAACAGAACGCATGGATGTACTGTATGTATGCTCAGTGAGCAAGATTGAGTGAGATGTTATCTTCAGTGTAGATCTCACTGGCTTGAGATTTGATGTAAACCCTCCCTCGCTGCCTCTGCTGGAGTTCTGGAGCAAAAGGCTGCCCCCCAACGGTGCTGCGTTTCACTGCCACACACATACACACACTCGCTGTGAAACAGACAGCTGTACTGCTTAGCATCTGATTCTGAGACCCCTTCCAGGGTTTACTCATAATCTGGAAATGTAGTCTTTGATGTTGCTTTATTTCCCATCTTCCCCTTCCTTTCTTTTATTTCGTATCTCTGCGGCAATACAACTGCGATAACATGTCTGGTTTTGTGTGTGCTTTTAGTCGGGCAGCCAGCAGGGTCTGTGTGCTGCGTAATGTCAGCCTTGAAGCATGAATCCAAAGCAGATCAGAGAGCAGAGAGGGTCCTGAGCACACAGAGGTTTGTAGTTCTCTGCACCTCTCCTTGATAATCGCTGCCAAAGGACAGAGCTGTGACAAACAAACGGCTTTTTCATGCTCACTGCTCTGAGGCTTCTCTTCTATTGTGAAAGCTTTCAAAATACGTTCCGGCAATGCCGCTTTGCCTTTGTGCAGAGATTCTGAAATGCACACATTGTCTGGATCATCAGCTTGGTATCGTCTAGACTTCTGCGTTTGCTATTTCGAAGGCTACGCAAGGCACTTAAAGGGATATTTCACCCAAAACAAAATACTCTGTCATCATTTACTCACTCTTAACTTCTTCCAAACCTGTTTAACTTTCTTTTGTTGAACACACAAAATGATATTTTGAAGAAAGATGGAAACCTGTAAGCACCTAACAGTTCAATTTAATTCATGTTTATTTCTATAGCGCTTTTACAATGTACAATGTGTCAGCAGCTTAACATATAAGTTCTAGTAAATTGTAACTGTGTCAGTCCAGTTTTGAGAGTTCAGTTTAGTTCAGTTCAGTGTGGTTTGAATTAAATAAAGTCCAAGAGAGCAAATCCATTGATGCGCAGCTCCACTAGTACCAACCAAGCAAGCCAGTGGCACGGAACAAACTTCACCAATTGACAAAAGTGTAGGAAAAAAAGTCTTGACAGAAACCAGGCTCAGTTGGGCTCAACCATTTCTCCTTTGGCCAAACTGCAGTCTAGGCACGATTCTAAATAAAGAAAAACCATCCGCACAATATAATAAGATGTTAAAATTAGGTTACATTTAGGTTGTGATGTCAGGTGACCAAAATTCTGCATCTAGCCAGCGTCTAAGGGAGAACACTACTTTCACATTTAATAACGACCTTTAACGACATTGATATTTGGTTGATTTATGGTTGTTTTGGAAAGTGACCAAAATCCATTGTCGAGCCAACATCTTAAACCAACATCACATTGAAGTCAAATTCTGACATTTATTCTTCAGGTATGGCAACCAAAATGCACCGTTTAATAGAGATCAATGTTGCTGTAACGTCATTAGACGTTGATATTCTGTTGATTTTGGGTAGGATGTTGGACATTGATGTCGGCCTGATGTTTGGTTCTAACATGAACCCAATAGACCCTTTTTACATTTTCGGGTTTCTCAGTAGCTAAAGGTGTCACAGCATGGTAAACTTGGAGCACAGTGAATCGGAGAGTATAACAAATAATTTATTTACAACTCTGTTTTCTGAAATAATTTTTAAAAATGCCATAATGGTGTTATCAAGACTTTCAGAAAAAGGAAAAATATTGCGTGAGACTGATGAAAGCAGCCATAGGAGAGAATAACTTCACATTTACTCTCAGCCCCATGGACACTTTTACAAACACCTTGCATAAGCAGTAATTCTTTTTTTGTCATTTGACGCAAAGACGATATAAATTCAAGGATTTAAGAATATGATGACCGTTAAACATGTCATAACAGGCATGTGAGAAATGTTATTAAGGATTATGACAGCATACACCCTCAAAGCTAAAATACACAGGCGAAAAGCTTTTGTTTAAGTTTGGTTTAATTTTCACTGCCGAAAGTCCAAACACTGAAGAGCAAATCCATCGATGCGCAGCTCCACAAGTCCCAACCAAGCAAGCCAGTGGTGACAGTGGCGAGGAACAAACTTCACCAATTGACAAAAGTGAAGGGGAAAAAAATTTGAGACAATCCCAGGTGTTATTAGGGGGAGGTACATTTTCAGAAAGAGAATTTAATTGGACAAAAATGAGTAGTACATGATGAGTCATCAATATTGTTGCTCATTTTAGAAAGAGAAAGGTATTAAGGATTATTCCAGCATACTACCTCAAAGCTAAAATACACAGCTGCAAAATGCTTATTTAAATTTGACATTTCTTGAGCTACTACGTACTCACTGCAGTTTATACTATGTAATGAGTATTATCGCAGACATGTATTATAAGTATCACCAAATTAAGGGTTTATTTGGGTTCTAAAGAAGTGCCTCTTCCCTCTCTCAAAGTCCTCATTAGAACTTCAACCACAATGTTTGTTATGCAAGGTATGAAGCACTATAATTACACCGCTTTGCTAATGGCCTTATATTTTACTTCTCTGGAGACACGTCTGCTAAACATAGCTGAAGTCATAATCTTACAGTGAGCACTTAGCAGTCTCTACAGAAGGAATGGCTGGATTCAGTGTTTGAAATACTCTACAATTTTGCCGGGGTGGGCTCATAAACAGTTTGTGGGTTTCCACAAGTGAAAAAAAAAGCCATATCCTCTAGAATTTATTATTTTACCATTGTCTGGTTGCTCCAAAGGCCCACAGAGTGAAGTGCTGATCTGGTTTGGTATAAATGTATTCATTCATTAATTTTTCTTTGGCTTAGTCCCTTTATTCATCAAGGGTCACCACAGCAGAATGAACCGCCTGGTATAAATTTAACAGCTTGAATATTTTCATGAGTAAACAAAAATAAAATTTAAAAACACTCAGCTCAGTAATAGCTCAGATTTACCCTGAATAAATAGTGAACACACTGTACACCTTATATTGATCCACACATCCATCTATTTCTTGTGTGGTTGCAGAGAATGGCTCAGCCTGTTCTTCAATCTCTGACAGCTGTCAATCATTTCAGCTCATCTGTCAATTGGAGTTCACTTGAATGTGTGTGCGCTATGCTTTTTTTCATGCACTTTCTGTTTGCATTAGCCATCATTTTATTATTAGCTTTTCTAGGTCTTTAGCTTGCATGTGTTATTCTGTGCATGCATGTACGAGTGTGTTTGTGCGCGTGTCTGCTTGCTATAGGCTCTAGGCGGCAGCCGGCGCAGTCAAAGGCGGTCTAATATTAGCACCTCACTGATGGCTTGCTGTATCTGGACGAAAGAGGGTGATAAATGAGGATAGCAAGGGTGGGGGCCATGGAGCCGAGGGGGAAATTTAAAAGGGATAGCATCTCCATTTTACCACCGAAAAACCATGCTTGCATGTCCCCGTCTGCATCAGCGAGGATATAACACTTGATCTACATGTGATACCTAGAGATTAGTCAGACAGATCAAGAGCATGAGGCAAGTGAAGGAAAGAGAGGAAGAGGGCAGTGTGGTGCTGCTTTGCGTTTCCTTTGCTCCGGTCGCTGATTTGATCCCACTCACTGTTGTCCGTCGCTAGTCTCCTACCTGCTCGCCTCGTCCCTCCCCCATCAGCTCGGGCTGCTCTCCCCCCCTCGCTCTGCCCAAGCCTGGGGGAGCCAGTGGAGATTAAATGTAGCCTCTATAAGCCAAGCACATCATGTAGCTGTGTTTCTAAGGCCTCTCTCTCTCTCTCTCTTTCTCCCTCACTTTCATTTAAAGGATAGTGTTTATGATGCTAGGCATGTGGTAAAGAACTTGCACAATGTCAATGTCATTGGGATTACCAAATGTTGGGATATTTTATTGGCAATGGAGTAAAAATGACACACAAACAAACAGGAAAAAACAAAGCGTGTGAAATTCCCTGTCTTTTTCTAACACTATTTCTCTTTCTCAACCAACATCCCCCCTTTGAGTTGATACTGCAGAGAAGTGGGCCTCTGGCTTTAAATGATCACAGCTGTGCGAGCAAATTAATGGATGATATTTCTCTGTTTCCCCCCTTGTTCACCAACTTTTTTCAATGTGGATTTATAAAGACGGAAAGAGTAGACTAGGGATGTCACGCTTCCACGTTTTTTTCCCCCTCCTCTTTTCAATTGCATGCATCTCAGTCTGCTCAACTCCGAGAGAGAGGAAGAGTGTGCATGTGTGTGTCCTGGGAGAGAGAGAGAGAGAGCGAGAGAGAGAGAGATGGCGAGGGAGGGAGAAAATGAAATGTAAGACAGATACGGAGAGTGAAAGAGAAGAAGGGGGTGTGGAGAGAGCGAGCTAGCGAGAGTGGAGAGCCAGTAACACTGTGCATTGATGCATTTGCTGCGTCTCAGTCGCGCTCTTACTGTGGGACGTAGCCGAGGGTTTTTGGCAACGGCAGGCTGCCTGTTTTCCATCATCCAGTCGAGTTGGACCTGGAATAGGGATATATGCGTAAACGGAGTTGCCACGGCTGAGCAGCGCTGGATGAGTGAGGTGAAGTGAATGAGTGAGAGTCTCTGTGCTGTGTATGTGTATGTGTGTGCGTGTGTGTGTTCACCCCCTCCTCTCCTGAGATCCAGCAGACTGGCATGATTTGCTGGTGGTGTGGCCCTGGCTGCCGCTGCTCGGACTGTCTCTCATCCTCAGTGCCATTACACCACCCTTCGGCTTTTCTTCATCGGCGCGCTCTCCACCTCTGCGGCTTTTTCCGGCACACTGTAATACGGACGCATGGACTTGTGCTTAAATATTACCATTCATCCATATCCTCTCCCGTCTACCTCTCATCTTCTTCATTCTTGCTATTTTGTTTCAAGCTAACATCATTCGTCTCAAACTGACTGAATGAATTTCCCTTTTCGAGCCTCTCAAATCTGTATACTTGTGTCAGCAGCTCTAGTAACAAAAGTTGAAATCTGAGATTTCTCTTTCTTTCTTTCTCTCACTCACTTTCTTTGTCGAGCAGGCTGCGAGAGAACTGTGAATGGCTACATGCTCATCCTCATCCTCGCGCCAGGGTGAGTTTAAAACCATTTTCTCCTTCTCCCCACCCACAGCTGTAGCATCTGTTACTCTCTTCATTACCTTTGTCTGAAGCCGCTTGTGTTCGTTTCGCCAGTTAGCAGTAAGCTAAAGTCTCTTGTGCTATCTTGTACTAGTGTATAACACCTCATGGTTTAGATGGTGTTGGTTTAAGAGTAGACGTGATGTACATCAGGGACACCAGTCGTAAGTGGCAGTGGCTAGACTAAGAGCTTTTTTATTATTATCATTGAATGCTTGTGAGCGAGACGAGAGCTGGTGAAGAGTTTACCTGAAGCCAGGGGGTATTTTTTTTAAGTGCCGCATTGTTCAGCGAGAATTTGGGGAAAGAGAGTGAGAGTGCTTGGAGGGGGAGGGAGAGATGGGTCAGTGTTGTGTCTAGCTGAAGGTTGCACTTGTTGTGTCATAGACAGACAGACAAACAAGTGTTGGTGAATCAGGGAATGCACAAGTGCGATGGGCCTTTTATTAGCATGCGTTCATTTTTGTTGTTGCGAGATGCATCAAATGGTGACCTCGTGCTCAAATTCTGTTGCAGGTTGGCGGTTGGTCTGCAAATGTGCCTCTCACAATCCCTGAGACCCTAACTTGTGACGTTTTCCTGTTATGTGCACGGGTTAGGTTCTTGGGAGCTGAGAGGGGTGCTCTGTCATCAGCCCGCCGGCGTCGGAAACAAAGACATTTTAGTCAACGGCAAAGCACAACTGACAGAGGAGAGAGGAAGCAGCTAGCCATGTGTATAAAGGGACAGTGTGCTGGCGGGGGGGGGGATTGAAGAAATTGCGGCATAAGGGTCATGTGATGCGCTAGTGGGTAGCATCAGCTGAGGGTTCATTGTTGGAGGAATAAGGTTAGGAAGAGAAGATTTGATTCTTTTGCACTTTTTCAGTTTGATGTCAAACACTGCCAGAATAGGGCCTTGAGTACATGTTAACGGGATGAAATAAAAACTGTTGTGATTTATTTACCTTCATGTTTTTCCAAACTTGTATGACTTTTTTTTATGGGGAACATAAAAGAAGATATTTCATGCATATTTCAAGCATTCAAGATATTTTCTTGGCATCCACACAGTAGAAATCAGACAATCAAGTTGACCAGTGTTATTCAGAATATCTTTCATGTTCCACAGAAAAAGGGAAAGTCATGTGCGTTTGCAGGTACATGAGTTAATCCTGACATAACTGTTCCATTAAAGACCATATTGATCTTATTTCCCGTTCCACTATTGTTTTTATTTGAGAGCAGCACAAAGTACTATGGAGAGCGTCATGATAAAGGCTCGGTACACTTGTGTTTGACCTCAGAGAGCCCTCAACTGCTCACTTTGTTGATGTGAATGTCATCATGTTAATGTGTGCTGAGTCATATGTGTATGTGAAGTCCATCATGTTATGTGGCATGGCTTTAGCATTTAGCTTGTCTGCTGTGGTAAGCAGTTGCTAACTAGGCCTTACTTTTTGTGGTTGTTGGACGAAGCTGCTGTTTTGGCACTAGACTTTCAGAGACCCCTACAAGCAGTGAGAAGCAGGTGCAAACATCGAGGTGTGGGGTTGTCAGGAGTTCACTAACGCTCTTTTTGTAGTTCATTAGGTTTCTTTAGTGTGTCATTGAACCATTCTTGTAGCACTTCTGGCTGCTGTTTAAAATGCCATTGCGGCAACATTTTAACAAAAGAATGGTGCAAAAACAAGCCAGAGCTAAGAAAAGAGTAATTATTGGAAACTCTACATAACTAAAATGACAGTGAGAGGCTTAATGAGATAAAGGCTTGGGCACAGTTCATGGATGGTGCGCTGCTGCGATTATGGCATCGACCGCTGCATTGTAGGTATAATGCATGGTGCCATCACGCCCACATCCCTGTCTGTCTGTCTCTCTCTACCCACCATTACACCCACAGGCTGTCTCTCTACCTCTTGCCATCTACCGGTACCTACTGTCGCATTGAAAAAATAACTCTCTTCATCACAAACCATGTCACTGGTATTGCAGACTTTGGAGTTTGAGGTGTGATATGCGGTGGTCTTTGCTAGGGAATGCCAGCGCCATAGTACTTTGTATTGGTACATGTCCAGGTAGCCATGCTCTTACTGTCTAAGAGGATTTATTTGTTACACTCCGCTTAGATTGCTTGATTGCAATGGTCAAGCTTTTGCACACATTTCTGCAGTTTTTAAACGGTTCTAGCTGGTCCCCGGCATAGTATGACATGATATTGGCTTTAGCCCTGTCTCTGCAGTGCTGTGCTCTGGCGTCTAGGCTGCAGCTCTATTGTTCACTCCTGTCTCTCTGCGCTCACGTTGCACTCCACTGGCACTGGGACAGCCTCTCCGAGCCTGGCCCACATTTAAGGTGGACTGCTGAGCACAGAAGAAGCCATACAATCATGTTTAAGGTGGACTGCGACAGGTTTACTTGCTTAGAACAAAGGCTGCCGCAGTGAGGAAGGTTGTGCAGGTGCAGTGTTATAAAGCGCCAGGGTGGGTGACGCCCATGGCTAAGCAGCACCGAGCCGTCTGACACACTTCCAGACAGATCCATCCAGTCGGGTCCATTTGATCTGCTGATACTTCATATCCACAGTCTCACCTACCCTGGTGAGAGATTTGCCCCAGTCTGCCATAAGAGTTTCTGCCAGCATCGTTTTGAAACTCTGAAGCAACTCAAGGTGCCAAGGCTGCCCATTTGATGGAAAACTGACAAAACTGGAGCTGATAGTTTGGGTTGTGTAGTTGGTACAGTGACAAGTGGCTTCTAAAGCCAGCCAAAACCGATCTCTCTGATTGGGATTTCATTACAATGAAAATGAGTCCAGACTGATGATGGCGAATACACGCTAGTCTGATTGTTTAACAGTGTCCATTTATTTTCTAAATAAATCATTGCAAGATGTTGTGGAAACTTGTTGTCTGTCAGAAGCAACAATATTTTCCATGCGTGTGTGTGAGAGCAAGAGAGAGAGAAATGGTAGTAGTCTGAATAATGAACCAATATTTGAGATGATCTTTATCATAGGCCTACCGATAAACAGAGGTACAGTTGAAGTCAGATTTATTAGCTCCCTTTGAATTTTTTTTCTTTTTTAAATATTTTCAAAATGCTGTTTAACAGAGCAAGGAAATTTGCACAGTATGTCTGAAAATATTTATTCTTCTCGAGTAAGTCTTATTTGTTTTATTCCGGCTAGAATAAAAGAAGTTTTTAATTTTTTAAAACCCATTTTAAGATCAAAATTATTAGCCCCTTTACGTTATAGTTTTTCGATAGTCTACTGAACAAACCACCGTTATACAATAACTTGCCTAATTACCCTAACCTGCCTAGTTAACCTAATTAACCAAGTTAAGCCTTTAAATGTCACTTTAAGCTGTATTAAAAATATTTAGTAAAATATAGATATATAGATTTATAGATTTACATGCAAATATAAATTTACTGTCATCATGGCAGAGATAAAATAAATCAGTTGCTATGGATAAGTTATTAAAACTATTATGTTTAGAAATGTGTTGAAAAAGTTTCTGTTAAACAGAAATTGGGTAAAAAAACAAAAAAACAGGTGGGCTAATAATTCTGACTTCAACTGTAGTACTTTTCCAATTAGTGAATTCACAAATTATTTTATCTAAGGCAACTTGTAAAGGAGAAACTTAAAGAGTTATGTCCTTTGTAAATGTAAAAAATCCACACACAGCCTGGTCAATTCCTTTTCAGAAAAAAAACCCAAGAACGTCACATTTGAAGCATGTGGAACTAATTTGAAGTACATTAAACGTATGTGAACAATTGTGGAGATGTGGAAATCACATGGTTTCCAAAAACACACTTGTAACGTGTTTAAAATGTGTCAGATATGTTCCACATATTTCATGTGTGATTTTCATGTTTTTATTCTGTAAGGGTTGATATTAAACATTCTTCTATTTTCGATTCTTGACTGAATATTTGCTTAAAACTTGTAAAAGGCTTATTGCTGTCTTATTAAAGTGCAATAATTTTATCTTCAGCATTGACCATCGCAAAGTCCATGTGGCTTGACCACTAGAAGCGAGTGTACCTGTATGATGGAGAGTGTCGGTCCACACTAGCAGCTGTTTCCTTCCTTCCATAATGAGCGCTGAGAGAGTTTGCTGTCTGCACGGCCATCTGCGCAGGCGGGCTGGCACTTCAGACCTCCGTACAGGTTAGAGCAGCTTAAGGATTACCAGCACAGGCCTAGGAAGATTAATCAGCTCACAGGCCTAACCTAATTAAGCCAGCGGGGAAATGTCACCAGTGTATATCAACAAGGCTTTCTCTTTCACTCGGCCCTGCCCAGCTCAGGAATGCATGGATAGGTCAGGCCTCTCATCCTCTGGCCCGGAGTATCCGTGGAGCTCACCGAGCAGAACAGTATTCCTTTCACTGCACTCAGGTCAGTTGGTTCATTTTGAGACAGCCTGGAAATCCCCTTAGTTACTGTGGGAATGTGCGGCTGGGCCGGACCTGTTCTGGCTCATCTCACTGGGCTGCATTGAAGTCAGCTGCCGCAGTGGATAATGGTGTGAGGTTACCTGTGTTACTTTTGGATTTGGTAGGTAGTTGGTTAATTTTGAATGACTGCTTAAACTCAGGGATGTACAAAACGAGTGGGAAAAGCTATTTAGCAACCTGACTCATGAATATTAATTAGTTGATGTAATACCTTGTCCATTTTAGGAGTGTGACTTTTCGGTTTCGCTCTCCGATTGGTCTTAAAGCTGGTGTTTTATATGTATGACTGCATTTCTTTTTTCTTTATGATGTGACCAAACAAAATGTATAACATTAGGTTCTTAAAATGTAATCATTGCTTGAAAAGTGGATGTGACAGACATAGAAATATCTAAAAATGGAGGGAAATGTACTAGAATAAAAGATGCAGGTGATCTGATCTGAACCTTTTAAAGTATTGTTTTATTTAATGATAGTCAACATTATTACATTATATTATATATAATATTATTTGACAGATTTTTCTGACAAATTTCAATGTATACAAAGTTTTGTTTATTACATTTTTTGATGTTTGCAGAAGAAGCTTTTTATGCTAACCAAAGCTATATTTGATTAAAAAAAAAACAAGAATATTGTAAAATTTCACAGATAAGTACAATATAAAATCTAGTTTATTTATTTATTTATTTATTTGTAACTATGTTTATTTTGAACATTCAATTGAGTACAGTCATACAACATTTCCAGGTACATTGGTATCTCAGTATGTGAACTTAGGTGGTATAAAAATTACGTACATTATTGTCAGGTGTATTTACTACCCAGTAGTACTCACATTTTGTAAATCATAAAATAAAAAACAGCATAAAGAGCGAAGAAAAATAAGAAATATTAAGCCTTGGCTGGGTCAGATGGCATTTCTGTGTGTAGTTTGCATGATCTCTCCTAAGTATAGGTGAATTGAATAAGCTGAATTGGCCGTAGTGTATGTGTTTGAGTGTATGGGTGTTTCCCAGTGTTGGATTGCAGCTGAAAGGGCATCCGCTGCGTAAAACATATATTGGACCCCTGATTAATAAAGAGACTAAGACGAAAAGAAAATGAATGAATAAATGAATGATTTTCACAGACTCATTGAACGTATAAAGTTTTATGTTCATTACCATTTTTAATGTTTGCGGAAGAAGCCTCTTTGCTAACCATAATTTGATTAAAAAAAAACTATAAAATTGTAAAATTGTACAAAAAAGTATAATATAATATGTAGTTTTAATGTACTTTTAAAAAGTAATTCATTAATATAATTGCAAAACAGAATCAGCAGCTATTACTTCAGTCTCCAGTGTCACATGATGCTTTAAAAATGATATCAGTCTGCTTAATAAAAAGCTATTTATGACAATAATAAAAGAACTATGTTCATAAATGTCAATAAACCCATCGCCTCACAACAAGAAGGTCATTGGTTCAAGCCCCGGCTGGGTCAGTTGGCATTTTTGTACGGAGTTTACATGTTCTCCTCTAAGTAAGTGTACTGTAGGTTAACTAATTGGCTGTAATGTATGTGTATGAGTGTATAGGTGTTTCCCAGTGTTGGGTTGCAGCTGGAAGGGCATCTGTTGCGTAAAACATATGCTGGATAAGTTGGTGGTTCATTCCTGTGGTGACCTCTGAATAATAAAGGGACTAAGCCGTAAAGAAAATGAATGAAGAAATGAATAATTTTCACAGACATACTGAATGTATACAGAGTTTTATGTTCATTACCGTTTTTAATGTTTGCAGAAGAAGCCTCTTATGCTAACCAAAGCTTTAATTGATTAAAAAAACAATAATATTGTAAAATTTTACAAATAAGTACAATATAATATCAAGTAGTATTATATGTATAAAATAATATGTACTTTTAATATGTAATTCATTAATATAATGGTAAAACAGAATCAGCAGCCATTACTTCAGTCTTCAGTGTCACATGATGCTTCAGAAATGATATCAGTATGCTTAATAAAAAGCTATTTATGACAGTAATAAAAAACTGTTTATAAATGTCAATAAAACCGCATTTTAAAAAAAAATTATCTTGGTATGTTTAATTATCGTCCAAAATTCAATGTCCACCATCAATTAAATGGTCTGATTTCTAAAAATCCCAAACTCTTGCAAGACTGAAAACATTTAAGACAAGACCATTGATCAAATTGGGGTCAAATAAACAACCCATCATTTATTACACTCGTTCCTCCTTTTAATTCTGCACTCACTCACAATTTTCAAGCATGATAATCAATCTTCACCTCTCTGTACGTAACTCTCTCTTTCTCGGCAATCATGCTCGTCGACTGATTAATTTGTCATTAATAACCATTGTCTCTTTTGGCTGTGGCGCTGTTCCCTCAGGAGCCAGGAATTGTGTGTCTGCATCAACTGTTGTCAGTGCGATTTGCATGACAGTACTTGACGTTTGTTTCTCTGCGATTTGCCAGGGGCAGCGAGTGGCCAGGTCTCTGAATGAGAAAAAAAAAATCACGGTGGCAGATCCGTCTCTCACTCCGTCATGTGTGTGTCGTCAAACGAGGCACAAAGGAACATTCAAATCATGTTTTTCACACTTCCACCAGCAGCACCTTGAGGAAATAATGGCCCCGGTGCTGTAAAGGGCAATGCTCATTGGTAACGGGTATTACAGATTGCCAGAGCTGGATCCTAAAAAGCTTCCTCAATTATATGGCACATGTCATACAAAGCCTTCATTCATATTGGAAGTCCACGCATATTATACATGTGTTTGACTGTCAAATGTATTAATTCTGTGCTGCTGTGTGACCGTGCCCTCACATTATGATGTTTGGCAGAGCATGAGACGCCTTTTTTGGGGATTTTTGTTGTTTCGGGACACAGTTCGGCCTCTCATATCTCAATTTGGGATGATGTTGAGTAAGTTTGGCATCAGCTTTTCGGATTGGAGCTGCCGTGCTGCTATGGTCAGAGTATTGATAACAGATGTTCAGATGGCTTATCGCATCGTTGTTTGCATGCCAGTGTATTCTAGCATTATTGTTTGACTTATTATTTTAAGCTGTTGCTTTTGTCTTTGTGTACTTGGATTTTTTAATCTATTTTTTTATTATTACAAATTAAATAGGACAGTTTTTGTTGATGTAATAATACTTTCATTTATAAGCTTTATTATTATTATGTCCAAAATATATATTCTGTTATATTATAAATACTGTTTGATAAAGTATGATTATCAATTCTAATACCAAAATATTTAAATAATATGTATATTATTTTATATTATATTATATTAATATTTTGAATAAAATATATATTAATCATTAAAAAATAATAATAAAATATAAAATAATAATAAAATAATTTCAAAAACAATGCAAATTTCTATGCCAAAATGAAAAATATATATAATTATTATATTATATTATATTATATTATATTATATTATATTATATTATATTATATTATATTATATTATATTATCTAAAAAATAAATTAATGCTGAAATTTCACTGTACCTATTTCAAATCAATATTAAAATGCTTCAAATGACATTTACTGTGCTAAAAGTCATAAAACACATACATTTACATGTACTTGTTTACTTGAGCGTTTGGTATTTCATAAGTATGTTGTTCATGTTTTGGAGCACTGAGGCAGTGTTGGTGCTGTGGAGGCCGACTGTCACTGTCTGTGTTTGTGTCTACTGACGGAGTTGAAGCGAGAGACAGAGGACAGGCTGGTGTGAGCCGTCGGCCTCAGACTGTCCTTCCTGTCCTCATCATGTCAGACGTGTGTCTACAGTTGGACAGCACGTCTTCTCCTGTCCTCAACCTCCACCACAGCACAACACACACACTACTGCCCTGTCCTGATGTCCACAAAACAAATACAGATATCTAAGTAAAACTTGACAATAAGCTTTCAATTGACAACATTATTAACTACTCTATAAAAAGGCTGGGCTCACGGTTGCACCAACACAAAATGAATAAGTTAACTTAACCTTTTTGGTTTGTGTTACAAATTTAAGTTGTCCCAACAAAATCTCAAGAATTGTTTCGTTTTAGCTTATTTTAAATAAGTAGTTTGAACAAGAAGCAAAAATAATTGTTTAAATGTACATAATATTGTGTACATTTACTAATATATTGACAAAATATTGCAAAAGTTTTGTTAACTTTAACAAATACATCTTGAATTAACATCCTCAACAACTTATTAAGCTACTATACACATATTTTTGCTACTTGTTCAAACTACATATTCATAATAAGCTGAATCAACACAATTATTAAGGGTAATTTGGGAAAAATTAATTGTTTTATGTTAAATCAACTTAAAATTGTTTAAAAAAATTAAGTTAACTTAATTAATTTGTTTTGGGACAACATGAAGGAATTGTGTGAAACCCTGCATTTTTTCAGTGTATTACACTGTAAAAATGTTGGGTTTCACACAATAAATTTGTTGCGACAACATGAAGGAATTAAGTTAGCTTATTACTTTTTACAGATTTAGGTGTATTGAACGTAAAGCAGTTAAGTTATCCCAAACAAAAAATTGTGTTGTTTCAAGCTTATTTTAAATAAGTAGTTTAAACAAACAGCAAACTTAATTTTAGAGTGTAGCTAACATTGGCAAAGGTTAATAAATGCTGTAATAATATCTTGCTTATACTTACTGTTAATGCATTAACTAGTGCTATCAAATGACACTGCATATATATATATATATATATATATATATATATATATATATATATATATATATATATATATATATATATATATATATATATATATATATATATATATATATATGCTAAATCTTTTAGTCAATGAGTATGAGTTTGAAAAAATTTGACATTTGAAAAAAGCGCTGGAGGTTTTGAAACTTCTTTACTTGCACCTTTTCAGACAGTTTTAAATAGAGCACTTTCATGAAGGCTGGGGTTAGTTGTCACACTTCAGTGAATATTTATCGGGCTGGGTTATTTTTAAAAGGCTCTTTATTTATAAACCTTAAGAAAGCTAAGATTGGACTTTTGAACATTTCTATTGACATCATCCAGGAAATATACTGGATGGGTCTTTGATGTTTAGCAAAGCATGTTGTCATTTGATATGTGGTGAGATGCCATTAAATAACTTATGTAACATTTACAACTAATAGGAAAAAACAAAAATGCCAATTATCATTCTTTGTAATAAGGTTTTGTTTGTTTATTAGTTAATGCATTATATACAGTAACATGAACTGATGTTGAACAGTTTATTTTACACAAATAGATTAGCCAAACTTAAAGATTATATTATTATTATTATATATATATTATAGCTATTGGCTGCATATTAGTACTTATAAAGTATATCTTCTGCATAATCCTGTTCTACATCCCTAATCCTATCTAATACCTAAACCTACGTCTATTACCTCAATAACTATTATTGAATAATACTATTAATAAGCAGCAAATTAGGAGGTTTATATAGGCAAAAGTCACCTAATGGTTTATTAATAGCCATAATTTTACCTTTAAATAATGTAATTGATTGTAATGTAAGTTAAATTGACAATGAGGTTAATATGATTCAGCTTGAAAATACTACATAAAGAACCCACAATTTATTTTCAGTCTACCAGTTACTGATATACTAATATGCATTAGGCAATTTTTTAATCTAACCTCTTTCACAATACAAATCTTCTGAATCATGTTGAATTTTTTTAAATGCACAAATCTCTCTTGCGCGTTTTTGATGGAGGTTTAAAGTGCAGTTGCGGGTCGCGGTGAAGATGTGTGAGGGTGAACGGTGAGATGGCTCAGGGACTAAGCCTGCTCTTAGTCTGCCATCTCAGTCAGGAAAGCCTCTGCAGATTATCCTGGAGCTGACAGCAACCGAAATAGAAAGAGCCTGATTCTCTCATTTTCATTCGTCTACACACACACACTCTCACACACACACACACACATTCGTGCTGGCCTTTTTCTTAGTCTCTGTCTGTCTCGATCTCTCCCACTCAGTTTTCCTCCTGCTGTCATTTTTGTTTTATTCGCGCACACACACACACTCCTATATCCTCACATGGCTTTTGGCCTACTTATTGTATTTCTGTGTTTAGTGAACGTGTGAATGCCGTTGTGTGTATGCGTGTTTCACGACCGCACCTCATTGATTTGTGAAGAAATCGCCTCCAAACTCTAAATCCACGTTCCTTCCTTGGCTCAGCTGCTTTTTTGGTGTGTGTCTGCAAAATATTTTTAAAAATGCAGAGTTTCACACAATACCTTCATGTTGTCCCAACACAAATCAATTAAGTTAATTGTTTTTACAAATTTAAGTGGATTGAACATCAAACAATTAAGTTGTTTGAAATTAAAAGCAAAGAATTGTGTTGTTTCAACTCATTTTATATCCCAAGAGTTACAGAAACGTGCTTTTTGGGACCACCATGTGAGACCTGGACTGATGATTTTGTCTGTTTGCGTCTGTAATTTACCCTCCTTTTGTTTTTGAATATAATGTGCTTTTGTTTAACATACACTAAACCTAACGTAAACCCAGCAGCCTCGGGTCAGCGAGTTTAGGCTCGGCGGGTTCAAGAAAACTCTTGGACAATGCTGTAGCAAATGGCTGTTACATTATCAGACCCCAAGGAGGCTTTTTCTGCGTAAACCTGCTGACCCTGCGCAGGCACGACATGCCCGTCTGACTGTAATAAACCCCCCGTCGGGACTGGATGTGGGGGCCCGAGTCGCTCTCTCTCACCTTCCCTAAACACTTCCAGTCGCTGGATGTCGGTGTCTGATCTCCTGACTCCGTCTTGATCGTATTAAATCTGTGAAGCACAAATTAAAAATGAAAGCAGGAGAAATAAACGCTGAAATTCTTCTGCTTTGTTTTCGGGGGCTGTGAGGATGAGTGAGTCCAGGTTAACGGGGACAGTGGGCCTAAAGCCATGGGGGAAGGGCCTATTTTTTTCGGGTGCAGGCTTTAGTAATACTATCCATTTCAGATTTAAATGGAGCTTCCTGCTTCATAATCATCGTCTCCTTTGAGGATATTTAAAGCGTTATTACACAGAACATGTTTGCACTCTTGAACATATGTTCAGAAAATGTTTACATTTTATGATAGTTAATGAAAAAGAGCAGCATTTGAAAGATTTCAGAGAGTTTATTAGTCATAACCAGGGCCAGATGGAATCTGCAGACGTTTTTTGCTATTTCTGCGGAGAATTTTGGTAAAAATCTGTGGATTTCTGCAGAATTATTTTGGGAGTACAATAACTAAAACCTTAATATGTGAAATAAAAAATATTATCATTTTAACTTTTATTGAATGTTTTAAATGCAAATCCATTTAGATTCACTTTATTATTCACTGTCTCTCATATAATAAATCCACTAAATGACAGAAAATATTTCTGTACAAAGTGCATTGTACATAAATCAGATAAACATTTTCATATTAGTCAATAATATTACTGTAATTAATTTTAAAAAAAACTAAATAAATATAGATTTACAAACAGATTGTTTAAAACTGTTAATATAAAAGCAGTGCTAGCTAATAAATTTGAGCATTATATCAGCAAATGCAGCCTTTGATTGTAATCATTATTAGTAAATATTATTTAAAGGTAATTTAGATCAGATGTGCTCCAACATTAGGCACACTTAAATCAAGATTGAAAGCATATCTGCTTAGCTGTGCCTTTACTAAATGAACAGTGTGCTATGTCTGACAGATAGCACAAATATAGTTTTCTTTTCTTTCTCATTCCTTTAAAACCTATTTAAACACATTTTTATCCGGTTTCATTCTTTGTTTTTATTTTCTTATACTTGTTTTTATTATTCCTGTTTATGTAAAGCAGTTTGAATTACCATTGTATATGAAATGTGCCATATAAATGAACTTGACTTGACTTGCCTTGCTAATTGAGCTCTGTGTTTATTAGCAAAGATTAATAAATACTTGTAAAAAAAAAAAGAAAAACATTGTATTGTTGGTTAATTTCTTAATCCAAGATGTTACCTGAATTTGTTTTAATTACCAGTTCTTAAAATAAAAAAAGTCTTTATTAGGGCTGCACAATATATTGTTTCAGCATCGATATCGCAATGTAAACCATCACAATAGTCACATCGCTAATATATGCAATGTTGAGTGTGTATTTGTTTAATCATTTGTGTGAGGGTTTTAAAAGCATTCAGGCAGAAGAAATTGTGCTGTTTTTAGCTTTGACAAATTATTAATGATCAAATCTATTGAATCATTTATAAAACATAGACTATGCAGTATTACATTTGATTATTGAATTACTGTACCTAAATACAGTTCGACTCCTTGAAATACAGTAAAACGCTGTTTATATATTTTGCATATTTTTCTAGTGTATTTATATCGCAATATATTGACCTTGTCGTAAAATGCCAAAATGTGCTCATTTTCGTGATTGTTTTAGAACTTCTTACTCAGTTGCCTACGGGAGAAATAACTAGGAAAAATAAAACACAGACAACGCAAACAAACTACTTACAAGCAAGTATATTCAGGACTAAACAGACAAAGTAGAATAACATATTATTAAAATGTATGAAAAAGCAACGTGACAAGCTGTTTTTAATGTCTAATAATGAATGGAAATGACTGGAAGACTTGAGCCAAAAAGGTTCAAATGTTTGCGCCCGCTTGTATGCGAAGAATAAGGTGAATATCGCAGAATGAAAATGTTAGATTTTCCCAATATCGAGCAGCCCTAGTCCTTATCATATAATTTGTTTATATTTTTAAATGATTCATATTTAGTTGACATGCTGTGTATTACTATGCTTAATTATGAAATGGCTTTTTTTTGTTTTTCTACAGTAGGATTATACATTAAGTTTTAATAAGCTTATTTATTTAATCCACATTAAATGTTTTTTTTATATATAAATGAGCTTTTTAAATTATCGCATCTTAAAGTTTTACCAAACATGTTTCAATTTACCATTTGTTATAAAAGAAAATTGACAAGTAACATTTGTCTTTAGCATGTCATCTAACTTAAACTATGCTACATTTAAAAAAAAAATGTTTATTATAATGTAAAACTAATTACAAGATATTATGTACAAAATATGTTTTGCATTAAACGTTACTCATTACAATCATTTAATCCAATCAACTTTATTAAATGAACTTATTATAAAGTGTTGTGCATCAGTTACAAAATAACATTAACAGTTCATATACAGTCACTTGTATAAATACATATATGTTTATATTTAATTTATTGATGTTGTTATACGATAAAAAAATTTTCAAACTTTTTTTTAAAGCCTTTGTTTTTTGCCAAACATTTCACAGAAAACGATTTCTCGGATGTTTGGACCCTTTCATTCTTCAACGTTCAGTATAACTAAGCAGTTATGATTTCTAAGACAGCTTATTTATTTGAGCAATAACAAGGATAATGGGCTGGTTTGCGTTTGTGCTGACTCGAGTTTTCGATCTTTGTTTTAGTTGAATGTGCTCTGTTTGTTTGTGGTCAATCCCAGCGCACTGTTGTGTGTCTTTCAGGAGGAAATAAACCCATAACGCTGTCGGCCACGTTCATTCATCCACTTTTAACATCCTCCTTGCTATAATCATTACTAATGTTGGATTGATCGTCAGCAGCTGTTTTGCTTTTGTGAATTGTGTACCTACTTCTGATCATGTATTGCTTTTATTAATAGCTAGACTAGTCTCCATGCTGCAATAAAAAACACACAGGGATATTTTTTTTCCAGGTGGGTTTTTTTTTCATGGTCTGCTGTTTATTTAAGGTCAACTGTAAGTCTCTCTAAACAGATACAATGCTTGTCTGCCTGTAAAAGTTTTGGTACAACTTTAACAGTTTCTTTTCTCTCTCTCTCTCTCTTCTTTTCTCTTCTGCAGTACATAACAAATCATCAAAGCTGGGATTAAAATTTCGTGAAGGAGCAGCTTTGACTGCTGGAAGACTTAAGCGTATTAGCTTTAAAACCAAGATGGGAGTTTCAAGTGATGTATGGCAGACTTCAAAGATGTTTTAATCTGTCGGTAGGCATGCTCTTGCACAGCCTATTTATATTAGAACACAGTGTTTCTTCTGCCTGCACGTCCTAATCAATGGTTTCTCCGGCTAGACCCAGGCTGATGGTGATGTTAACCAGTTATTAAACAGCTGCACTTCCTCAGCTCTGCTTTCTCTGCTCTCTTTTAGTGGCTCGCCAGAAGCTGATTAGAAATACTCAACTGTTTTGTCCCATTGTGATGAATATTTGATGATTCAGTGGTCATAACTTGACTTCTGTTTTGCTCGTAAATTATGGCATATGTATTAGGAAACTTAAGAATGAATGAATGTCTTTGAATTATGTCAATATACTCACGGCAATTCGTAACTTTTTGATTTAGTGGCTAATTGATTTTAATTTGTACGATCTGATTCGTGTAATTTAATACAATTTGCTCATCCCCCAATGACAGTTGAGTTTAGGGGCGGGGCTGAGTGCCACGCCACCTTTTTAAAATTGTACATTTTGTACGACTAAACTCGTATAATTAGCCACTAAACATGAGATCAGGCTGATATTTTAAAAGGTATCAACTATTTGAAAGATGTATTTCATTTTTTTTTGTATTAGTTTACTTTACATTTTCAGGTAATATGATAAATTACAGCTTCAATTGGACTCGTGTTAGTTAAAAGTAGCTAAAAGCTATCTATCTCCGGTGTTGTGATTGGGGACATTTTTAATCAAAACCTTATTAATTGATTTTTTGCATATAGTAAAGAAACAATGTTATCAATGAGTAATGGTGCTATTCCTTTAAGTTTAACTCATCAAAATAATTCAATGAATTCAGCTCCTTTTTTTAGGTTCGATTTAGGTTGTGTGTTTGAGTCGGTTTAATAAAAATGAAAATGACTTAAAATGAATTAATTATGCCAACTTAGTTTGCCCTTAAAAGGGCATCTGTTGCATTTTGGTAGGATTTAATAAGGAAAGACTATGAAAGTAAAACACTTGGAAGATAATAAGTTACAGATCCTTTTAACAAAAAATATTTGACACGTTTATATAAAGGTAATTCTTGAACTACGGGCACTTTTATGTCCTTTGATCATATATGTAGAGTTATTGATGTTTGCCCTGCGCGCTTGCTTTATTTTTAGGAACTTCTTTGGTTTGGTGCGTCAATCTTATTAATGCTATTATTCAAAAAAGGTAATGATTCACACTCAATTAAGGAAGGCTTTGTGCCGAAACGTCTGTGTCTTTAATGACCCGTAAAATGTAAGAAAATAAAAACAATACAAAGCGATTTAGTGCGAATCATTATCTTTCTTTAATCATATATCCAAAAATATACATAATTTTGTTCAAATTCCTCTTTCTTTGTCAAATTAACAATAAAACCTACTTTAAAACATTTTACTACCTTTCCATTATATTTTTTTCATATTATTCAACCTCCTTTTAGGTGTCAAAATCACTGTTTTCACCTTGTCACACACCCAGAGTTTAAAACTTCAACAGTAAAAATAACATTTTAAATGACTATGTATCTGGTATCTCTTATTGTATCTTAATTAAATAATTTTAATATTTTAAAGTTATTCATGTGAGAATATTATCAATAATATTATTTATACAAAATATAGGTGTCACACAGTATCAGTGTCATTTCCACCACAACACTGTAATATGGCTTTAAAAAGTTTGTGTGAAACATAATTTTTTTGATTTCTATGAAAATGAACAGAGACATCTGGGAACATGTTTAAGGGAATTTAAATTTTTATCAGTAACACTTAAAGAAAATCAAGATAAATATTTCTTGTTAAGGAAATGCATTTATTTTACGTCATTTCCAAACATGTTGTACCTTCAAAGATGTTTTTAAAAACCAAACACAATTAAGGTAAATAAGAGTGTTTTGTTTACATGAAAGGCTATTATCAATTTAAAGCTAATTTGTGAAGCTATTTTCCATTTTTTCTCCACAAGTGTCATTTCCATCACCACACATTTTTAAAAAATATTTTTAAAAGTTCTCATCACACATTGAAAGTGTAATCACAATGTATAAGTTCATGCTCTATTTAAAATACAAAATCATTTTTTTTATTTTCTAATAAGCTCTTAACTAAATTAAAATAACATTTTTGAGTGTGACAGGTGTACAATTCAGCATACAACTAATTTATATCATTGACAAATGTATAATTATTATATATATTGTGGAAAGATTGGTTAAACTAGAAACAAAAATGATCTTAGACAATGTTTGACTGCCATCATTTATTTCATTTTGAAATAAGCTGTATATTGAGATGTTGTGGAAATGACATTTGTTCAGTTCACGATGGAAAAAATGTTTCTCTTCTTATCTAAGTTTGTCCTCTTACAGATCTTAAAACTAGACAAATAGTTCAAACTTATGTGTTACACTAATTTTGAACAAGTTTTTTTTACTCAACTTCACAAGGCTAAAAGTGCCCCATAAATATAAGACTTTTTGTATCTGTGTAAGCAAACACCTGTATGAAGCTGATGGAAACTGACTTTATACATTAATTAACATTCATTCACTCATTCATTTTTTTTCGGCTTAGCCCCTTAATTAATCCGGGTTTGCGACGGCGTAATGAACCGCCAACTTATCCAGCATATGTTTTACACAACTAATGCCCTTCCAGCTGCAACACATCTCTGTTGGTGAAACCGGAGCACCCGGAAAAAACCCACGCGAACTCAGGGAAAACATGCAAACTCCACACAGAAATGCCAACTGACCCAGCCAAGGCTCGAACCAGCGACCATCTTGCTGTGAGGCAACAGCACTACCTACTGCGCCACTGCATCACCTAATTAACATTAGTTGATAAGTAAAATAAACTAAATAAATAAATAACACCACATTTATTTATTTATTTATTTGACATGGTCTTCACAATTACGCTGGACAACCAAATGCATCTGTTTAAGTGTTTTAGCACACTTGCTAATTCTCAACACGTGTCCATGACAGGCTTGACATAAAAGAAAAGAAAATAGATACATATACAGTATACAACATTATAATTCTATACATAAAATTGCTGTAAGGCAAAAAACAATGGTGGCATGATATAACAAACTAACAGTTGCACATTTGTGCAAACACTGCTGTTTTGTTTTTGACCAATTTTAAAGGACACTACTAAAAACACTTATATTACTTTCTAATTTTAGGCTAACAGGTAAAGCATTCAACAGTTGGGTTCCCTTAACACAAAAAATAGATTGAACAAATGAGGTCTTATACTTGACAGTCTAGAAAACAGTCTAGTCTCCATTAGCAGTTGCTCGTGTACATGTACAGGTTCAAATACTTTATTGAAGATATTTTAAGGTTAATTCTTGGAGCATTAATTCTTGTTAGATTAATATCCTTCTTATATCTAATTCATATTAGTTAATGTCACATTAGGTAATGTTGAATTACATCAATCAAACTGTACTTTTGAGTAACTAAAACAAAAATATTAACACTTAATTAACTTATTGAAAAAGTTCAAGTTACAAAAAAGACATTTGTTGTGATGATTTTTGTAATTTGTTCTTTTTACAGTGTTAGAATGAGGGTTAGATTTAGTTGTATGTACAGTAGTTGTGCATCATTTGACGTTATTACTATAGTACTGTAAGTGGAGGGCACATTACACTGTAAAATAAAGTTACAAATGGTCATGTTGTTGCAACAAAAAATCGCTACAATGTATCAAAGAGATTATGATCAATTATCAGGGGGAAATGTAGCATCCAGAACACAGTACTATTGCCTGTAAGTTTTACTATAGAATGCCATAGTGACATGGAAGATGTTGTCATTATGTACGAAATTTAAAGCACCCCTGCTTTTTGCGATGCACAATTTTCCATTTATTGATTTATCCCAAGATAACCTGAAGGATGACTTGGATAAAAGAAGTACAAAATCTAAACTTATTTTATGAGACACATATTGTAGGTTTCAAATCTCTCTTTAGGAATATGGGTAAATTTAGTTATTATAATGGATTTTTTTTTTCCGTTTTTTGTTGCAATTTACATGATCAGTCTTAACAGTAAGCTTGAATTCATATTAATTCATTAATTCAGGAGTAAATTTTATGTTTCAGGTTTATATACAAAAATGTTTAATCAGTTTTTAAGGTTGCAAAAGGTTCTAACTGGCTGTTTGCAAGTGATAAATATTTCTATTTGGTTATAATTATGTGTTTCTATGAAGATATTTTTTTTATTACAAATTATTTTATCGCTCTAAATTTTAGTTTATCAGAACATTTAATTTCAAAATGTTCCAAATTCCAGATTTTCAGTGTGAACTTTTAGTCCCTGTTGTGTAATGAAACTTTAATAATGCACTTCTTGTTTTGATTTTGTGCTTTTTTCCACCCCTCTCTTTCTCCCCCGTGAACTGTGTCTGTTCTGTGGATTGGCAAACATTGTTCATAAGCACTATTTTTATATATGCACACATGCACCTACAATTGAGTTGAGCTTCTCTCAGACACACTTTTGTTTAGAAATGTTGAAATAATGCCTTGTGCAAACACTTACAGTACAGGTACTTTGAACAGAGATCAGTGCTCTGTTCTTCTGGGCTGAGGCTTTTTTCCACTTTGAGAAAATTCATCTGTTTATGTTTTTATTTTGTAGCCATTCTGTTGTCAGCAGCATGACTTTCTTACCGTTGCAGAAGTTTCAAGAGTTTTTATTGAACTTATTCTAAAATGCGGAAGTGCGCCTGTTTTCGCGATTGTCTTAGAACTTCCGTTTCAGTCACCTATGGGAGAAATGACTAGGAATAATAAACGGCAGAAAATGGTCAAACTACTTGCTCTACAAACAAATGTTTGCATGACTATACAGACCAAGTTGAATAATATAACAAGGAAATATCAGTTTGCAACATCAAACAGCGAAACGAGCAGTTTTTAATGTCTAAAAATGAATGGAAGTGAACGAGACCGGAAGTCTTGTGCCAAGACTCAAATGGCAGCGCCCGCTCGTCCGCGGAGAATAAGGTGAATACTGGAAAATGAGGAGAAAACGAAGACAAACATCTCAATATTGAAAAACACATCAAGTATCTTGTTTTCTCACAACAGCAATATACTGCTTAATCACAGTGAAAATCACATTCCACCAGTCTGAAAGTGTCACAAACTGTTGGAAGTGACTCCAGCGTGGTTTTTTGGAGCTGAATGTTGCTGTGTGTTGGTCGGGAATAGTGATGTCACTCTCCCTCATTTAAAGTGAAATGTGCCAGTGTGATTTCATGCATCAAGGAGGAATTTGAATGTGTTTTCTGTGCTTGGCTATAAATAGCAGATAACAGCTCTTTCCAGATCCAGAAATAGGTTCTCTGGAATTGGATTCCAAGCCTCGGAGCACTTTCCTTTTAAACAAGCAAATATGCAGGACATGCATCACTATGTAGAATTAAGAGTGCCATCTTTAAACTGAGCTGTTGCCCCCCGCCACGTCTGCAAGATGAAGACATCACACAAGACAACAGCAGCCTTGCGAACAGACATGTGACATAATACTGCTCTTCAGTATAACCAGTGTGTGAATTATACATCCAAACACAGGGAGGGGTGGGGGGTGGGGGTCAACCTTTTCCATAAGTTTGTGTTGGTTTCTGTAATGCATGCTTCAATGAAATGTCTGTATTTATTTAAATGACATCTAATATATTAATAAAACCTATTGAAGTTTTCAATGTTTTGAGGGATATTTAGTGTATTCTGGCCTACAGTCACCTCTGATGAGCTATTTTAGAGGTTACTGTTGGTCAAACTATGCATCTAATGTTACTTTATTTTTAGGATACATATAGATACAAACATTTATTCATTTTCTTTTTCGGTTTAGTCCCTTTATTATCTGGGGTCGCCACATCGGAATGAACCACCAACTTATTTAGCATATGTTTTACGCAACGAATGCCCTTCCAGCCGCAACCAATCACTGGGAAACACCCACACACTCTTGCATTCACACTCATACGCTACGGCCAATATAGCTTATTTAGTTCAACTATACCACGTCTTTGGGCTGTTGGGGAAAGCGGAGCACCCAGATGACAGCCACGCCAACACGGGGAGAACATGCAAACTCCACATAGAAACAGCCGGGGCTCGAACCAGCAGCCTTCTTGCTGTGAGGCGATTGTGCTACCCACTGTTTCACCGTGACGCCATTATGGAGTGGTCAAAAGTATAATTACATTTTAATATTTTAATTAATAATATTATTTAAGATGCAGATCAGAGCAAACTATTTAAAGAGAAGACCCCCCATACATCTGGTTTTGATTTGCTTCAGGGGGGGATCAAGCGTTAATTAGGGGGGATCAGACCCCCCCAAACCCCCCTGTAATTCACACCCTTAATATAAACAAAAAATACTTCAGTTTAAATGAGGTTTGAATTTAAGCCTGCTGGTATTGGATACACAATATTTGGGATAAATCTGATGATTCTACTCGGCTTCTGTTTTTGAAAGCAAATCAAATAGCATTTTTGACCGTCATTTCATGATGTTTGAGCTGTGGGGGAAAAATTGCATACTTGAGTTTTGTTGAAAGTTTCATTTTAGCATAGTAGATTTCTCTGGTGTCTTATTAAATGGAAAATTACTTTGGAAAAGCTTCTTATTTTGTGCTTTATCTTGTATTTTATTAGTGAATAACTGTGATAATGCTATTTTGCAAATGCTATAATGCTACATAAAATTTATGAAACACTGCTATATACACTACCGGTTAAATGTTTGGGGTCAGTTTTTTTTCCATGTTTTTTTTTTTTTTTTTTTATTCTGTTCATCAAGGTGGCATTCGTTAAATGTAAAAAAAAATGTTAAATTGATAAATATTTATTTAAAAAAAATCTAATTAACAGCTGTCTTATTGGATGTAAAAATAATAGTAATAATTAATATTAGAGTGGTTTCTGAAGGATCATGTGACTCTGAAGACTGGAGTAATGAAGCTGAAAATGAATCTTTAAAATCACTGGAATAAATGATTAAATTAAATGATAAACTTTTAAACAGTTATTTTTATATGAAATAACATTTCACAATTTTACAATTTGTACTGTATTTTTAAATGAAATAAATGCAGCCTTGGTGAGCAGGAGAAGCTTATTTTAAAACATTTTAAAATCATACTGACCCCAAACTTTTGATCTGTATAGATGAAAAAGCAACACAAAAAACTGTGTAATATACCTTTCATTTTTCATAATCGTGCAGAAGTTTTGAATTAATTAGCAAGTATTTGTATTTCATTCACTTCTCTGTTTCTATTCATCATGCATGTAAAATTAAATGTCCTGAAGCTGTTTATTTGCTCTATTTATTAAATAGCTCTGCCTGAATTATTTTCTTAAACTGTTATTGTGCCCCAACAGATTTTAGAGAGAGAAAAAAAACTGTGAAAAGAGAAATTATAGTTGCTGATTGGGCTTTTCTGCCTCATGAAATCATTTGCCTGTTGTTTGTTTCTCTTTAATTAGATCAAACTATGCACAAGGACAAACAAATGATTTGTTTGGTTTAATTAGCCTGAAACCCATTTTCCTTCCTTTCAATTGCTGGGCTAATTTTTGCAATCGTGTAAGTGCAAGACTAATTTACTCTTTATTTATATATAATTTTCTACAAATTCTTTCTCTAATGAGTTTAATTTATTGGCAGTCATGAGCAAACGTATATTTCATGTTCTGCAAATGCTCACTGTCCTCACCTGGGACTGTTCAAGGTCTTTGGAGATCTAGCTTAAGCCTACTGTATATTCACACACACACACACACACACACACACACACACACACACACACACACACACACACACACACACACACACACACACGCATATGCGATAGAGCAGAGTTGTGTGTGGTAGAAACTGCGGCTTTGATCTGTGCATTTCCCTTGTCCTTTGTCAAAAGCAGCCGGAGAAGCAGAGATTTGTGTGCGTGTGTGTGTGCTGAAGTACTGGGCTCCATTGAAGTGTTAAGAGTGCGCAACTTTCTTCCTCTTTTCTTCCTTCTACCGTCCTTTCTCGTATTATGCGAGTCTTTATTATGTGGGCAGAGAGTGACGGGAGGGCGCGTGAAGGGGGTTCTGCTGTTTATTAATATAGGAGGCAGGTTCCCACACACGGAACAATGTGTCAGCCAAGCGAAGCGGCATTGTCGGGGAGCAGAAACTACACCATGCTGGAAGTCAAAGTCTGGGACTCGAGCAAAAAGATGCGCGTCATGTGATCGGTTTAAAACGCGGCGCGCGGAGCATGTGTGCGATTCTCAGCGTGAGCACGCGCGTCTACATTATTTCAGACGAGACGCTGCAGGCAAAAACACAGTTTTCGTGCACCTGTCAGTTCTGAAACTAAAGAATACATTGAAAAATACATTTTAAAGTGTTTCTTTTGTCAGCCTTTATTGTTTATGTAGATTACAATACATATTTTCTCAAAATGATTGATTTTCTGAGTCATACATCTCAGCATTATTTACACCAAACTTCACCGGTTTTATTCATAGCAACTTTTTTTCTAAACAGTTTTTGCTATTTATAATTTTTTCATTACTCTTTTAGTTTTAGTACCAGTTTTCACTATTAAGTGGTGGCTTACCTCTCTGTTATTAAGATATTGGCTGTTTATTACTTACATTTTACGTGATTTTATTCTACATGCTTAATCCTACCCATCTAAACCTATTACTAGTACATTAATAAGCAGCAAATGAGGAGTTTTTTGAGTCAAAAGTCATAGATACAAATGTATTAATTAAATTAATTATTAATTAAATTAATTGTGCTAGCATTATGCACACTTGTGCTTTACATATAATGCATAATTTGCCTCTTTAAACAAACAATTTTATAGAAAACAACAAAAAAAGTACCTATTCCTAATGTAATCTATAAAATGGGAAAGTATGGTGAAACTACTTTATTAACATTATTATTATTATTATTATTAGCCCTATTCACCTGCAGTATCTTCAGCTTGTTAAACTCTCATGAATGAAGCCCTGATGCGGCAGACATGCTGATGGAGAGACTAACGCAGAGTCAGGAAATTGCAGATGGTATCGGCCAAGTTCAAATGCACTTTCACCCTCTGTCCCTCCTCTTCCCTTCCTGCTATTCTTTTCGCGGCACAAATGGCCGTCAGCTAGGTATGCGTTCATTCATTGTGTGCAGCAGGGGGTCCCTCACTTCAAACTGGCCCATCTGAAAGAAGGCTGCGAAGTCCCACGGAGTCCCCTGAGCTGTGAGCGAGGCAGACAGGCGTGACTGGACCGGCAGACATCAAAGTGGCTGGAGCTCAGCCCCTCCATCCTGCCCACAACGTGCCCCGCTGCCCTCTCTCCACCCGCCCGGAACAGCCTTCATTAGGACCCGGCTACATGGGTCAGTGACGAAGTGTGCGTGATGGAGAAAAAGTCAAGCTATATGAAATTTATTTGTATGCATGATTTCGATATACCACTTTCACCACTACAAAATTGTGGTCAGATGATAAAGGAAATCTTCAAAGAAAGCCCAGCAAACAAGTTCATGTTTAATAGACGTCTAATAGACATCAAAACGTATACAGATTGACTAAACAAGCCTAAACTTGGTCTGTCAGTGAAAATCTAGGTAACACTTTGTTTTGATGGTCCATTTGAGTATTAGTAGACTGTCTGCTTAATATCTGTTAATAATGCTCCTTCAACATTTAACTGATTATGAGAAACTTTGCAAGTACGTGTCAACTTACACTAACCCTAACCCCAACCTACCAGTCTACTTATAATCTAATTAGAATTAGTTGGCATGATGCAGTGTAAGTTAAATTCAACAAATAGACCATCAATATAAAGTGTGACCAAAATTGAATAGACATCTGAGAATAGCCCAAAACTAATTGTGAAAAAAATCCATAATTTTACGGTTTATTTCCAGTAGCTGGGGTGCATAAAAAAACGTAAAATAACGGCCATTAAATAACAGAAATATACCGTAATTTTTTTTTCAATTTAGATTTTTGGCAAAATTTCTGTAATTTAATATCCATTTTTTTTTCAGTAAATTTCTGTAATTTAACGGCTGTTATTTTACGTGTTTTTACGGCACCCCAGCTGCCGGATATAAACCTTCAAGAGTTCGCCCTTAGCTGATGAGTGATTATAAAGCATGTTTGGCATGCTGTCCCGGGAGAGAGTACTAAGCTCGTTGCAGGGCGACATGAGAGTCTGAGTTCAGGTAGGTCTTGAGAACTCCCCTGCTTGATAATGGTAAATGTAGATTATGAATAGCTATGGAGAGAGTATGCTGAATTCAACACTTGTCAATGATGTCGATTTAGTTTTGTCAATTCACTTATGTTAAATGTTTGTGGTCTCTGAGAGGAAACCGGAGAGCCTAGGAAAAGCCACACAAACACTGGGAGAACATGCAAACTCCACACAGAAATGCAGACTTGGCCAGGTTAGATCTGAGCCAGTAATATTCTTGCTGTGAGGCAATAATGCTAGCCATTGGGCCTCTGTGCTGCAATGACAAGGAAAGAGGAGGAGTAGAGGTGGAAGGGTGGATTCTTTAAGATGGATAAGATACTCTGGTTATTTATAGTGATTTAGGAATTGTCTGATTGGTGAATCATACGTTAGCTAATAAGGACCAGCTGCTTTCAATCATAAGCGTGTGCTCTTCTTGAAATTAGTACTTAATTAAACTTTACATAAAACAGTTTCATCGTGAAATAGACAGATTAGACATACTTTAAATGTGTAGTCAATTATTTTTGTATATTTGATGACTAGTTTTGGCCTTTTCTTAGACGTCTATTCACTGACAGCCCAAATTTAGCCTTATTTTAGCTAACACGACTGTTTAGTTTATTAGACACCTATTAGACATCTTTTAAAAACAAAAAATGCTTGCTGGGAGGGTTCTAAAATGTGTTTTTTTTTTTCCTGATGTCATGTTTTCCTATGAGAACTATGTTTTAGTTATCCAAAGAACCTTTTAGGGAAGTTGTTTTGTTTGCTTTAATGCATAATCTGCAAAATATCCATTTATTCATTTATTCATTCATTTTCTTTTCAGCTTTGTCCCTTTATTATTATTATTGGAAATCTACTTTTAATATACTTAAAAGTTTTCTTGAAACTTTATAGCCAGACCAGATATTTAAATTTCTAACTACAGCTCTAGAGGTATAGTTGGAAACGAACAAGTTTGCCATGCAGTTTGCGAATATTCGTTGGAACGATGGATTTGGGAAATGCCAAATAAACGAACTACGTTTTTAACAACTGAACTTGTGACCTTAGTTGGCTAACGATGGCTTTCGGGAAACGCACCCCTGAACTGGAATTAAATGTGAATTTTAAAGTTGAAAACTTACTAGATTAGTTTCAGCTCCTTTGTAGGGAAAAAATACTGAATTGGTACAACTGATTGTTTTCAAGCAGGTGTCCTCAAGCAAGCGCCAACACCATATTGGTAGTCCAGTCATTGGCTAAGTGGCGTTAGTTGAGCACAAAGCAATGCAAGTGCAAAGAGCAACAACGTTTATGCGTTTCAACCTTGTGGTTGCCACTGCATATTAAGCAGAGAGCGTAGTTTACAATCCAAAAAATTACACACCTCAGCTTGAAGCAGAATAGCTTTTAAAAAGAAAAGAATGAGCACTTTAGGCTTCATCCGTGGATGCGTGGTGGCCATCCTTAGGAGTTTCCTTTTATCGCACCTCCCTCTAAGCACTGTAATCTGGCCACCTGCACAGTGAATAAACTAATAATGTTCCGCCTCACAGCATCTGCATAGTTTTTTTGTCCGGGCTCTTCTTCGGTAGTTCTTTTATGATATTGCACTAGAATGTATCGCATGGCATCGTTGGGACAGCTAATGATGCGAGAAGCGGCAGTCACCCGTGTACCTCCTGACTGATGTCCTTCTTTGTGCACAGCTCTCTAATGAGGCAGGCCCGCCTCACGACAGATATATAGGGCCATATCACTGCGTTACAAAGCACTTTATTGTCATTTATGCCACCGTTAATGCCATGGGGAAGTGCTGCACTCATACTTGCGTTCACTCAGGTTTCTGCGCACCATTGTCTCTCTGCATTTCAGCTTCAATTAAGCCCTCCCACAAGGAGGTAATGGGCTTTCATGGGCCACTTGAGAAGCTGTGTGCAAACCCGGAGAGGACTGAATGAGAGCAGGGGCTCTGCACTGCCGTCCCTCTCGAGGGAGCACCACCCACTACGCTCTCATCCACCGGGACGGTTCAAAGCCTATTCACCTGATGGCTTCCCTCAGTGAACCCTGGGACTTTCCACATCTCTCTTGGCGAAGCTAAAGGGGGCTCACCACAGACAAGGACCTGTTGAAACCTTGACATCTGAAGTTACTAGAAAGCATCTGCCATGCTATTTTTTTATTGTATGTCATTTTTCATGAATAAAAGCTTGAAGATTTACTGAAGATTTTTCAAAGTTGTAAATGGAAGAGATTCTAATAATACTGCTGTCTTTCTACATTAAAATGCCTTATTTAATTCAATGTGCTGCTTGGTGATTCTTTGTAATTAAGAGTGAAATTTTAGCTGAAGCACATCCTTTTTCTTTTTTAGTTTAGAAGTTTTATGCAGATGCATTCACAAACCGAATCTTAAAAAATGCAATGTCTGAAAAGAAATATTTATACAAAAATATGTGGTGTTACCAAACTAATGGACAAACAAACAAAAAAGATATGACAGAAGGCGAGATCCGTTCATTTTGCAGTGCACCACTTATTGCGCTCATGTATGAGTTGCATAGTTCCTGGCTGTGTTCTATTCCCACTTATTCCCCTATGTCATATACATCTAGAATGTTCCAACATTTAAACTTGGAAGGGTTAAAAAAAACATTAATGACATCACTCTTAGGTGTTATTTGCTTTCAAAGTATTTTTACAGTTCAGTTTTAGCAATTTTTATATTGACAATTGATTTCCTTTCGCAGTGCACTTTAAAAACATTTATGCCATTTTGAACGTAGCCGTGGCTCATGACAAAAGCTATAGGTAGGGCCAGACGGAATCTGCGGATGTTTTTTGCTATTTCCGCAGATAATTTTGGTAAAAGTCTGCGGATTTCTGCAGAATTATTTTGGGAGTATCATAAATAAAACCCTTAATATATGAAATAAAAATATATCTTTTTAACTTTTATTTAATGTTTAAAATGGAAACCAAATTAGATTCACTTTATTTGGTAAACAAAGCAATTCTCTCATAAAATATATCTACTAAAAGACAGAAAATATTATTTAACAAACTGCAATGTTTATAAATCAGATGAACATTTTCATATTAGTCAATAATATTACTGTAATTAATTTAAAAACTGAACAAATATAGATTTACACACATTTACTCATGTAAATAAACATAATTGATGATGGGCTAAAAATCTGCGGAATTCTGCAGAAAGTCTGTGGAATTCTGTGCGCGCAGATTCGATGTGGGCCTAACTATAGGTGACCTATTATATAAAAGCAGAATTTACGCTTCGTCTCCAAGGCTTGTGAAAACAAAAATATACAGCAAACGTTACTGCTTTTAATTTATAGTGGGTTATTTATTAAGAAATGTATCTGTACTGTGGGCCTATATAACACGGGTCTATTGGTTAGAACATTTCTTTTCTTTTAAAACGGCCTACTGTAAATTACAACCATTAGCCTAATGATTTATATATGAAATTAGACGTGTTAGCTAAGTGGTTTTGATGTTTTAGCATGGAATATGAAGTATTCTCAATAATATTTGTAAAGGAAACATTGGCCCTATATATGATGTTTACATTTACTTCATTTAATGTGAAAAACGAGTGCATGTTTATACCAAAACTAATATTGCATTTTTTCTTTTTCTTTTTTGTAAATGCGTGAGTGTGTAAAAATATATAATTTGCATGAAGAAATTATGTTTTTTTTTCTCTAAAGAAGTTGTTACTCTGCCCTGTTTAGAGTGTCATTGTGGACGTTTTACTTTATAACTAATGTGGTTCAAACGATGGATCTGCGATAAAGCAGCTACGGTTTCGGGAAACACTGGTAACTACAACGTTCTTGTCCCAAACGATGCATGGTACTATGTCATTGGTTTGGAAAACACACTCCACTATGTTACTTTGCATTTTTATAAATGTACAAGTGATTGATTTTTGACTGAAAACTGTGTGTACACCAACTTCTGCTAACATTTCTTCTTCTTGATGTACTGTGAAAGTCAAGGTGGTCCAGTGTTGTTACTGACCCTACTAACCTTGACTGAATGGGAACAAAAATAATTTACAGCATCTATAAACATATGTTCACATTCCACAAATGGAAATTATACAAGTTTGGAAGGGCTTGAGTAGAAGTAATTGATGACAGATTTTTTAAACTTTCCATCCAAGCCAATGAGTACATAATAAAATAAAATACATTCATGGCGACACAGTGGCTCAGTGGTTAGCACTGTCACCTCACAGCAAGAAAGTCGCTGGTTCGAGTCCCAGTTGGGTCAGTTGGCATTTCTGTTTAGAGTTTGCATGTTCTCCCCATGTTCGTGTGGGTTTCCACCGGGTGCTTTGGTTTCCCCCACAGTCCAAAGACATGCGGTATAGGTGAATTGAATAAACTAAATTGGCCATAGTGTGTGTGTGTGTGTGAATGATTGTGTATGGGTGTTTCCCAGTACTGGGTTGCAGCTAAAAGGGCATCCGCTGTGTAAAACATATGGTGGGTAAGTTGGCAGTCCACTGTGACGACCCCTGATTAATAAAGGGCAAATGTTCTCCAATGGAGTATACTCCATTGTGCTGTGGCAACAAATAGTTTTGTATCAAAATTTAATGAAATGGTATCATCCATGTGTTTATTTTGTAATATGTCTGATACTGTTTTTCATCTCTTTCGTGATTGCTTTCATTTAGCTCCCTTATTTGAGTTAATTATTTACCAAATTAGGCTTTATGTTTACAAAAAACACATTTATTATAGGAGTTAAGTACGAAAAAGAATGGAAAGCACATGGTACACTTAGCAATTTTCTGGTAGGAAAAGCAAAATCGGCCCTTTTAAAATCTCATAAATGTCAAAATGATGGAGAAAACAATGATTTACTGGGAATGTTTAAATCTTTAGTGGAATACCGGGTTACTGTAGAATATGTCTATTGTAAACTAATAAACAATGGGTTTCTCTTTGATATGAGGTGGTGTGTAAAAATGCTCTTGTGGTGAGAGAGTCTGGAGAATTATGTTTTAATGGATAATGTCTATGAAGTGGCAATTTTATGAATTGCTAAATTATATGTTTTGATTAACAAGTGTTTTAAAAGTCAAAATAAAGGGGAAATGAAGGAATACATTCTTTCCCTAAAAAAATGTCTATACCTTAAAAAATCCAGATGGAGAGAAGCGCAATGTCCTTTGGCATACTGGGAAGTGTGTTATATCACTGCATTACCCAGCTCCCCCTGCATCACCGCCTGTTACCATGGAGATAAGAGCTGTGCTACAGCTGTATGAGCTGCATGGTCCCAGTTACTAGACACAAAACCCATGCAATCATGCACTCACACACACACACACACACACACACAAGTGATTCTTTTTACTGGATTATTTTACACAGTTATCTATTTTATTTTAGACTCATGGCATATATGTACATTTTAACAGAATTTCCTAAGCTATCATTTCTTTTGCAGTGCCCTCTTAAAAATAATCCTTTGCTGACATCTCTGGTTCCATGAAGAAATTGAAACATTTATTAAAAAAGCTCTTTATTCATTCATTCATTCATTCATTCATTTTCTTGTCCGCTTAGTCCCTTTATTAATCCGGGGTCGTCACAGCGGAATAAACCGTCAGCTTATCCAGCACGTTTTTATGTAGCTGATGCCCTTCCAGCCGCAACCCATCTCTGGGAAACATCCACACACACATTCATACACAAACACTCATACACTACAGACAATTTAGGCCACCCAATTCACCTGTACCACATGTCTTTGGACTGTGGGGGAAACCGGAGCACCCGGAGGAAACCCATGCGAACGCAGGGAGAACATGCAAACTCCTCACAGAAACGCCAACTGAGGCGAGGCTTAAACCAGTGACCCAGCGACCTTCTTGCTGTGAGGCGACAGCACTACCTATTGTGACACTGCATCGCCCCAAAAGCTCTTTATAGTACAAAAAAAGTTGACAAAATGTCATATGGGAAACTTTTTAGAAATAGTTTACCTAAAAATGAAAATGTACTCAGCCTCAAGCCATCCTCAGGTAAATGACTTTCTTCTATCAGACTAACACAGAGTGTTTCAAATTTTATCCTGGCTTTTCCAAACTTTACAATGAAATTGGGTCATGTCCCTTTTTTGAAGCATCCAAAAGCACATAAATCCATCCTGAACTAACCCATATGCCAGGGGCGTCCAAACTGGATTCTGGAGGGTCAGTGTCCTGCTGTGTTTAGCTCTAACTTGCTTCAACACACCTGCTAGGAAGTTTCTATTTATTCCAGTATATCTTGTATGAGCTTGATTAGCTATGTATGTTTGATCAGGGATGGAGCTAAACTCTTCAGGACACTCGCCCTCCAGGACCGAATTTGGACACCCCTGTCATAGGCCGTCAGGGGTTTAATGTGCAAAAAATCTAAAGCTCTTCTTTTCTTCGAGTAAAACCATCTAACATTTTAACTTTTTAGAGAACAATGCTCTAGGAACTATGCTTCTAACCACAAAACAAAGACCATTTGCCTAATTACCCTAACTAATCCAATTAACTTTGTTAAGCCTTTAAATGTTACTTTAAGCTGAATACTAGTGTCCTGAAAAATATCTAGTCAAATATTATATACTGTAATCATGCAAAGATAAAATAAATCAGTCATTAGAAATGTGTTATTAAAACTGTTATGTATAAAAATGTGTTGACAAATATTTCTGTTAAGCATAAATTGGGGGGAAATAATAATTCTATTAATTCAGGAGGTCTAATAATTCTGACTGTATACTCAACAGAGTCACATACAATATAGAGACATACAGTAACTTTTTCCATATGCGTTGCCCCATTCTACTCACTTTCCAGGCATCATATCCTGTTTTCTTTATTTTTCCTTTACAAGCTTTCATCTCATCACTTCACACACACAAAAAAATCTGCCTTTTACCCAGAGTTTTATCAGTTCATCTTTGCTATACTCCCTGAACATTCTTATGGAGCGCTACTCTATGTTTTCCTGACATTCTTCACATTCATATGTATGTGTTGCTTTAGGATAATAGGTCTGCTGAAACCCCCTCAGAGTCAAATACTGTATACATGACAGTGGATATGCCTTTAAAGACCTCAATGAATAATACTTATATTGTTATAAAGAGCCCCTATTATGGGTTTTTGAAAAATACCTTCCTTTGAGTGTTGCATGAAAGTGAATGAAAACATCCAGCTGAGGTTTAAATCTGAAAGTCCACCTTGTTTAACAATAAAAGATTTGTCTTAAAGTTGTTTAAATGATTCGTCATTTGTTCAGATTTTTTTGCCTGTTTGCATCGACATTGACGTGCCTTTCCCTTCAGATACTAGCAGAGTGCAGGAGTGTGTGGGACTGATCATGACTAAAGATAAGTGATGTTCTGGTGATTAATGCAATAATCTACCCTGCAATGGGGGATTTGTCAGCCGTTTGTTAATGGAAGGATCAGAAAAGACTATTGATGTATGACACTTTATCAGAGGTTGACAGGAACTTTAACTGTACACAGTTCATGGATCAATTTCTTCCTCCAGTTCACAAGTGTAAGTAAGTGTGATTAAACTGGTTGCCTCCTTGTTTTCTCTAGCTCGCAAATATGTATTTAATTGTGTTATGTTACTTGTAATCATACCACGTGGCTTGTACTGTATCTGGATAACTCTTTATATGAATACATCAGGCCCTATCATACACCCGGTGCAATGCAGCGCAAGGTGCGACACAATTGTTGTTTGCTAGTTTTGACATGTTGCACCATGCTGTTGAAATAGCAAATGCATTTGCTCATATGTGCGCCCATAGGCGTTCTGTTTCCCTATCCATGAGAGTGAAAGTAGAAGTAAAGAATGAGGAGGCTCATCTCTCATTCTCATGCTGTAGATGCTCTGTTTAACTGTTTTCTTGTTAGTGAAGTGTTCAGTTTTTAAACTTACAAAGTCTGTCATGTAACTAGCAAATGCGCTATGGCGCGGTGCAACTGATTCTTAAAGAAAGTAGGAGATGAGACTCTGATTTGTTTATTCTTAAAACACATCTATAACTCATTAAGAAAATAAGCTCAACCCTGCAAAGTAGATTTTTCCATCCCTAAAATAGCAAAAGTGGATTCCGACACGCCCTTATTGCTTTTGCGCCCTGCGCTTTGCACTTTCGTCAAAATAGAGCCCATCGTGTCTAAAGCTACGTAGAAAACGTGGTGCCTGCATTTCTTTACAGTTTTATGTAAGCTTGCAATTCTCTGCTATTTGCCATTGGTATGGCCACCATCAGCTGTATCGACTCATGTGCAAGTTCCAAAATAATTCATCTTTTGCCACTGTGTGGATTATTATTGCATTGGGCTCACATATACTCTGCACTCTGACTATACGTCAACAATGTTGATAAGCCACGGTGGGCGTTTCTCTCTGTCTCAAGCTAAACGCAGTCAACCAATCTCAACAGACTGGGTCATTGAACTAATCAGTGCAGTTTAGCATTGTGCTAAGGAGGAGAATGGAAAGAAATGAATCGCTGAACAAATCATATGGGAGTCATTGGGATAATCAGGTAAAAATAAATGCAAATTATAAGACAACAAAAGACCTGAAACAGCTTGTTGTAGGAGATCCCCAAAACTAAAATATAACATTCTTTATGAATATTAGGGGCCGTTTAATGTACTTTGCGGATTGTTTTCATGTGAATTTCTCACATTCAAGATAAAAAACTTTATGAATGAATAATGGTACGTTTACACAATATAACTTCCATGTCAAATCAGAATCTTTTTTTAAATGTATTTTAGCTGTTTTTTTTGCATGACGATGGCATTTTGGTGGGCCAAAAATGCTAAATTTTAAATACTAAAGCTGTTTAAAGCTAAAGCTAAAATTTTGGAAAACAACGCTGCTATTGTTTTTTTGTAAACTATAAAAACAAGAATTTGCTAAAATAGGGATGTTGTGCATACGTATATTATCTGTCAACTGGTGCAAAAGAAAATTATCTGTACATATTTTGCAATGATTTTGTGAAAAATTGAGGTTTCATTTTATTCTCCTTGTTTTTTTTTTTTTTTTTTTTTAAGGGGGGGGGGTCTAGATTTCAGTATTAAATACAATTTTCATTGTTTTCTTTTTTGTAGTCAGTGCTTTAAAAAATCATATCAATATTTAAATCTTACAGCCTACATATTGGCTATTGGCTACCAAATCTGAAAGAATATTTATCAGCTAAATTTAATATAATATTATGCAAATTTTACACTATACAATATCCGATAACTTTTCAAAGACCCAAAGAAATACATTTTAATTTTCATTTAATATTAACTTTACATAATTTTCTTGACAATGTCTTCTAAATGTGCTACAGATAGTCAATAATACTATGTTCTCCTTGTTTTGTATGTGTTATGTTCATAATATTAATATAACATAATAAGTGCGTTTTAACCTAATTCTGTCTTTTTGGAATATTTTCACAGTATATATTGCTTTTGAAGGGCAACACAGTGGCTCAATGTCTGTCTCCTAATAGCAAGAAGGTCGCTGGTTCGAGTCCCGGGTGGGTGGGTCAATTGGCATTTCTGTGTGGAGTTTGCATGTTCTCCTGGTGTTGTCGTAGATTTCCTCCAGGTGCTCCGGTTTCTCCCACAGTACAAAGACATGCTCTATAGGTAAATTGAATAGTGAATGAGTGTGTAGGGATGTTTCTCAGTACTAGGTTGCAGCTGGAAGGGGATCCCCTGTGTAAAAAATATGCTGGATTAGTTAGCAGTTCATTCCGTAGTGGTGACAGCTGATAAATAAAGGGACTAAGCCAAAAGAAAATGAATGAATAAATATTGCTTTTGAAAACGTAGGTTGATATGTTCCTCTAGTTTAATACTACCTATTTTACCATATGGCACTATTTCATACTCAAGCAATATGAACTAAACCAGATGTCACTTGGCTTTCATTGAAAATACAACCTTATGTAAGTTTACATAAGGTTATCTACTGTATAAGAACTCGTCAACAGGAATGCTGTGCTTGAATGGCAGCTTCACACAAACAAAAAGAAGCCTTAGTTAATCATTTAGGCTGATGGTGAGATTGGAGCGAGCATGATTTCTGTGTTAGTCAACAGCACAGTGATCACGCACTTGTTCTGCTCAATAAACGCAAGAGGAACACCTGTACCATGAAAAAAGGAGTGTTTTGTCACCAGAGAGAGCCTCATCTTGGATGTGTGATTTTACTGTGTGCAGTGAAGCAGCGAAATCTGAAGGCAATTACCATGGAGAGCACACACTCCTCAACCAGCCAGCCTATGCCAACACGCTGTGTGCCCTAATGAGGTGTGACCAGACTCATGAGCTGCCATGGAAACTCCCACCAAGCCACTGCAGCGCCATCAAATCTTCTATATGATAAACCCCTCCTCGCCGCTCTGCAGTAATGGATAAACGCCTGGAGGAAGAATTACGGCCTGATAGTTTAGCAGTGAAACCAAATCATGTAATAGGACGTTTAAAAGCCAGTTCGCCCCCAAAAAATGAAAATCTGCCGTTAATTTACTCACTCTCAGGCCATCAGAGATGACTTTTGGTCTTCAGTAGAACATTTTAGCTGCAACCGTGGTCCTTGATGATTCTTGATATGCAAGTACAAGCACTAGTGGCTGCACGGTGGCGCAGTGGGTAGCACGTTTGCCTAACAGCAAGAGGGTCACCGATTCGATCCTCGGCTGGGTCAGTTGGCATTTCTGTGTGGAGTTTGCATGTTCTCCCCGTGTTCGTGTGGGTTTCCTTTGTGTGCTTTGGTTTCCCCCACAGTCCAAATACATGCAGTATAGGTGAATTGGGTAAGCTAAATTGTCCATAGTGTATGTGTGTGAATGAGTGTGTATGGATGTTTCTTAGTGATTGGTTGCAGCTGGAAGGGCAACCGCTGCTTAAAACATGTGCTGGATAAGTTGGCAGTTCATTCCGCTGTGGCGGATTAATAAAGGGACTAAGCCGAAAAGAAAATGAATGAAGCAGCAATTGCACTGTGCCAGCTGACTATTTCCGCTATCTCCTCTTATCCTCCTCATTTTCGCTCTTTTTTTTTCTTTTCTTTAAAACTACACTCATTTGGGAGTTTAAATGTGTAGCCTCCTTCAAAGACAGGAGGTTCAAGCTTCCTTTAAGGACATCAAGCCAAGTTCATTTACCATTATCTATCAGGACTGAATGAGCAAGCGAACTGGTGAAACACAGTCAAAACAAAATGAATACTTATGGCTCTCCATGACACTTCTAAAGCAAAATGATTGGCACTGGAACTAGAGATATTGTCACCCACTCAGAGGCGTGATAGCGGAGTACAATTCGTGATCCAGCTGAATAACAGTTATCCTGTGAAGTCAGTTCACACTGAACAGTTAATTTGTGAATTTGACGAATCCAATTGCATCTGTTCAGATATCTAGACAGAGCTAGAGTTTAGTATGGCCCAGTTTACACTAGTGCGTTTCAGTTTTAAAACGGCGTTTTAGATTGAAAACGATCCGCGTCCACACTATCGTTTCACCCAGCGTTTCTGAACAGCTCTCCGTCCACACAAAACGACTGAAACGCACATCACGTGACCACACACACACTCTCTGGCATGCGCTGCAGCCTATCTCCCAAGATGAGAGCTGTGCTCGTCGGAGTGTTCATCAAGGATCTCCCGTTGGATCTGATCTCACTATATTTGTTAAACGTGATATTTAATTCATCTTGTTGTCTATATCTAACAGCATATTCCCTGACTTTGGTCTTTTGAATCTATTGTTCTCGGGTAACGTGTTTTGGCTGAGCGCAAAAATAAGTTAATAATTAATCTAACCGCATACATTTTGTACATTGAGTAATTACTTGCCTTTATTTACTATAATGTATAAACTTATTGTACGTTATATTTTTTAATGGCCATTATTGATTATTAAAACTGATATTCAGCAAAAGAGAGGGTATGATTCATAATTTCAATGAAAATAAAAAGGAGGCAGTAATGTTAGGCTCCGTTCTGTTATGAATACGCATACAGTGAAGATGACGCTCATAAATGCAGCACAATGCCTCAACATTTCTTTTTACAACACCCCTATTTAAACACTTTAAATAGGGGTTTAGCTTTTAAAAGGTTCTTTAGAACTTAAGCTGAGCATAAATCTCTAATGATATAATATCTGTAATATCCAGGCTTTAATATCCAAAACAGTTTATTGTAGTCTTCTGAGTTACAGAAGGTTAGCATCCTTATTTATTTATTTATTTATTTATTTATTGCATTAGATATATTGTCTAATGAAAGCCAGTGCCAATATTTCATTGCTCCATATTATTACTGTCGTTTTCATAAAAGGGACAAAGTAAACACTCATAAAAAAGTTTGCTTTCTTACTGGTTCAGTGTGACTTACTGTAAAGCATAACCAGGTGTATTTATTTGAGATACAGTAGATACTCCGCAGCCATGGATATTTTGATAACTGCTCATGTAGGCTATTTGATTGGTTCGCACACTGTCTTGGTTATATTGTGTGATGAAAGGATTGTGTGGGCTGGCGATGGTTTGAGTGCAGCTGTAACTGCCGTGCGGCAGTCCATTCAGTATGATTCCACCTACCCCAACTTCTGTTTCTACATGTACAAGTTTCTTAATGAGGAAGACTGTTTGGATTTAATATTTTGTTCTACCATGAGCTTGGTTAGCCTACCTTTGACTGGACGGTTCTCGTGTTGGTGATAAAATAAGGGACTGTCCTGGGAAAATTGAGACATCTGATAATCCTTATTGGTGACTTAAACAGGGCTATTCAATATTCTGATTGGGCTACAGTCACTCTAAAGCCCCAGTTTAGCACCGGCATTTTTGAACAGCAGCGAACCGAAAGGAATACCTCAAATTACAGACAAGAGAAAGCATAATGCAAAAAGGCGTTTCCCGCATCATAGCCCAAATTATTTCTTCAGCCAATCATGGGCCCCCTTCTTCCAAGGGCCCTGGGGCTTCAGCCCCACCTAGCCCTTACATTAATCCGGCCCTGCCTGCACTCGTCAGGGGGCGGGGAATGGCATAATTTAAACAAAAATGCACCAGTTGCAACAAATTAGGATGCAAGTTAAAAAACATTTGGTTTACAGTAAAAGGGGACGTGAAAACATTTTAATTAGGGAAGTTTAATTAGAAAATAAGTGAGTATACTGAGGGTACACGCAATTATTGATCCTCAGAATAGGTTTTATCCAAACACCTCATGGAAAAAAAGTAAGCATACTGAGTGTACGTCCGTATTGCAAGGACTACACCACTGAATTTGTGCCAACCCTATGGGACTGCAGTATTTCACTGATTCAAATGATCCATTCAAAGTTAGTATGGAGTTAATTGTTTACTTATATAAATGATAAAAAAGCGAATCTTCATTCAACTCACTGTTAATGGAAAGGATATTACTAATTTAAATGCTCTGGTCAGAGTGAGTCTACAGTAAACTTAACAGGTTAGCTGCAACACATTCATCTCTTCATGTCATCTGCCAAAAAGGCAGACATCGTAAGAAAGTTAGTGGAAAGAAGTTTTAAAATGAATATTTTTCTTACAAAAAAATAGCAATGATTCACTACATTTATTTTTTATGGATAGATGGACAAATTGTACTTGTTTTAACCTGTTAAAGAAAAACAGCTAAAACGTTGCCATTGTAGAGCTTGAAAGAGCCAGATTATTTTTTGCTTTTCCCTTTAGTTTCCCTTGGTTAGTAAATCATGTGCCAATTTTCATTTTAGTGTGAACTAACCCTTTTAGAGTACATTAAAAATCTACTTTTTAAAAAAATCATTGGCTCAAGTAAAAAGTACATTTACTGGAATCATGTTTTATTCAGGTATCTGTACTCAAGTAAAACTGTGTTCTTGCCATACCACTCTCTCAGTTAAAATGTCTCTTTATTATTCAACTTCAATTTCAACAATGACATGTATAAAAGAGTGCCATACAAATGCATTTAACATCTATGAATACAAACAAACCATTATTCATTTAATGCAACAATAATTCAAGAAACTGTAACAGTTCGTTTGGTTTGGCATGAGACAGAAGCCTTCAGATTCTTGGCAGATATTTAAGATATTTATGCTAGTATGTCTTTTGAAACTGCCAGGATAAACTGAGAAAAATAAATAGGCCAGTTTCTTGGGCAAGAATATTAGTAATTGCTCTCCTCTGATCTTCAGGGCTTTATGTTGATAAAATAAATCATTTTGTAATTTGGCATGTTTTAAACTTTCTGGCATAAGTTTCCTCAATCCTGACCTTCTCCACTCCCCTTTTTAAGTGCAATTTTGAAGTGTTTCTTGATTATTAATGTGTTACATTGGAAAGTCACTCTACTCTGTTTTTTCATTCCTACAGGAAGATATTTTTAAAATAGAGCTGTCAAGCCAATGCATTTAAATCTGTTCATTTTATGAAAAATAATGTTAAAAATTAATAGCATAAAAAATCAACTACATGTCCCAACTTTTTCTGAAAAATAGATTGCAGCAGTGATTGACTGTTTGTATGTGAATGTGTGTGTGTGTGTGTGTGTGTGTGTGTGTGTGTGTACAGTACACACGTGTTTTATTTACACCATTATTATTTTTTAAAAACACTTATATTTAAAAAAGACTCAAAGTATATATCATTTATCACAAATACCGAATCATTCATTCCTCAATCGATCAGGGATCGCCACAGCAGAATGAACCGTTAACTTATTCAGCATGTGTTTTACACAGTGGATGCCCTTCAGCTGCAATCCAGTACTGGGAAACATCCATACAGTCTCACATTCACACACATACACTATAGCTAATTAAGGTTATTCAGTTCACCTATCGCATGTCTTTGGACTGTGGGGGAAAATAGAGCACCTGGAGGAAACCCATGCCAACACGGAGAGAACATGCAAACTCCACACAGAAATGTCAACTGGTTCGAGACTTGAACCAGCGACCTTCTTGTTGTGAGGCAACAATGCTAACTACTGAGCCACCATGCAACACTAATGTACCGTACATTACAAATAAAGTGATATTATTATTACTATTATCATCATTATTATCAAGTAAAAGACTGTAATTTTGTCATTTTTATTCCATAATTAACATTCATCTTAGTTTTTTTAAAATAGAATTGTGCATTCAAATCAGTTTATTACATAAAAATAGCATGTAAAAAATAGTATGAAAAAATTACATTTAGGACTTCATTTACAGTATGCATGTTTACATAGTTTTGTTATATAATTACAAAAATATACCAAATATTAGAAATATATAAACTGTACTGTTGTGATAATAATAATAAATTTAATGATTCAATTATATTTAATAACAATATACAATAATTATTACTAATAATATAAGGTGGTTTTGGTATTTTAGTGGGTTTTTTTTTTATTGAATCAAATTTTCATATTTATTTTATTTTTAATTATTTCAGGCCATCAAGATAAACTACAATTTCGATTTCACTTTTCTCACTTCACTGAAAACAAATGATTCAAAGATGGTTCCTTGCATTTACATCTTTTTTTAAGTTAAGTGATTGTAAACAATTTATTTGTGCTGAATTTAAATGAACAAATTAGGTTTAACTTACTAAATTTAATTTGTTTAAATTCAACATATATAAATTATTTGCAACAATTTTGCAGAAATCATTTATTCAGGGTAGAATGTAAAATGTAGGCTACTATATGCCCAAGGTCATGACAGTATGTTTTATGTTACACAAAATAACTTAAGATCATGTTTGAACTTTTCTTTCAAATAACTTTAAAAGTCAGTTGAAAGTAATGCAAGTAGAAATGACTAATACATATGTATTTTTCAGTGTGATGACGCAATCTCAAATATTTAACATCAATGAGAAAAAGTCAGAAGTATGTTTTGACAAATATGCCATTTAGTGAACTGCAAATGCCATTTCTGCCCCTGGAATGAGGCAGTACTCAGAGCAGGAATCTCTGTGGGAGGTGTGTCATTCAGACACATTCAGAAGAAGATGCCCACGAAGAGCGCAACAAAATTGCAGGACGGAGGGTGAGCAGCTGCTGCACAGGTTGCTGGTCCCAAACTTCTCGCTCTCTGTTCGCTCAGACGTTTTGTCCACCAATGGCATGGCACATTCCTTCCTCTTGGTCAGTCTTGTGTTTATTTCCAAGGAGCACTCTTTTTCCCAGGTCCCTCTTGGCCCCAGAGCGAAGGCTTTTGGCAGAGATCCACGCGGCACAAAAGGCCCGGGCATTCCAGCTGTCTGTCTCTAATCCCCGGTGTCAGCTCGTGTTAATGTTGCAGCGTGAAATCTGAAGGCGCAAAGCGGCGTGCAATATTAAAAAACCATCGTCAGAATTCCTCTGGAAAGGCAATAGTCTGCTGGTGGCATTAGGGGAGGCTGGTGTGTTCACCGTCTTGGAGTGATGATGTTTTGAGGTTTTCTTCTGCTCGGAGGTGTTGGAGAGGAAGACGCTCATGAATGCCGCTCTCAGACACTTGCTTCGGCGCGGGAAGAAAAGGGAAAGTGACTGACGCAGAACTAAAGCTGCATTTCCGTTTTTTTCTCTGTGCTCCGTCAGCCTGGAAGAGCAGACAATAGGCGAATGTCACGGCTCTGTGGACGGCTGATTATCTCATGTCCTCCTCCTGCTGCTCTCTGAAGATCCACAAATGCTCAGCACCTACTGGAACAGACCCACCTGAGTGCTGCTTCAGTCGCTGTGCAGTAACGTGCACAATATACCATTCGTTTTTGTGTCTGTTGTTGTTTATTGTGTAGCCTATATTATAGTTAGACAATTTATTTAAAGAAAGTGTTTAAAGTCCCAGGGAAATGAAAATATTATTTATTGTGCTCCAAAAACAGTGACACAATTTGCATTTAAACATTAAACAGCATTGATCCAAAACTTGCAGTTTGTCACCTTTGCTTTAATGGATTGATGTTTTTTGACATTACCTCATACTTCAGTTTCTTCTAAAATTTTCAGACTAATCAAATGCTTTATAGTATCTAACATGTCCTGCCACCTTCTAGAGCAGGGGTGGCCAACCCTGTTCCTGGAGAGCCACCGTCCTGCAGATTTCAGTTGCTACCTATATCAAACACACCTGAACCAATTAATAAGGACCTGAACACCACGTGATAATTACAGGCAGGTGTGTTTGATATGGGTTGCAACTGAAATCTGCAGGACGGTGGCTCTCCAGGAACAGGGTTGGCCACCCCTGTTCTAGAGGCTTCTCATTTTCCTTACATTTGATGCCCTTGAGCTTAACCATTCTCACTGGCAGAGCTGTGATAAAATCGAACACTATTGGCTGTTTTTTTATAAAGTGGGAGGAGCTATTTTATGTCCCATCGTGTCTTCATGTTTCAGTTGTAGTTACTTCACACATTGAACAAAAATGCACTTTACAAAGCATTTCACAGGACCTTTATATATTAAAGTGAGGCTATGGTTTCATTATTTAAAGGTGCACACTCTCAGAAATAAAGGCACGTGAGCTGTCACTGGGGTGATACCTTTTCAAAAGATACAAATTCGTACCTAAAAGGTCCATATAAATACCTCAAGGGTGCATATTTGTACCTAACAAGTACAAAAGTGTACTTCTTAAAATCTGTAGGTACAATATATACTTTTGAGGAACCAATATAGATCCTTTAAGTACAAATGTGAACCATTTGAGAAGGTACCACCCCAGTGACAGCTAGCGTACCTTTATTTCTGAGAGTGTAGGTGATTGTCTTCAGAAACATTTTTTTGTTGTGCTGGTTGAAAGTCTCTTCACATTCCAATAGTACTTATTAAGTAAATGATCTAAACATTTATATGTATTTTTACATTTTGGCTAAGGCATAAGACAAAAAATGTTCATCCAATTAAAATTTGTTGGGCCAACAATTCTAATAATACTGATAAGTAGCCCAAAACTGTCTGTCAGCAAATGTAGATTAGTACATCTGCGCACTCCTGTTCATGCAGACATCCGCCGTTTGCAAATAAACATGCATTCATGTGCACACGAGTGACAGAGGTAAAAAAAAAAAAAAAGCTGAATCAAAACTTTTTAAAATCCTGAATCAATATTGGAGTTACTTTTGCACACTGGTGGAAGGACAACACCATGGCTGAAGTATTTCCTTTAGACAAGTAATGTGATGTTTAAAAACTATTTTAGTCACAAAGCTGATGTAGATTTGTTGTTTTATGAATGGGTTATATGCACAGAAGTGTTGTTCAGCCACTGAAATCTTCTGGGGAATGACTGGTGTGACTATTTTCTGTTTCATAAGGAACCTTTTACAGCATCGATAATGTAGATTTTTATTCAGGTTAACAACAAAACATCAGTAAATAGCGCTATTCGTCCTATCCTGCTTTACTGAGGTGAAATTGGTTTTATTCACATCACAATGTTTCATTTTCGAACAATGACAACCTGTGAAGCATTCCCTATATTATTTACTATGCTACTTTGAATATTCAGTCTAAAATAGCATGCAAGTATGACTTAGTAATAAGTGTAATTCCTGCATCATGCCGATTCACCAGTAAGCATAGTTGATTTAGGGCAAAGTGCATGAGAGAGACCAGCGATTCTTGCATGCATTAAATATTGCACATTATGACAAGTTTTGCTTGCTACACAACTGAAAACGTGCTAGACATAATATAGTTTTTCCTTCGGAATTATAGTATTAATAAGTACTAAAAACTGGTAAATGACATGATCTAGTAGGTCTCTGTCGTCTTTAATGTGCACATTTGTCATTTCAGGAGGCATGCCTTTGGATAGAAGATTTTGAAAGCTTGTGTTTTAAAGCTATCATGCTAACGGTTAGCATTTTGGCAGATCCCCAACTGCACCTTTAACATTACATTACATGTACTTTATATCCAGTGACAAAAAAAAGAGTGCATTTTGTTTTTTGTTTGCTTGTCTTGTTTAGCCCAGCCCACAGTCAAATCCCATTTGTCCACAACCCTGCTTCTCATAACTGCATAATAAACACCAAAGGCTTCTGATTGCCACACAGTATTTGCACATCAATGGGTATGCTCTCTAATCTCCAATTATAATAAACATGACATTATGTAAACATGCAAATATGATTAAAAACATCAGTTATGATTGAGATTATTAGTAAAAAAAAATCAAACACAGATACAATAAGAAAGGTTTTTATTTTTGTATATGTAATTCTTTTTCTAAAAAGAGCTCTCTGCTCTCTCACAGTGGACTGGAGTGCAGCTGATTTGATGGTTTGTCCCGGTCACAGTGATGTGTGTGCAGGATGATGATGATGAAAGTGGCTGGTCAGTGAGTTGGGCAGAGGCAGGTGGAGGAGCAGCACCGGCTGGTAATGTCACGCAGAATCAGGCCAGAAACAGAGAGAGAGAGACGGATGGAGGTGCAGGAGATGCTGCTCAGGATGGGGGCCGAGCTGCCGCTGACTGCTTTCTGATGACTTGTCAGTTTGGGAAGGACAGGCTGTTTGTCTGTGCGGTTGGGTGGGTCTCATTATCACATCAGTGTCATCTTTCTCTGTTTTCATGCAGCAGGCAGATCACACCCCTGTGAGAGGATCAGACCAGACACACTTTCTCCGAGACTGAGCTGTGTGTGAGTCGAGGCGTGTATTGAGATGCCTACATTTTCTCTTTTCTTCATTTCCTGTCTTATGCTCTTCCTTCCTTGCTCATTTCCTCAAATTCAAAGGATACTGGAGTAAGATGTGTCAGTGAGCTAACGTATGAGAGATTTTATTACATGACCATTAAGAAAAAACTTTGATTGAGAGACACGAGAAAAGATGGTTTAATGCTAAAGGATTTTACTTCAATAGGCAGTACGGTATGTTTAAGTCACAGCTGGACCAGTTGACATTTCTGTGTGTAGTTTGCACGTTCTCCGTGTTCACTTGGGTTTTCTCCGTGTGCTCCAGTTTCCCCCATAGTCCAAATACATGCGGTACAGTTGAACTGAATAAACTAAATTAGCCAAAGTGTATGAGTGTGTGTAATTGAGTGAGTGTATGGGTGTTTCCCAGTATTAAGTTGTGGCCGGAAAGACATCTGCTGCATAAAACATATGTTGGAATAGTTGGAGGTTCATTCCGCTGTGGCAAACCCTAATGAATAAAGGGGCTAAGCTGAAAGAAAATGAATTTATGAAATTAGTCGTAGTGTATGAGTGTGTGTGTGAATGAGTGAGTGTATGGCTGTTTTCCAGTGATGGGTTGCAGCTGGATGGGCATCTGCTGTGTAAAACATATGCTGAATTAGTTAGTGGTTTATTCTGCTGTGGTGACCCTAGATTAATAAAAGGACTAAGCCGAAAAGAAAATGAAGGAATGAGTTAATTGGTGGTTCATTCTGCTGTGGCAACTTCTGAAATAGAAACTATTTCTCGAAGGAAAATGAAAGAATGAATGAATGATTTACCTTAGGTTCTGGTTCATTATGCATGTGTGCTAATCAAACACAGTAGTTTTTAAAAATAGCAATTCTGAAGCTCTTTAATATGGCATGACAGAGGGCTGTGTAGTGAACGCCATCAATTATTCTCCTTTACTACTAGTTGTAACACCAAACAAACCCTTTAAAAAATAGATATTTTTCACTGTGGTCAGTACCTCTAACATCCCTGGAAATGTTTAATTGCATAAAATGTTGTTTCTAGTGGAAAAGAGTTTTTAGATTATTCATTTATTCATTTTCTTTCAGCTTAGTCCCTTTATTAATATGGGGTCGCCACAGCGGAATGAACCACCAACTTATCCAGCATTCCTTTATACCAAGCGAATGCCATTCTAGCCCCAACCCAGAACTGGGAAACACCCATACACCCATTCACACGCACACATACACTACCTATAGCCCATGCTTTTGGACTGTGGGGGAAACCAGAGCACCCAGAGGAAACCCACACAAACACGGGGAGAACATGCAAACTCCACACAGAAATGTCAACTGACCCAGTCGGGCTTAAACTAGTGATCTTCTTGCCGTGAGGCGACAGCGCTACCCACTGCGCCATGGCACTGTCCTTGGGTTTTTAGATTGATGGATTTTATTTCTAGAGATAAAAAAGGGATAGTAAGGGAAGAGTGTGATAAAGGGGAATGGAGGTAAGATGATAAACAGTCAACAGGTAGGTAGGTAGTTCGGGCATCTTACGATGATGCCCAGAGACTCAGAGTGGGGGTACCATCTCTGTAATATTTTGGTTTAACCCCTGACCTAGGAGGGAAGAAAGGGTTATAAGAATTGTTAATGGGAAGCAAGGAAATAGAGGGAGGGAGGGTTCGAGAGAACGAGAACAACAGTGCTAGAGGGCTGGTCTGCCTTAAATACGTTTTAGGGAGTAGGTGATTGTTTGAGGCAAAGTGAGGCATGGTCCTGCTGCTGAACCTTTGTTAACAAGCAGTTTAGATGCAAAATCCTCTAAGTGCCATCTGAAATTTCCATAGAAAAATAAGCATTATTTTCAGCCTCTATTGTTTATGTTGAGTTATTTCACCTTGAAGCTGGACCCTACACACTGGACCCTGATGAAAATGCTGATTTTTAGAAGAACATTTCAAATGGCATTTACAGGTTTTTGCATCTGAACTTTTCAAGTTAACTCCAATAAGTGTAAAGTTTTTTGTTGAACAACCGTTCAGTCAAAATGTCATTGTGGTATCATAAATAGTTCTTAAGGAATCACTGAAAACCCCTTTTTGGAATCTTTATTTTTAAGAGTGAATGTGTAAGAACATCTTACATCTCATATAATTGCTCAGTCAGTGTTTCGACTATGGAAGGATATCAGTAAAACAGGTTTCCTTTCTACTTTAATTTAAAACCAGGAAATATATAGAAATGTCATTTTTGTGCAGCTTTTTTTTGGTTTGAGTTGGTTTAATCTAGCCGTTCCAATCTCATCATTTCATTTCCTACTGAAAACCACTTAAGCTTTACATGTAAAACCATATTTAAACAAGCTGGAAACATTTTATTCTCAAAGTCTCATGTAAAAAATATGGACGTGTTGATGTGATCACATTGGTCTCGCTGAAAAATGTTCCAAAACCATGCATTTGACATATTTCAGAAGTTTTTCACATGTTTTAGGAATGATTAAGTTTAGATTTCCTTTCAAAGGTCTTCCATTCCCAGCAGGTAAAAGACCACAGACAGATGTCCGTTGGAGCGAGACTTCCCAGTAGTCTGAGGTGGGGGGCGTCACTGCTCGGTGTGCTTAGCAAGCGAGATGGCGCGCACCTTTATCATGTTTCCGTCCGGCTCCAGGTCTTTGTGTGGGACGTTAAGAGCCCGAGTCTAGAATGCCAAACTGTGTTCTTAACAGTCAGCTATCTGTCTCTCCGATCTGTGGCCTAGATGCGAGCACCATTGCTACCTGTTCGAAACAAGGAGAAAAGAGGGGGGAAGAGAGAGGCAGAGCGCAAGGACAAAGCTGGGAGCGGAGCAGCAGAACACAGTGTCTGTTGTGTACGGGTGCAGGCTTGGCACAAACAGAGGCTTTTCTGTAAAACTATCCCGCTCCTCCCAGGCCTCTGACTGGGCTCTCAATACTGCCTTTGTCCTTCCACATCACCGGTGACATTGAGAAGCCGAATCTAGCAACACCTGGCCCCTCGCAGACTCTCTAGCGCACGCAGTTCCGCGCGTTCACGTTAAAGAAAAGACGTATGGAGTTTATTTTGTTAACACAGGCACAGAATCCAGCTCTGAAAAGTCTCTCATTTTCCTTAAGCTATCTTTGCCGTCTCATCTTAAAGGCAGGAGATGCTGCATAATTGATGAGCAACTCTTTTTAAATCTATTAAAAGCCATGATTCCAGTATTTCGAGGGAGTCCCAATTCAAATCAAATATTCCTTGCCGTCACAAGGTTGGCCGATGAGACACTTTGCAATTGCGCTGAAAGTATACTTGCATATTGAATGTCTTATGTCCTTCACGCCATGCTATGAATTCATTTCTTTATTTCAGTAAAGTCGCAGAAGACCAAGGACAAACTAAATTCAATTACATTTTATCAAGGTGCGGCTTTTCACAACAGATATTGTAAAACGATTTTTTTTATGGTGTGCCAGGAATGGGTACAACACCAAGGCCAAGAACGTGAGTTATAGTCCAAGGATGCCTGGAAGAAAAAAAATAGTAATAAAACATCTCTCTTTTCTTTTTTTCTTTATTTAGAACAGCAACACATGCCACAAAACGAAACAGATACCTTCAGGTTTTTCTCAAAAATGACTGAGGGAATTCAGTGGAATGTGGTGCAATGCCAGATGTTCTGCATTCCTGAAAGCATTGCATCAGATATTCACATATTTACATAATACCTGCACTCTTGATCTTAATATAACAGATGACTGAATGACTAATGCATTTGAAATACAGTCTGAATATTCATTGTGCTAATTAATAAAAGGGCATTTTTAACCTATAGCTTCATAAACTAAAACAGCTGCTGTGCGAATGCTGAAATTCTCAACCCCAAAAAGCTTTGTCGACCAATTTCTTTGTTGTCAGGTTGGGAAGGCTGCAGGAGGACGGGGAGAGTTAACAGGCGTTTTTGCTGTGCAATGTGATCTGTTGAAGGCGGAGGGGAGGAAAGATAAAAGGAAACAGAAGCGCTGTTGGAGTCGGTCTACAGGAAGAGGCTGATTAGAGGTGAGCTGCAGCGGCACATTGGTGGACGAAGCAGCCAATCACAAGAGCCAATCTCACTTTACTCCTGTTCAACACAATCCTGTGCTTAATTACAGTAGGAATATATACTTGCCATGTAGCTAATGTCATATGTGTCGTGTTCAGGCATTTTAGGCCAGGCACTCAGTGCATTTATTATTAATGGGTTTAATGGCTCACTGGGGTTCTTGTGATGTGCATGCTCATGAACATTATTAAAGCAAACACACGTGTTCGGGAATGTACTTTATTGAACTGTGAAGGAATCTATACCTCACAGTTTTGACAGGGCTTTTTAAACTATTGGCAGTTCAACTAAGTCACATGGTTTTACTTTTGATATGTTAGGGTTATGTTTAAGAACTATTATCATGTTTTCAAATTACTGGTTTATTTTAAAACACAAAACCAATTCTTATATTGCATGGGTGTTTTTTTGGCAATACATTCTATGTCGAATATTAAGTAAAGATCATGTTCAGTGAAAATATTTTGTAAATTTCCTTGTGTAAATATATCAAAATTTAATATTAGTAATATGTCTTGTTAAGTTCTTAATTTGGACAACTTTAAATTGAATTTTCTCAGTATTTAGATTTTTTTAACCCACAGATACATAGATTTTCATATATGTGTCTATTGTAGTATTCTAACAAACCATTGTATAAATCTCAATTTCAGAAAATTGATTCTTATGACTGTTTTTGTGATCCAGGGTCACATTTATGCAAATATTTTATTACTTAAAGGTGCAGTATGTAAGTTTGACACCCAGTGGTTGAACTAGGTAGTGCATTCTTCGAACAAAACACAAGCAAGCATAGGTTGCCAGATTAAAGACCAACAGAAGTGAGCCTGTTTTCAGGCTAATTTATATTGTGTTCTAAATAAAAGGAATATGTTACTATTAAAAGGAGTTTTTGTCCTAACCAACACCTGGAATTTATATTTTAGAAACGGTTTCTATTTTTGCAGCCAAACAACAGAAAACTGGCAATGATCACCTTAAAGAGCCCATATTATACATGAAATAGGGTCATATCTTGGTTGTAAGGGTCTCCAACAACAGTCTAATATGCATGCAAGGTCAAAAAACACTTTCATGGTCTTATAATCTGCATTTATTTTTACCTAATTATCCCAGCGACTCCTGTATGAATCGTTCAGTGATTCATTTGTTCCCAAACCCCTCCTTAGCGCGAAGCTAATCTGCGCTGATTGGACCGATGACAGTCTGTCGCGATTGGTCGACTGCCTTCAGTCAGAGAGTGAAATGGCCAATAGCTAATCAGCAATTTAAAAAGTAATCACAGTTCATACACGCTAGATAGTGTAGGCGTGGATTTTAGCTGCCACACAAACACACACACACACACACACCTCCGGACGAGAACGCTCCCGCTTCCGCCCGCACCCGCCAGGTTTTAGCCTTAGAACCCGCCCCATATTCTGCCCGCCGCGCCCGATCCCGCTAAAGAGCGGGGGAGAACAAAACCGAAAATCTGTATAAACACACACACAGCACCAAGCATAAAGCTCTCGCTCGCTCGCTCGCTCGCTCTCTCTCTCTCTCTCTCTCTCTCTCTCTCTCTCTCTCTCTCTCTCTCATACGCGCGCGTGCGCACTAACACACAAGCACCAAGCAGACACATCTTTCTCTTTCTCAGGCAGCCCGCTCCCGTCCCAAATCAAACCCGTTACCGACCGCTCCGGCGATTTATTCGGAAATTTATTCCCGCGCCGCAGAAATCTGGCGCGGGGACAGCCGCGGGTATGCACACCTCTAACGTTACCACGGAGCTCCATAAACAAAGCACCACGCGTCGCGTTTTTAACGTGACTTTGCACGCGATAAGAGAATATAGCCAGTTAACCTGATACAGTACACTCGGTTACAAGTAACAAATCACAACTAAATACATTTGCAAGCTAGAGTCAACGAGGCAACAACTTTAACCGCACGTACTTACACTTGAGAAATGGAAGAAACCCATCCTGATGTCCATCAGTAAGTTACTGATCCTTCCTTTAGCAAACGCAGATGAAGTATTCTTTGTAGCATGTAGCTTCCAGAAGTTTCCAGTAGTTTCCAACTGCTTGGCTATAATGCTGAGGTTTCATGTTTGGGTAGAGACTCAATATATCCATCTGCAGTGTGACTTCAATCGACCGGCATGTTTGTGTGCGTGTGTTTGTGGGTGTGTGTGTGTGTGTGTGTGTCTGGGTTACTGTGTCAGAGGGCGGGGCCTCAGGTTTGAAATCTCCCGGGTTTGCGCGTGCACGTGAAAAACTTTGTTTCGTTCGTACGTCATGGCGAAACACCTAATGAGTCGGTATCAAGGCGACTCGTTTGAAGCACTATGAATCGACTCTTTTATAGATGAATCAACAGTTTTAAACACTGTATTCTTACAGATTTAAGCCTTAGCTGGATACTTCACTTCACTTAGAGCTGTGTTACACACTACATGGAGGGGAATTTTCAAAAACCCATAATATGGGCTCTTTAAGTAAACCTCAAGAGCTTTATTCAGTGTTAAATACTAATAATGTGAGTTTAAATGTCATGACATTTTTATTACCATACTACTGAAAGCAGCAGCAGATAGTTCACCTCAGATCTTGAAAATAAAATAAACCGTTTGAAATTGAACTTTAGAACGGGGAAATAATGCAAACAAACACATCAGTGATTCAGCATCTACATTTAATAATGTCAAAGAGGTTTAATATGTATTAATTCAATTATAAACCTTACCATTTGGTGAGTGGGTGCATATTCTGTGCTTCTGAATGGCTGTATTTACATTTCTTTTGGGTTTCGTCTGGTGCAAACAGCCAAATTGCTTATCAATGCACATCTCATCACGTAGCTTGTTGTTAAGATTGGTTTATACTCGATGCTTCTGCTTGTTCGCTTGAGTGCGCATGTCGAACGTGACGTCATCGCGGAGTCATCTTTTTTTTTTGAGACTCAAGGGAACAGTGCGCGCGGAGCCGCATTTGATTTGAGTTGACTATGAAACACTTTGAAGTGATTTTGTCTGAAACATGTATGACTGTACAGACATCTTTATGATCCATGATCATAGAGATAACCTAATGATCAGTAATTCTTGGCTAGAAATTGCAACAGCTGTGGGAAAGGAGAAAGTTTTTGTTAAAAGGTTTGGAAAAACCTGAGGGATAAGTTTGTTAAAACTAAAAGAGGTCATGGCAAAAGTGGAGACCAGGTACACAATTACAGAATATGTTTTTCCACCGTTCATAGGTTTACACTGATTTATATATTGCAATTTTGAGTTTAAAACAATTTAATAGTTGCAAAACTATATTAAAGTCAGAATTATTTCTTTGATAACTGGGAAGGAATATTTAAACCTATCAGTTTACAATATACTGATGCCCTGTTTCTCTAGGTTTTATTGGTGAGGAATGGTCAGGAATGTAGTAGGAACAGGAAGGTCAGGAAGTAGAGAACAGAAAGTAGCCTGACAGTAATGTGTAAAAACCATCTGTATTTTTTAGTAAGTGTACTTTTTTTGCTTTCTTGCTATAATAAAAATATATTTGTAGAGCAACTCATGTTCTCTTTGTCACTAATATTTTAATAAACTTTAAAAGGTAAAACTGTCCGAGATATGATCAAAAGCAAGTGATGCATTAAAGTTGGATTTAAAAAACATCTTGAATATAAAAATCCTTGTAATCATTAAAATAATTAATAAAAATAATAAAAAATAATTAGTTTAAAAATACTGAATGACTTACTATATGACGTAATTCCGGAAACGTCCTACTTCTCCGATTATCTGTCTGATTTTACAGTGGGTTTCTCTTGACCACCCCCAGTCGTTTTAAAGAATATCACAATGGCGAGCGCGGCAAGTATAAAGCCTCGTCCATTTCTCGAGGTGCGCACACAGTCAGTGGAAGTGCACGATACGGCACCAAGCGAAAGTATAAATCCAGCTTTAGGTCACGGTTACAATGTAACCTGCACACCTAATGTTTATGTTCATAATATTTATATTATTTGCTAATCAATAACCTCATGTGAATCTGCATTTCATTTCTGAGTCTGCTACTGTCCACAGAAGGTCACATTTCTGTTGCGGACACACTTTGAGAGCCTGAATAAATGAAATTAATCAATCAAATATGGGTTTTTTCCACCAAGGCAACCTGGGGTGCCGAAATATAATTGGCTAAAATGGTAGTAGTGGGTTAAAGGGACCAAAACAAAGACAAACTTTCCTGCACGTAGCGCACATTTTCAAAGCAGAATATCTGACTTCAGCATTGTTTTTCAGATAAACAAGAATGTTCGCTTGGCATCAATATCTGCAAACATATTATGGTATTTTAATGCACAGCACCTTTAAACTTTTCCTGAAAACCAGACTTTCAGATGTTAAATAAAAAAAATGCATCCTTTAATTTATCATTACTGTCTTAACCTAATTAAAAAAAAAATGCTGGTCCCAAACATGGTAGTGTACATTATATGATTTGCTCCAAAATGACAGAAATGCAGTTACTCAGTTGTGTGTAAAAGAGAGATCACAAAACTTGTAAAAAAATATTTCTGTTATGAATAATTAATTGTGGGAGTGGCATAATTTCTATTGCAAGCAATTTAGCCCCTATGAAAGCAGTTTTGTCCCCTAAACAACAATTGGTTCACTATGAAATTAGTTTTACTGAGAAACAAAATAATTTTTTAAAAATAATCTAATGTAAGAGTGGCATGATTTCATTGTAAGCAATTTAGCCTCTAGAAAAAAAAAGCAGTTTTGCCCCAAAAACAATTTGTTCGCTATGAAATTATATTTAGTAAGACAACACAGAATGTTTTTTGAATAATTAATTGTGGCCTAATTTCCATTGCAAGTAATTTAGTTTCTATAAAAGCAGTTTTATCACATAAACAACAATTTGTTAGCAGTGAAATGAGTTTTAGTAAGACAAAACAGAATCAATCTATATTTAATTTTTTTTAAGTTTCAAATGTCAACTGCGCTGGAAATGACACAGTGTTGGAAATGTTCATGACTTTCCTTCTGTGATCCTTCACACTGACTGTGGAACATTGTTGGTGGACAAATTAAACGCGGAAAGTGCCTGCAGAAAGTTTATTTTTTTTCAAGAGTGCCCAGAGTTGAAGAAGCAATCTCACACAGCTCCAGTGTTTCTGAAAATAGCTTGAACAACCAAACAACATGTCACCTAGAAAACACTTTTTCTGCTCTGGCAGGGTATTTTTGTCGATGCTTTCTGAAGAGTTACATAATCCCCCTTTCATTTATTGTGCATAATGTTGTCCAATACCCCCAATCTGCTTTGCCAAGAGGCTATCGAAAAGCATTCTCTTCCAGCTTTGCCATGTGGAAGTGGGAGCTTTTCTGAGGGCCACAGTGAATCCATTCATGTGGCAACCCAAAGTCTCGCCAGCAGTCTGAGTCGGCCTGTATCACAATGCACACATGTCAGCTATCAGTCTCCTCTCTCTCAGCCTCACAGTTGGCAGTGCTGAGCGAAAGGGTCAATTTGCTGCATTAATGCCATCGGAAGCTGGCGCACACTCATATGGCACCGTTTCCAGGCCGATCGGACGAGGCCTGCTCGCTGCTTCACTGAGTCGCTGGAATGAGGGGATCAGGGAGGCAATTTGGTGTTTTCCTAAAACTCGGAAGTTGGCAGTCAAAGCTGATAAGAGGAGTGCCGGAGATATTAAGCAGAACGGCAGAGAAGCAGGTGTTGTTACTGGAGACACGCGATCTGCTCACCTTACACACCGCAGCCAAGGGCACCGGAGGAAACGGACGCTTATGTAAACTTTAGAATGGACTTTTTGCTCATCTGCGGGTCATTGACTTTGGGATGTTGCTTTTACCTACAGTGTGCAGCATAATTGAGTACACCCCATTTTGAAAATGAATATTTGTATTAATTTCTTAGTAAATAAAGGCATGTATTTTGGTGCATTTAAACTAAACAGATTTATTAAACATATACTTATTAAAATAATGTTTTAGTCACCAAACATATTTAGAAATTGAAAGATAATGCAATTAAATTTAAGCAAAATATTGCAAAAAAAAAAAAAAAAAATCTACAAAATTGCAACTCAGTTATTCAGTTTTTTTTTTCTTTTGCTTCTCATGATTTTACCTCTTTTTAAAATTTTTACTTAATATGTTTCTTTAACATATACATTTGGCTGTACTAGTTTTTGGACAGTTATCGTATAATATAAGATATTTTGTTAGATAAGCTCCTGATTTGGCTTCAGCACTGCCTAATCTACCGTATACCCTCAAATATAATATTGTATAGCTTTCTATTATAAATATGAATTTAAAAGATAGACTTGTGTGGGGTATACTTATATATGCTGAGCGCTGTATTTGTGAATTTATTAACCATCCTCAAAAATACATATATATTGCTTCTTGTTCAAACTACTACTTCAACTACAAGCACTCTTCTTGAGATTTTTTGGGACAACTTAATTGTTTTATGTTCAAGCCACGAAATTTTAATTGATATGTTGGGAAAACATGAAATAATTGTGTGGAACCCAGCATGTTTTAGAAAGAAATTATTATGATATGATCAATATGTAATGACACTATGATAATTTAACTTGACATAAAAATTAAACCATGTTTTATTCATTCATTTATTTACCTTCGGTTTAGTCTCTGATTTATCACAGCGGAATGAACCACCAACTATTCCAGCACATGTTTTACACAGAGGAAACCCTTCCAGTTGCAACCAGCTGGACTCGAAACAACAACCTTTTACACCCATACATTACGGACAATTTAGCTTAACCAATTCACCTATAGCGCATGTCTTTGATTGGACTGTGGGGGAAACCAGAGCACCAGGAGGAAACCCACACGAACAAGCTAAGGAGAACAAGCTAACTTTACACAGTCATGCCAACTGAGGCTCGAACCAGCGACCTTCTTGCTGTGAGGTAATTGTTCTACCCACTGCGCCACCATGACGCCCACCATGTTTCAACTTTCTATTTATTTATTTCTAAGTTTTTTTTTCTGATTTACTTAAGTTTTTCACATTTTGCAGAACCACGCAAGAACAAAAGCATGTCATAGAAATGACCTGCTCAAGGTCAGTGGGTTTCTTTGAATACCAATAATTGCAAAGCAAGGTTACCATTTGCTAAAAGTTTAACAATTCACAAAATTTCACAGGGGCTACAAAGAATGTACCCTTAATAAATAATTTTTACCAGCCAAAAAATAAAATTACACTTCAGCTAAAACTATTAGTTAATGTTTTTATTCTTTCCTTTAAAGGTCAACCTAGAGCTCTTTTTTCAGAAAACTACATAAAAACTTCTCTTTTTCAATTGTTTTTGTTGACAGATTTTAAAACCTCATTCTCAGGCCCTGTTTAAACTAATACGTTTTAGTTTTAAAACACACGTTTTGCATGTTTTCACAGAGATTTTTTCAGAAATGCTTTGTGAAATGCCAGTGTGGACATGGATCGTTTTTGTTCTAAAACAGCATTTTAAAACTAAAACTAATTAGTGTAAACAAGGCCTCATTTTCTTTCCCAGTACTGGCTTGCAGCTGGAAAGGCATCCGCTGTGTAAAGCATATGCTGGATAAGTTAGCGGTTTAATCCGTTGTGGCGACCTCTGATGAATAAAGTGACTAAGCCGAAGAAAAATTCGAATGTTTTATTTTTACAAGTGTCACAAAGCTTATTTATGTGGAGCAGCATTTACTGTAAACAACACCTCTCCAAACAATGATAACACAAGTTATTATGAGGTGTTCAGGTGATCACATGAAGCACTAGATTACGTTTATAATTACTATGCAGTGTTTGCGATTTGATAATCATGCCAAACCATATCACATTCTCAGAATTATTAAAAAAGCTACTAGCCAACTGGCAAGTAACATTGTTGGCAACATGTATGCAACATTTATTTGTACTCACATTTGGTGCATGGCAAGCGTTAATTTTAGGCCCTTGAGAATATGAGTATATTTAAAAAATATCATAGCCAATATTTAATTACTTGAGAGTACGACCAAAATTTTCAAGTCATTAAATGAAAACTTTACCAGAAATATGGACCTACACTGCAATGTTGATCACCATGAAAAAAATATAGTTATATGACTTCAGAATGGGGTGACATGGAGGCTCAGTGGTTAGCACTGTGGCCTCACAGCAAGAAGGTTCCTGGTTCGAGTCCCAGCTTAATCAGTTGTCATTTCTGTCTGGAGTTTGCATGTTCTCCCTGTGTTTGTGTGGGTTTCTTTTGGGTGCTTTGGTTTCCCCAACAGTATCAAAGACATGTGGTAGGTGAATTGAATAAACTAAATTGGTGTGTGAATGCATGTGTATGGGTGTTTTTCAGTACTGGGTTGCAGCTGGAAGGGCATCCGCTGTGTAAAACATATGCTAGATAAGTTGGCGGTTCATTCTACTGTGGCAACCTATGATTATTGAAGGGTCTAAGCTGAAGGAAATGAAAATGACAGGCAGGTTCAGCTAGTTAAAGGGGAAAATCCTGTCATTTCCTCACACTTCACTTGCAACAAATCTGTTTGAGTTTCTTTCTTCTGTTGAACACTAAAAAATATATTTTGAAGAAAGCTGGAAATCTGTAGCCATTAAATTTTATAGTATTTGCTTTTTCTTCTATCAAAGTCAATAGTCACAGCTTTTCAGCTTTCTCCAAAATATCTTCTTTTGAGTTTAACTGAGAAAAGAGACACATAAAGGTTTGAAACCACTTGAGGGTGAGTAAATAGTGAACACATTTTCAGTTTTGAGTGAACTTTCCCTTTAAGAAGTCTATAGGTAACATCAGCATATAATCCCCATATTTTTAATACCAGCCTTTTATATTTTTGTCGATCACTCTTGTACACAATGTCCCGATTGTCACACAAACCCAAGATGTTTTCAATCTAACAAATGTGTTTGTTCTCCTCCTGCTCAATGCAAAAGCCTTTGTTTAACGGGGAATCTGAAAATAAGCAGAAATGCGACTCGGAGCGCATAACAATAGAGAACGGCACGAGAGTTAAAACAAATGTGTCTTTTATGAAGTGAGGGTGTCGTTTGCTACAGTAGGGTGGGGGAGACTGAGCTCAGTCAGCGAGGAAATGACAATATCCACACTGTCCTGAAGCAGGCAGGCGCCGCCACGGCTGAGCACCGCAGAGGAAACATCCATCCTCACACTCGCCGACAAGGAAATCATTATGTTTCCTATGTGTTGCTCATAATGAATTGTCAAAAGATGGAGGAAGCGACGCTGTGTTCACATTAAAAGCGTAAATCATCCTCACTGAAATCACCTCACTACACGTGTGAAGCATCTTTGAGATTATTATTTTTTACAGACAGAATAAAGTTATCTCGATATCCGCTTTGCATGATCATTTTATGAGCAAAAATTAATTGTATTAAATTTGCGAATTGAAGACAAAATAATAACAAATACATATGCAAACGAAAAGTGTGCATGAACTTTGTAATGACGTGTGACTCATCGTTGCAGAAAGGCTTGAATTAACTCCACAACAAACACATCAAATAATCATTGGGAAATTTCTCACTCTAGTATTTTTCACCAACGTAACTGAGATCTGCTTCCTTTATGTCTGTCACTGTGCTGTTTATCTGATGCAGCCGAGGCGGAAATTGAGGCAAACTCTGACAGGTACAAGGGAACGGTGGTCGGACGAACTAGCATTATAAGCACAGGCAACAAAAACAGCTCAGAGCTGAAAATGTCAAACTTCTAAAAGGTATAATAAAAAATAATCTGATGGGTGTTTTAAGCTGAAACATTACAGACACATTCTAGAAACACAAAATAATCATTTTAAATCTTGAAGAAGGGGTGAAATAGGTGCCCTTTAATATTTCATATTAGTTGTTGCATCATCATACTGACATAAAAGTCTCAGCCACTTTCTGTTCACGCAGACTTTAAAGTACAAATGACATCAAAACTAACCATACAATTTTGTTAGCTCACATTGCTATTTTTGTGGTGAATTCATCTGTGCATGCCATTAAAAAAAGAAATTGTTTGTTGTAATCTTAAATTTTCTGTCTGTCTGACGTATTGGGTGTGGCTAACTTACAAAACCACGCCTCTCCAACTGTCAGTTTTGACAGTAAATTGAAATGGTGAGCAGGAGGTGTCTGAGGTTGTGACAACTTTTCTAAAACCCCTTTCCTGATCATTCTGGTTGAAATGCCTACTTTACTACATCCATTCATCTCAAAGTTGAAAAAACAAGCCACGCCCACTGTTTTGTCATTTGATATGCCTTTTCTCTAGGACAGGGCTATTCAATTAGTTTGCCATGGAGGCCAGTTCATGAAGAATATCCCAAATGAGGGGCGGGAGAAATATGACTTGCAAAATGAGGAATGTCATGTCTAATGTAAATTGAAGCTTTATATTATGTAAATATTTAAATGAACTGTTGTTATCATCTGCGTTCATACATACATAATCATTTTAATAATTTGTAATAATAAAAACATATCTTTTGTTTACGTTGTACTGAAAGCCACACACAACTTTTACCGCTATGGCATGTGATGTTTTCTACTTGGCGCATCTAGAAGGCGCTAGCGCATTGCTTGCTAAATTTAATTTTGATGTCTTGGTCACATTCTTTGGAGGGCCAGGACAAATTGCCTTGCGAACTAGGCCAGTTGAAAAGCTCTAGGACTTGTCAAAAAAAAAAAAAAAAACCTTCAAAGCTTCCGGTTCATGCAGACTTTAAAACAAGGTGGAAATGGTAAAGCATCTCAATTATCAACTTGTAATCAAAACCTGAAATCCCATGTGAATACCGGGTGCAAACACATTTAAAATATTAGTTTATGCAACCATAATGCAGATCAAAAACAAACAGAATGTGAAATATGACAAAGTATGCACGAGTTTGGTTAGACATGATGTGTTATAAGAGGCTGAAAGTGGTTGGGGGTATTTTTGGCACCACTTTACATCCACATACTGCGCGTTAAAGAGGTGCTAACTATACCTCGGTTTGCCAGGAGTCCTCTGTAAATATTTACAATTAATAAATTGTAAAAAAAAATCTGCAGACTGTACAATAAACATGCGATGCCTAATACACGGGAAAGACTTGCAGAAGATTAATGTGCTTTTGAAAAAGTGTAAATAGCAAAGAGACGTCCCTTTCGGCAGTTTGTTTGAGATGTCACGCCAACGGTCCAGAATAGAGGATGCCATCAAGAGAGCGGCCTCTTGTTTGTCTTTCTCACGCTCGTTGGTGAGTAGCAATGTCCCAAATGTCTGGACTCATTTGGCTGAACCTAAAAGAGACGAATGGTGCTTGCAAGAGAGCATCAGTCGCTGTTATTTCTGGAAGTGACAGGTAAGGCGTACTAACATCCACAGTACCTGTCGCCGTTTCAGACGGGACGTCTTCACAGCGCCGCGGCTCTGAATCAGCAGCTGGGCTGGAGGTGGTAAGCCAGCTCAACTGTGCCCAATGTTTGTGGAGATTTGGCTGGTGCTGATGGAGACTAGGTGACACCTCTCCCAAGCTAAACATAGCAACCTGAGGCGGGCCACGTGAAACAGGAGACAGAGCGGCCCTGTGCAGCTTCAAAGCTTCACCATATGTCTGAGAGGCCCAAAGAGGGACAATTTCCAATTTGTGCGTCAACTAACCTGCTCATTGACTGATTTTGCCCTGGTGTTCCAGCCGGGCACAGCTGGTTACCATGTTTCCGAGCTTGGTCCTGGCAGGCATTCATCAAATTGGGAGTTGGGACTGAAAAGGGAACAAGAATTAGGGTGGGGGTGCTCTGTTGTTAGGAAGTGTGAAGTTGGTTTTGTTTGTTATGTAATATTTGTCCATAAGCTCATGGTTAGCGCAAGTAAGGGTCCTGTTGCTAGGAGAGGAAGAGCGCTATTCACTTCTATTGGCTGCGAGGAGCTGCACAACTGTCCAATAAAAATCGCTACTAGACTTGGACAGTGCTGGATATCCACAACATCATCATGTGTACAAAGAAGTCTTTAGGGGTGGTTTTACAGAGAGATTGATTGGTTTTTCATGGCGATGGTACTTTTGAGATTTTGCCAACCATATGTCTTGTTTCACCCTTGAAATACAAATGTGAGCTTTTGTTTTGTTCCGTTAGATTTACTTGCATTTGTAGACTTCAGGATTTTGCTTACAGAACATATTTAAAGCATTATTCTTTATTTTTATTTTTTTATCACTTACGCTGAATCAGAAATCTTACCAATTCATTAGATAAGATTAAATTCAACTTTATTGTCATTACACATGTACAAGAACAAGGCAACGAAATGCAGTTTAGGTCCAACCTGGAGTAAAATGGCAGCAAGTGCTGGATATGGGTATACATTATAAAGTAAAAATGATAGAAAAACTATGGTGATATTTACAGGTGAATGTACTATGAAAATGATATCCCGGATGCATTAACTATGAACAGAGATTTACAATAGATGAATATGTAAAGGTTGCTATTAATAATCAGAAGTAGGCAGATAGATATGAACATAATATAGTTCATATCCAGTGGATATGTACTAAACTTTGTTGTTTTAATCATATTTATATTCTAATGGCTTTTACCAAGGGGAGTTATTTCATTTTCACCTGTTTTTCTAAAATTGTATTCCAAGAAACATGACGACTTTCTTTCTAGACAGTATTTTATATTATTTTTACAGAGTAATAAGAAGACTTTTAAAACCATATTGATGATGAACTTTTAATCTCAATATGACTTTAAAATAAAACCTGTATTTGTGTTAATCTCCAGATGTATGAAAATGAGTGTATGCTTATTCAGAAAAAAAACATCATTTGTAATTTTTGCTTTAAGCCCCGCTCTTTTGAACAGACATGAATAAACTTCAACACATCTGAACAAGCAGACTGACTTTAAAGACACTTGCCAGATCTAGAAAAAAGTGTATAAAACATTGAAGTTGTACCGTAGAAAATATAAATATTTAGCAAAATTTAATTGCTAGATTCTAGATCTGCCTTAGCTGCCTTTCAGATTCTCTCTTTCTGATTGTCTTACTCTCCCATTACAAATCAATACATATTCATCACAAAACTGAAATTTAAAAATGCAATGAAATGAAAGCCATACGTCTAACCAAGTTACTTTCCAAATTTGAAATTGATATCACAAAAGTTAAATATTCAGAGAGTATTTTTAGTAAGTAATGTGTATTTATATAGCGCATTTATTGTGTATGGCCACACACCCAAAGCGCTTTACATACATGAACCTCTCCACACCATCACCAGTGAGCAGCATCCACTTGGATGATGCGACAATAGCCACAGACAACGGTGCCAGTGCGCTCACCACACACCTGCTATGGGGGAGTGGAGAGATAGTGATAGAGCCAATTTGATGGATGAGGATGATTGGGAGGCTATGATGGGTAAGGGCCAATGGAAGAGATTTGGCCAGGACACCAGGGTTACACCCCTACTCTTTATGAAATCTGCCATGGGATTTTTATTTACCACAGAGAGTCAGGACCTCGGTTTAACGCCTCATCTGAAAGATGGCGCTCACTGACATGATGGTGTCCCCTTAGCATTTACATTCTGTACCATAAAAACACTTGTCGACACAATTATGAATAAATTATTAGGTTTGTTGGTTCTCCTGACATAATTTTTTTTTCTTAACAATTAATTTCAGACACAGTTAACAAGCTATTTAATTCAAAATAAAAACTCCAGCAGGTTTGAAACAAGTGGAGAATGAGTAAATAATGACAGGGTTGTTTGTTTGCATGAATCTCTTCAATCAAATACGGCGATACTGATTTGTTAGTTTTTTATCCTATTCATCTGTGGTGTGTGCATTTATGGTTACTCTAAAAACATGTCCAAATTTGATATAAAACAGGAAGAAAAATCCGGATATAAATGTCAGGTGATGTTTATGCTTGTAATATCAAAGCAGTCTCAAGAAAAAGCTTTTTCTCCATTTCTCATCCTCCTAATGCTAAATCCTTTCAGACTTGCACTCAGTGGCCTTCAGTTGGTGTTGTGACAGTCGAGCTCCCAATCAGCAGAATTGATCTGAAAGGGTCAAGAAAGCAGTATCAGTGTTGAGCAGAACAACCTGCCTCCAGCACCAGACACAGTGGGACGATATGACCCAGCAAATCCCTGTCAAAAACACTCACATTAATTTACGTTTGAAGAAAATTTTTTTAATTTTTTTCCAGATTTACTCAAAGTGATGTAACACAGAAGGACTCTCCAAAAATGAGCCCTAAATGGTTGACAGGATAGCTGCTGCACCAGTCCTGCACTTGACCCCCTGCTGCACCTGCCAGACGACCTTTAACCTCTAGGAGCCGGTGCTTCAAGAGGCTCCTGCTGTTTTATGGTTGCTAACGCTGATGGACACAAACACTGGACAAATATATTGGCACACAGAGACCATCAGGTCTGCAGAGGCAAAGTACATCTGAATAGGGGCTTTACTCAATATGAAGGAGATTCTCAATCTTTTCTCTCAGATAAGCATTTTAAAACATTAAAATGTTTTATTCAATATATAAACAAAACACTATAGACTTGATCATCAACATGCATGTTGTAATGATTTTTTAATTTTTTTTAAAATTCTGCTAAAATATATAGATTTTAAAGTATACATACACAAACTGGCCACTTTATTAGGTACACCTGTCCAATTGCTTGTTAACGCAAATTTCTCTTGTTTATGCCAGAGGTGACAGGAGAATGGCCAGACAGGATCAAGCTGATAGAAAGACAACAGTAACTCAAATAACCACTCATTACAACCAAGGTATGCAGAAGAGCACAACATATCAACCCTTGAGGCGGATGGGCTACAGCAGCAGAAGACCACGACATCTGCCACTCCTGTCAGCTAAGAACAAAAACAGAGGCTACAGTTCGCACAGGCTCACCAAACCTGGACAGTAAAAGATAGTAAAAAGATTGCCTGGTGTGATGAGTCTCGATTTCTGCTGCAACATTTGGATAGTAGAGTCAGAATTTGGCGTCAACAACATGAAAGCATGGATCTATTCTGTCTTGTATCAATCCATCTCTTTATGACCACAGTGTGCCCATCGTCTGATGGCTACTTCCAGCAGGATAACGCACCATGTCATCAAGCGTGAATCATCTCAGACTGATTTCTTGAACATGACAATGAGTTCACTGTACTCAAATGGCCTCCACAGTCACAATATTTCAATCCAATAGAGCACCTTTGAGATGAGGTGGAAAAGGAAATTTGCATCATGGATGTGCAGCCGACAAATCTGCAGCAACTGCGTGATGCTATCATGTCAATTTGTACCAAAATCTCTGAGGAACATTTCCAGTAACTTGTTGAATTTATGTCACAAATGATTAAGGCAGTTCTGAAGGCATAAGGAGGTCCAACTGGGTACTAGTAAGGTGTTCCTATTAAAGTGGCCGGCGAGTGTATATATAGTGGTCAACATTTGAAGTGGTTCCAAAATGTTTAGCAAACTTGTCCCAAAATTTGTCCCCGAAATTTAAAATGATGTGCAATATTAGAATGTTTGCAGAGATCAAACCCAACAAACAGCTGGTATGCTAATAAGCAAAACAAATTTAATAGACAATAAAATTTTTTTTAAAAAGTTGTAATTTTGTATCAACAAATGCAAGTACATAATTAAATTAATAAAAAAAGACTAATATTGTGCAAAAATATTTAATGAACTTTGAAGAGATACTGTGAATAAAATGCATTTAAACTGAACTAATCCTTCCTAAAATAGAAGTGAAAATATTGTTAAACTCAATAATGCATCATACGGTTCATAATTCATAACTGTTTTACATTCCAAGTTAAATTTTTAATTTGAAAATGTAAATATTCAATTGAATATGTAAATGCGTTCATAATACTTTCATAACATTTAAAAAGTAGTCGTTAAGGACGTTAAGGAATCTATTAATTAAATAAAATGCAATAAGACAATCTGCCAAACATTTGGTGCAAAAACCTAAAAATATCTAACAGCTATCTTCACAAATATAGACATATGAGTTCATGACATTGTTATTCACAAATCAATAGTTTTCAGACATGAACCAACGATGAAAGTCTTGAACATAAACTGCACTCTAACAAAACAGTTTCCCTCTCACAAAAAGCGGTCAAACAAGGAAAGGAAAAAAAGCTTTCAAGATAAAGAGCTCGAGTGAACCACACTTTATTTGTGCGTTTTGTGCTGCTGCTCCCACTGCTGGCCCTTCATTTCACATCTACTCATTTTAGTCATCTTTACGCTTCTTCTCCCCTGGATGTTGCTCACAAAAATAACGTTATTTCTCAAAACAATTCTATAATTATTTCTGACAACATTTCAAAATAGACAGCATTTTAAGGGTCAGAAGAACATAAACAACAGTCGTTCTAGTCTTCAGAGGATGTATTTTGGGAGCTGGACATTTTTGCTCTGACCTTTTTTCTAAAGACACAGATCCATTACCACACTGACCTCATGTAATTGTTTGTCCCAGTGGTGTTGTAAAACTTAACAATCCTGATCTTTACTTGCTGGACAGCGAACATCAGTTTCCTTCATTACGAGCATCAAACAGGACACGGCATTAGTGACATAAAGTGTGGATATCTCCTCAAACATCAGCTTACAGTACAAGAGTTTGAAGAATGTCTGACTATGCTTATGTTTGGAGATTTCTGATTACAGCTGAGAGCAAACAGAAGCTCCACTAATAAACATTAAAACTTTGAGAAATATTAAAAGAAATGATTACAAATGTATTCTTCAGCTGTTAAATGTCTTACAGATACCGTAACGTTGTTTATAAGTCTTTTGAAATTGAAATGTACAATATTTTGCTAACACACATTGTTAGTCTTTTTTTACATGAATGATTAATCTGTCAATCCATTTAATTTAATCCACTGAGGAAAAATAGTTTGTTTTGGTAATCTTCAATCAAAGTCTGACCGTTTGCTTCCACTTGGTGTGGCAGTGCTTCTCTGTTGATATCATGGCTTCAGCCAGAAAACCACACCTTTCTTGCCATTAGTTTCTAAGAGGGAATGATGCAAAAAGAAAGCCCCGCCCCCTGCTATTCTTATTTCAGTATGAAGCGAATATTGCGTAGGGGTCGGGGTTTTCTTTTTGCACAAAAACTAGCTTAAGAGACCGTAAGAATTTATTGATTATTTTATTTAGTTATTTTTTATTATATATATATATATATATATATATATATATATATATATATATATATATATATATATATAAAATTTAGGTGACGCGGTGGCAAAGTAGGTAGTGCTGTCACCTCACAGCAAGAAGGTCGCTGGTTTGAGTCTTAGCTGGGTCACTTGGCATTTCTGTGTGGAGTTTGCATGTTCTCCCCACGTTCGCGTGGGTTTCCCCCACAGTCCAAAGATATGCGGTACAGGTGAATTGAGTAGGCTCAATTGTCTGTAGTATTTGAGTGTGAATGAGTGTGTATGGATGTTTTCCAGACATGGGTTGCGGCTGGAAGGGCATCTGCTGCGTAAAACATGTGCTGGATAAGTTCCAGCGGTTCATTCCGCTGTGACCAAGCCAAAAAGAAAATGAATAATTAAATATATATTTAAAAAAATAACAATACATTTTAAAAAATTAAAAGAAGCAGTATATACATCACACATTAAAGAAAAAGATTATATAATTTACAAATTTCAGTTGTTTTTGTAAGTAATACTGCATTTCAGTGAGCAAAATATATATATATTTTTTTTATTTGTTTGGTTTGTAAATTTACATTTATGTACAAAAAAAATTGTTTATAAGATATTAAGATTAAGGAAATATTTTTTCATGTAAAATTTTTGTTTTGCAATTAACAAAACCAAACAAAACATTTTCTCATCGTAAGGAAAAGTCTTTATTAGTGTTCTCAATGGAATTGTATCGGTTCTAAATGTTAAAAAATATACACGGCTCACCCCAAATAGCTACTTAATTACAAAGGATCATTTAGAATAGATCCAGTCAATACTTTCTTAATAAAATACAAAAAAGATTTCGAAACAATCCTAAGCTCACTTATTTTGGCAATGCTGTAATTCGAAGAGGGATGTTAGAATAATGTGGCTGAAGCCACCAAACTGACGTCAACAGAGCTTCTTCTTTCAAATGTGGAAGCAATTGATCAAACTTTGATTGAAGATTACCAAAACAAACATTTTTGTGTGTGTGTGTGTGTCTGTGGATTAACATGCACCGATTAATTGTTCACCTAAAGAATAACAATATGAACATTTTTGATTTCACACTGACTTTAAAAGACGTATATAAAAGATATATTTTAACTCGATGATTTTTTTTTTGTTGCTGTTCTTTGTTTTTGCTTAGCCACAAACAATCTGTTTTCTGTTAACTGCTTTGAGAGAATAGTACGCTTGTTTAGAGCCTTTCATATTTTATACTGTAATGGGAAATGTAGTTCCCCTTTTTTTATTGCTCTTTCCAGCAAACAGATGAAATGTGAAGCTTCATCTGCAAGTGAGTAAAGTGAGACATGAGCGACATCTGCTGCTGGTTAACAGAAGCTGCATTTTACATCATTATTGTTTCCTCTCCATAGTAAGATTTCATCCACATAATTTGTTCATTTTTGCATTATTAGTATTCGTTGTCACGTGTAAAACATTTTAAGATTTAAAGTGAATATTTATAGGCCATAGAAAGAAAGAGAGAGAATGAGAACTCTCATGTATTCATGTGCTTTCAGAAAATGTGTTTTACTGTATGGATTAAGAGAATTGTAAATCTTCAGCTTGTCTGATGTTTGTTTGAGTAAATAACATTTGGTCGAAATAATGTTTTATTTGTTTTGACTGAAAATCACAGTTATTGCACCTAATATAGATTTCTCATCTCTACCACAGTTGAAAAAAATACATGGCACACTTTTTGTTATTGACAATAATATTTTCTAATTGTATTTAATATTTCTACACGTTTTATGCTAAAAGGACTCTGTCCTTTATTATTTTACAGTTAAGTACTATATGCATTTTTAAAAAATGTTACTGTTCTAACGTAATTTTTTTGGTGTTTAGTAATTAAAGTAAGCAAAATGGTAACACTGTATTTTGATGGTTCACTTGAGTAATAGTAGACTGTCTGCTTAATATTTGTTGATACTGCTGCTAAACAGACATTTAACTGACTAAGAAACTTTTTCAAGTATATGTCAACTTACACTAACTCTAACCTAACAGTCTACTAACAATCTAAAGAAAATTAGTTGGCATGTAGATGCAATGTATCTTAAATTCAACAAACGGACCATCAAAAAAAATGTGACCAACAAAATTTCAAAGAGTGGGAAATATATTATTTGAAATAATGTAGCATTTTAAACAAATCTTTTTTTATGTTATTTATAATTCAAAGGATTTAATATATTTATTATAGTTTAAAAGCCATAAAGAGGATGATGCTCAGCACAATACTCAAAGGTGTTTATAAGTAAGCGTCATCAGACTCATGATTCTATATGCATTTTTAATTACAGTCAAAGCTGAATTATTGTGACAAATGCAGGTTAGGTTTCTGCAAAGAAGTCTTGTCACCATCTGTGCTGGAGGAGTGTGATGTGAAGATAAACAATGGACGACAAGCTCAAATAAACAGAGACAGGAACACGGCGCATATAAAGACATTCCACTTCTATAAACATGTCTAATTGTGGCTCAAATAAAGCCCACACATCAATAAACACTGAGCAGAAGAGGCAGAGAAATCAAGCAAACTGTTTGCTTTTGGTTTCCTTATTTTCAGAAACGCCTTTTATTTTATATTATGTGCAATTAAGAATAATTAAGTTAATTTAAGTTTTCTTGAGGTGTGGCCTACTAATTAAAGCCAGGGGCTGTTAACCAAAGGTCACAGGATCAAACCCCACTAAACACTAAATCTTTTAATTAAAAAATCAGGTTAATAAATGAATGTATGTATATATTCCAGAACAGTGTGCACATGTTCATTATAGATTGTATTACAATTGTTCAAAACATGCTACATAAGTGTCTTAATAAATTAGAGGAAACAAAGTTTTTTTTTTTAAATAAATCCTTTTTAACTTTACCGTTTCTTTCAACTGGCCTTTAAATTCTCATTCATGGTTTTTCTTAAAATACCAATTCTTTTTGTCAATGAGTACGTTTACTTGGACACAAATAGACGTACTCTGATTTTAATCCGATTAAGACTATAGCCTACTGTGATTAGGAATATACCAAAACAGAGATTTTTAACTTTTTTTTATTAAAAAGAAATAAATACAAATCGAATGTAAAAAGATGAGAGTATTGATATTTTAGTCAAATTATTGACATGCAGAATGACATTTCACTGCCTTTTGCAGGATACACAGACAGCAGTTCGCTTTTCTATGGTTACCAAAACCTCAGCCACCTGCATCTCCAAGGACACAAATGCACGCACAGACAGACTTGAACTCTTGGGGGCTCCTCATCACACCCTCCATGATTGAACAGTTTTACACACATCGTCTGCAGAAATTTCTTACAATTAGGTGTAATAAAATGACATTAAAACAACTCTCTTCCACCAATCTTTAGGCTATTTAGGTCTATCTTCGTGTTTGTCACAAAGGTACACATGATGGTGCTGATTGAAAGAGTATGAGGCCTGTGGCTGGAAACTTTATATCCGCCGTCGTATGTCTGATAAATTATCTGGAGTTGAAGATGATTGAAAATTAAACGCCTGGAATACGCCACATAATAATATTTACCTTAACTCAATTACACTATATGCTGCACAGGTCGATTTTATTTGCCATTCACAGGCATCTAAACACATTTAAATAGGTTAAAAACATCTGTTTCATCACTGGTTAGTTCTCACAACTGGTTTGTTCAGCTAAGAAGAGTACATGGAGAAAAGAAACACAGTCAACACTTCAGCTTTTAGAAATAGTTTTATTTCACTTTCACAGTTAAATGCATCACTGCTTCTCACAAATGTACATTGTAGAGTCTGCCAGAGCACAGTGTCACTGTCTCTCGTCACCATGCCTGGTTTCTGCCGGTGACCATCACCTTTCCCATTGTCCGCTGGTGACCCTCACCATGCCCAATGACCGCTGGTGACCCTCACCATGCCCAATGACTGCAGGTGACCCTCACCATTGCCAGACTTTTCAGATGCCCCTTATTGGCCCAGTATCTTCGAATGTCCAATATCTGGGCCTTCATTCCTGCAGTGGTCTCTTCAGTCTGTGTCACTGCTATGTGGCATGAAAAATACAATTAATAAACCAACTCGCCTTTATTATAGTAATCTGACAAATCAGCCTTATATTTTCACTTTTCACCAACAGACACAAGTGTTTTATATATGAATGTTTTATAAATGTGTTTTGCTTGTATATTGTACCTGTTTGTGCAGGAACAAATCGTTCTCCAAAAGCCTCTCAGTCTTTTCTTTAGCTGAGAAAGTCGCCCAGTGATAGGTGACTTTGATCTGGAAAACACATCCACAGAAAACATGAAAATGACTAACAAATAAGACAAAAATGCTAATAATGCATGTAGATGTGTGTGTTTGGCATGTGTACTTGAGTTCTGTGGGTGCCAGATGTTGGACACACTCTTCATTTGTCAAGACTTCTTCATCCTGTAATACACAAACATATATTGTAATTTTTTCAATCTTTCATACATATACAAACGTAAATAATGATATACTCTTAAAACACAGTGTTAACTCACTGCTGTGTTGCTGCTGGATGTCTGAGGGTACATATTGGGCAGCAGATGTGTTATATTGTCCAGCAGGTGCAGAGTCAAAGTGTTATAGTGTTCCTGTTCTTCAAGCATTGTAGGTCTGAGAGGAACACTGCACATACAGATAAAACACAACACCTTACTAACTACACCAGTCATTTTATGACTTATAGCTCCACGTCTATGAGTCTTTGTGTCAAAGAAATGGTGGTTAATTCTAGACACCTCAATATGTTATTTTTACAACTGCATCTATCAGCTGAATGCACAAATACAAACACTTACTGAAAGATGGTGGGTCCAAAAACTATTGATAAATTCGCTGGTGTCATTAGGTTTTGCTGACTCTCAGCAGCCACGCGGGAGAGGAAGAACAACAGGTAAGAGAGGACGTTGAAATGTTCCTCTGGAAGTGTGTTCAGGATCATTCTCATGGACTGATTGCGTTCTTCCTCTTTTGAATCTGCATGATAAAAAGATTTCAAGATGACTGCTGTGTCAGTTTTGTTGTATGTCAAGTACACACAATGATTGCTCATCACTTACCCCTGAACACATTCAACAGCTGCTTCCCGTGTGACTCTGGAATGAGACCACCAGGCAGTTCCCTCAGGAAAAGTTTCAACAAGGAGGCTAAAGGATGAATATCCTCCATGTCAAACTCAGGGAAGGCTCCGTCGTTGAAACTTTTCTTCAGTTCCTGGTACTGTTTCACCTTCCCGCTGATTCTGAAGAGGCCACTGATGCTGAGGCCTAAACAAATACACATTTTACAAACACAAGCTCTTAGAATATAAAAGAAAGTGAAGTGATGTGAATAATACACACCATGCTGGTCCAGGAACTGCACCATGTGTGTCAGGGCCAAAGGAAGGCCTTGTCTCATTTGGCCATGTCGCCTCAGGTGACTCAGAGGCACACCGAATACAACACTCGGTGTTTCCAACTGCACAAAGCAGAAGATAGGGAGCATTGTAAAGTACAGGACACTAGAAAGTGACTTTAAATCTGTTTGATAAGTCTGAATTTGAACAGCAAAACAAAAATTGCCTTAAGTTACCTAATGTTGTCTGTTAATTACAATACCTGTCAATGTAAACAAGAAATATGAGGAATACATTTTTTTAAATATAAAACAAGAAGCTTTTTATTAACAGTATTTGTAGACTGATTGTAATTTGTTGTTCGTGTGTCGTATACTTACACAAACTGACAACACTGCCATGTTTAAGGCGGTGATTGGTGAACCAATCAGGGGCAAGTCCAAAGCCGAGGGTCGAAGCAGAAAAGGGTCAAAACCGGGAGTTCAAAGCAGAGCCAAAATCGCAATCCAAAATCGTAAGTCAAGTCCGAAAAAAGTGTCAAAAACCGTGAATTCAAAGCCGAAGTAATCAAAATAATCGCAAACCACACAAAACACCGCCAACTACACCAACGCCAAAACACCCAACAGAGAATTCTAAAAATAACGCCTGTAAATACCTGCGCCGATCACGTCACGCATTCCATTCACGATTTTAAAAGATGCTAAAGAGCTCAGTTCAGTGTTGAATTGTCTAATCATTAAACAACATAATGTGCATTAAGCAGACTCAAATAAACGCGGTAACTAATATCAGTTAACCAAGGAGTGTTAAAAATAAAGCCCATAAACGCATCTGATGCTAATGGATGCTATTCATCTGCGAGCCAAAGAAAGTGCACACAATATTTACTGAACGATGATGAAGTATATAACAATGCAGTTATAATAAATTCCCATTTAATCCAAGACATGGCAATATACAAGTTATTTTACATGTCTGTGATTTTTTTAATTAAGTTAGTTGCATTACACGAGGAAAAGTGCACGTTTCCCCCAATAAGCACAAATTCACTTATAGTTTAGTTTAACAACAACAAAAGGCGTAATGTTACTTACATTTAAAACATTTGTGCTGTTTTGCCATCAAAAATGATCCAAACAAATCCGAAGGAAGACGCTGCTCGTGTAGGCCTGAGTGAAGTCAACTATTCAATGATTCATTCACAATGAGAGCCGTTTGATTCATTTCTAAAAGAATCGGTTTGATTCATTGGACAGTGAAATGTTTATTCAATCTTATATTATGAGTGACTTTTCCTTTTCTTTTAAAGTTATATTTCTTTTGGATTGTTTGACAATGTTAAAGAAAACTTGGGAAAAGTGTATATAATTAATTTGTGTAATCTATTAGCTTTTATTAGTTTCATATTCACAAACAGAAGTTTAGTGGCTCTATAAAACCTTTTTTTGATCTGTTGAAAATTGACCTAGACCAATTTTTGAAAACTATCCAGCACTCTTTTAATACAAAAGCAACACAAACTGTATCTTTATATTCTTCCTTTGTGTCTCTTTAAGGTGTTACACTTTATTTCATTAGTTTTATTTTTTTTCTATATGTATGTAATTTTATTCAATCTACCTCTTTAATAATAATAATAATTAAAAAAATATTAGACAGTGAATCCCTCATTAATAAAGGGACTTGCCGCCACCTGCTGGCTGTTGTCATATTTATTAATTCAGACAATGAATCTGTTCAATTATTCAGTATTTGTGCTCTGTATTCATTTTTTAATTATACTGTTAAATATTCAAAATTTAAAAATGCAATTAATTTTTTTAATAATACAAAAGGCCTTTCATGTTTATAATGCATGGCGTTGTGTTTTCAAGTCAATTTGCTGAAAGATATAAACAAGCACAAAGCATTTATACAAACATACAAAGCAAGAGGAGTCAGATTCACCAGTTTTCCACATTTATTTCAGCATAAGTGATTCATAAAACATCTCAGACTGTACCACTTAAAATGTTCGTATCTTTAAAACCCTCAGTAGGCAGGCAAGATCAAAAATTTCAACATGGCGGTGTCCAAAGTCACTGCTACGGGAAAACTTTTACATCTTATTGACCAAAAAACAAATGGGTTTCAAACTGGGCATGACAAATATTGCCACAAATGGTTGCGAGTAAAGAACACAAACAAGATAAAATAAAGAAACGGTGGCTCAGGATTCACACAAGTGCTGCACTGGAACTTTTAAAACATTATACAGTGGTCATTTCACAATATGTCGATACATTTCCTATCACACTACTCCTGTCTTTATACAGTCTTTTTACACCTTTCAGTTTTCTGTGAGCGTGTGCATGTGTGATCACATTGACATACTGCTACATACTTTACTCAGTGTGTTCATAATAAGGCAATGTGGTACCGAAAGGAACGGCTTCACTAAAATGTTTTGGTTATTGTCAATTAACAATGGGATAATAATAATGACCATAAGCATTTGAATGTAAACTGGCCATAAACCTCATTTAAAATCCTTGAAAAAGTAGGGGGTGGATTTTAAGCATTTGTCTTTTTCTGGACATCTCAATACAAGAGAATAGAAAACAAGAAAATCTGTTCAGTAACACCCGCAATCCAGTTAAAATAAAACATGAATTTAACATATGTACCTCTTCACAACGTTCGGGAAGGCAAGACGTTTGCTCTACCCTCTGCTTTTCTTAAGCTTGGCACAAGAGACTAGGATGAAGCTTCTGCACAGGCTTCACGGAGAGACTGTCAAGCGCAACAGTCTACCAGTTCAACACACTGCGCTGCCTGTGGCAGTGTGACTGATATCGCTGGTACATCAACATTAACCCAGTTCCCTGAGAACACTAAAGGACTAAAACCATGGCAGCACACAGGATATGCAAGATTATTTTTTGCTAGATAAAATGCGTACGATAAAGGAAAAACAAAACAAGCAGATGGTGAACATTAGATGGTGTTTTTTTGTGGACCGAGCATGTGGACAACAATCAAATAACTGTCACTTTCTTAATGTTGGTCATTGTTTTCCAAAAACAGCTGATGAAGCAACTAAAATAGGTCATGATTTTTGTTTTCAATTCAACCTATTGCTGAGCGTGGAAATTAACAAATGGATACAAAGTGTAAACAAGGTACCATGGACAAATGCAGGTCTACTGACATAAAGTGACACAAATCGAGCATCTGCGAACAAAAATCTGATCCTGTGCAATTTACTGTCAACAGCCTATGTACCGGCTTCCCTTTTCGTCAGCATTCATTGGTCCGTTTTTTCATCTGTACACATGTGAGGTTAGCTTTTTCGTTTTTTTTTTTACTCTTCTTTTGTGTGTGTTTTTGCACTGATGTACCCATATCTAGGTGCTTGTTTTGGCTTTAAGCAAAATGTAATGCTCATGTGAGACTTTGTTGTACAATAAGGGTCTTTTCCTAGTTGGGTCGGTGTGTGTGTGCTGATCAGCTGACCAACTCCTTCACAGTTTGCTTCAGTTAATGCCTACAATGTCCAATACCCACATATATTATATATATAAAAAAAAGTTATTGCACATCCGAAAAAAGTGCATCTTATATTCAAAAATATCTCTTTCGCTCCATGCTTTCTTGTCTTCCTGTGGGTCTGGAAACACAAATCCAGCTTTTTTTTTAAGTGACAGGGGTCATGAGTAGCTTGAAGGTGTGCCGGATGAGCACATAAGAAAATATGATAAGGTTGTGGAGTGAAAGTGAAGGAGGAGAAGAGAAAGGTTTGTCCAGCTACGCAATGACCATCGGAACGTCATCTGAAAAACTACTGATTATAGGAGCGTCTTCATCATCATCACCTTCAGAGGAGAAAGAACAAAGATAAATATCAGCAGCTGCTTTTCATGATGAGGAAACCTCTGTGTATTTAAAGTAAGCTGAAGCTAGATAGAATTCATTTTTCTAACTTAAAGGGCACCTATGATGAAAATCAATTTTAGTAAACTGTTTGGACAGATCTGTGTGTAGGTATAGTTTGCCCACTGTCGTATTGGAGCAATATCAACCAAACAAGCTGATTTTTTATTTCCTGATATTAAAATAGGACATAAATACCAGTGATTTTGAGGCCCACCGCAACGTTACGTAAAGAGTGTGGTTTTTCCTGCCCACCAAATTGATTGACAGTTCTAATTCTCTGTGATTTTTATAAGTCTTATAAGTTTATAACATTTTAAAACATAACATGTTTGTAATAAAGTCAGTAAAATTGACATGTAATTCTTAACCGATAAAATCACCACTGCCGCATAGTGTCAGTAAACACACATTTTTATACAGTATGTGTGTGTGTGTCTGTGAGTGTATACTGCAAACGACATTTGTATGAGACTCGTCATTTCAGAAAGGCTTGAACAAAACTCCACCAAAAATACATGGAATAAACTTACTTGTTATTTTTGAATAATAAGCTGTATTTCAGCTTCATCCGTGTCTGTCTCTATCACTGACTGCTGTTTATCTGATGTAATGCAGGTAAAGCAGACACGCACATAGAAACAGTGGGTGGGGAGAAGCAGCTCATTTGCATTTAAAGCCACAGGCTACAAAAACAGCTACATAGTCCTCACTCCAAAATGGGCAGATTCTGGTGCTATAATAAATTGTCTGATGGGTATTTTGAGCTGAAACTTTACAGACACATTCTGGAGACACCAAAGGGTTATCTTACATCTTGTGAATGGGGTAAAATAGGTGCCCTTTAACTTAAAGTGATCTGAACTATGCTGAATTGAAATTAAGTGAACCCAACTTTTATTTTTAGTGACAGAACCAAACTGAATTTAGGTGAACAAACAGAGGAAGTGAACTAAACAGAAATTTACTAAATATAAGTTAAAATAAGTAAAGTAACAAACAAACGAAGTGAACTGAAAAAAAAAACATCTAAGCTCAACAAATGTGAACTGAACTAAAACTAAACTGATCTAAACCAAAAGGAAATTAACTAAAATTAAGCAAACTTAACTGATGTTAATTGAGGAACAACAAATTAGAACCGAATGAACTAAAATGGGGGCGACATGGTGGCTCAGTTATTAGCACTGTCACCTTACAACACGAAGGTTGCTGGTTCGGCTGTGAACGGAAGTGAGCTGAATTCAGCTGATCTGAACTGAGCGAAACACAAGTGAACTAAAATACAATGAAGTGAACTAAGCTGAATTGAATTAAAATAAAGTGAACTAGATCAAACTAAAGTGAAATTGACTGAATCACACTGACCTCAAGTGAAGTAAAACTTCACTAATCTCTCAATGAACTTGGGGGCGCATGCGCGGAAAGCATGGAGTAGTCGAGTTTTTTTGAGCTGCTCTCTGATAACATTGATTTTCGAATATAACTCCATCTTTCGTGTCTTTATTCTATTTAATAACTATCAGTCATATCTTGGATTTATTCTGAATAGTTGGAAGTAAGATTTTATATATTTTCGTAACTTTTTGGGTGTTTTTGCCGACTTTTCCTGATTCATCGCGTGCTCGATCATGGCATCTAGAAAGTCTTCAAAAATCGTGACTGCTGTCAGGGATGAAATCGCCGCGTGTGACACTCTACCTCAGGCAAATGTGAGTGTTATACTGGCTGCAATAAACTCGCAAGGCGACGATCTGAAGAAATTAATAGACGAGAAGATGACCGCTTTAAGTGGTCGGCTGGATACACTGGATGTGGCGATGGCTAATTTGCAGTCGGAACAAACTGGCTTTAATCTAAAATTAGTGGATGTGGAAGAAGCACTGAATGAGGTGGACCGACGCGTCGGAGAAACTGAAAAAAAGTGCCAGGAACTGCAAGCTAAGAACAAATCATTATGGACTAAGCTGAATGACCTGGAAGGTCGATCTCGAAGGCTCAACTTAAAATTCGTTGGAATAACTGAAGGGGAGGAACAGGGCAGCACTTCGGTTCATCTCGGACGTGATTACTGAACTATAGCAACGAACATTTTCCAAAGCCCGTCAAAATCGATCCCTTCTGCCAAAGCCATCTGCGGGTCAAAGACCCCGCACAATTATTGCAAGACTTCATCATAATCGGGACAAAGATTTAATTCTTATTTCCCGCTGAAGTACAAGGGCAGCCAGATATATATTTTTCTTGACTACACTCCCGAGGTCACTGCGCAGCGTCGTGCTTTTGGTCCGATCACGCGAGCTTTACGTGTAGCTGGCGTGAAATGGTCGCTGCGATTTCCAGCAAAATTGATGTTGACTCATAATGGAAAGTCGATGTCATTCACATCTCCTGAAGAGGCAAAAAAGTTTGTTGATGTCCTTCCTAATGTTTCGATCTGATCCCTGGTCAGGAAGTTCTATGACCATCGCGCCTGGATGTTTAGACTGATAGTTTTTTTTTTCTTCTCATGGACCAATGACTATGACACGAGAGGTAGAGGACTAATAACATTATTTGCAGAGAGTGGACCCTCTCGAGTTTTTTTTCTTCTCTCTCTCCCTTACTGAAGGTTGCTATTTTTATTTTTAAGTTTATTTGTGTGGCTGCTTTTTCTTTTAACGGTCCTAGGTAAGATTTGTGCTCTTTGCTTTGTCCTCTTGCTGGCTCCGTGAAGATGGGGGGAAAATGCTGTTCTGCACTGGGGTTTGGGGTGGGGTTGGGGCTGTTACCACATTGTTTTTTGTTGCACCAATTGTTTACGGCACTTATAAGTTTTCATGTAAATAAGCTGGATGGGTTTTATGATGTTTTCTTTCTGATTGTTATATTAATGATTGTTAGAAAAAACAAAATATGAATGTGAATTTTGTCAGTTGGAATGTAAGAGGAATGGGGCACCCGATAAAACTTGGCAAAGTGTTTGCACATTTAAAGTCTTTATCAGCTGATATAATTTTTCTTCAAGAGACTCAAATTAGAGCTAATAGAGTGGAGGAACTATGACGTCACTTTGTAGGCTAATCGGCTGCTAGCATAAAACTGGTTCCCTTGTGAAAATCCCTATAGGATTTTCCCATAGGCTTTTCGAAGATTGCAAATAATAAGCTCTGTGTTCAAACACAGTTCTTTACACTTACACGTTTTGTCAAGCCGGATAATCCTCACATGAAAATACAACTTTGAGCACTTTTGGATCTTAAATGCAAACGCAAGAACTGAAAAGCTAACATTAGGCTATAAACGGACTACAGTGCCTTCAGGATGTGCGCCTGTGACGTCAGCCCTACCCTGCTACAGACGACTTATCAAGCTTATTTTTAGAAATAATGTCCATGAAAAAGAGTTAATCTCTCTGTTTATAATATTATAATCCACTGTATATATTATAGATAAATAAATACGCAAAAACACAAAGACATACGTGCCTTTTGGACCGTTTTTACGTAGGAAATACATCTGTTTTTCTTTGCGGTTGTTCTAAAAGTTTTAAAACTGCGTGTATAAATCTGCCTATATAGTATTATCATAAGACATTTAAATAAGTGTATCGCGCGCGCGTGCACACAGCCTGCTTACCTTAACAGACGACAGAAATGAGGCGTGAGGAGGAACAAGTCTATCAAATGCCTGCTAGTTCCATCATCATGGACACAGATCAACATTCAATATTCCTTTTTTGTCACGAAGTACAGTGAAAAGCAGCCCATACAGTCACATCTACAATACGTTTTATGGAGGAGTGTAAATATTGCAGTTATGACAGAGTTCAATGTGTTCAGATGAAGAAAAAACCCGACGAAAAATCACTTGATCACGTTAAAATGACAATTAACATGCATGTATTTTTACACATTTATTCACACGTTTGCATTACTGAGGGCAGAAGAGAGACAGGATGCATTGGTGAGCAGTATCTTCATAATATCGTTTAATTAAAATGAATTATCAACAAATGAATCTGTCTCGACAGCCTTCACAAGTGAAAGAATTATCTACACACAATCTGAATTCCCAGTTAGAAAAACACTACAAACTATAAAATACTATTCATGAAAACACCTAAAATAACAGACAAATCCAAATGCTCAACACAAGCCAGCCGCGCTCCAGATAAGTTCAGCTCGATGATGTATAATGTCTCCGACAATGCCTGTAGTCCCATTTAGCAACTTGATAGCAACGGTCTTTTTAAAGAAGCATAACCGATTTAAAAATTCAAGAGTGTGCTGTAACTGATGTGTTTTATGTTGTAGAATAAAACGTGAAAGTATTTTGAGTTTGTGTTAGCCACAAACCTTATTTAAGCGATTTTACTGAAACCCCATTGAAAAAACCCATTTACTTTGGGACGAGGGAACCGGAACTGCTAAAATGCTAACTCGCTTCCGGGTTTTTGCATACAAATTGACGTCATAGTTCCTCCACTCTTAAGACTGCGGGCAAATTGGATCTCTCAAGTATACCAAGCAACATTTTCTTCCAAGGCAAGAGGTGTGGCTATTCTTTTCAAAAAGTCGATTCCATTTCGCTCTCATTCAGTAATATCAGAACCAGGGGGCAGATATAGTTATTGTATCGGGCTGTATTAACAGTGTTACTATCACATATGTTAATGTGTATAGGCCCAACATTGGCTTTTTTTAGGAAATTATTTGGACTCCTTCCAGATACCAATGCTACTAACGCAGTGATCGCGGGAGACTTTAATTGTTATTTAGATTCTTATCTTGACCGCTCTTCAGCTCGTGTTCCTTCTCCTATCCAGTCTGTTGGGGTTCTAAATAGTCTTATTAAGTCCATGAATTTTGTTGATGTACGGAGATTACTGAATCCTACTGGTCAGGATTATTCTTTTTTTTCTCAAGTTCACAAATCTTACTCTCGAATTGATTATTTTATTATTGACTCCAAAATTATAAAATACGTTGTCCAATCTAAATACCATAACATCCTAATTTCGGATCATAGCCCCGTCTCACTAGGTTTAAGTTTGTCTTTACCAAAGAACCAATATTGTTGCCGTTTTAACCCTAACTTGCTAATGGATAAAAAGTTTACCTCATTTCTTTCAAATCAGCTGAGTCAATTTTTAGAGACCAACGATAAAGGAGACGTATCTGACTCATGTTTGTCGGAAACCTGTAAAGTAGTTTTGAGAGGACATATTATTGCTTTTGAATCTGCACATAAAAAGGAAAGACGCAAACGACTATTTGAGATTGAAAATATCCTTCCTTCCTTGGAAAAAGCTTCTCAAGAATTCAAAGCACAATCAGACCTTAATGCAATTTTAAAATTGAAATACGAATATAATTCAATTCTGAGTGATCAGGTCTCTAATGTACTATTGAAGCTTAAGCAGAAACATTTTGAACTCAGTGACAAAGCAGATACTTTTCTTGCTCGTCAGCTTAAAGGGGTGCAGGCCAGTCGTGCCATTCATCAAATTAGAGCTCAAAAAGGTGATTTGGTAACGCATCCTAAAGAAATCAATGACTGCTTTACAGAATTTTATGAGCATCTTTATTCTTCAACCAGTCCAGTAATGAGTGACTTGGGACATAGCTTTCTCAATAAAGTGAATTTTCCAAAGCTTAGTGATAGTGCTAAAAAGGAATTAGAAAAACCTTTCGATCTTAGTGAAGTTCTGGGGGCAATTAATTCCCTTCCCAGTAAAAAGGCCATAGGTCCAGATGGGTATGGAATTGAATTTTATAAAGCAAATGCATCTACAATGGCTCCTCTCCTGCTTCGTATGTTAAATCACTCAATTGAGCTAAATAAGTTTCCTGACTCTTTATATGAAGCGTATGTGTGTCTTTTGAAAAAAAAAAAAAAAGACGATGATGTTACTGAGCCCGCTAATTATAGACCAATTAGTCTTCTTAACAGTGATGAAAAGGTTATCGCAAAAATTTTGGCTACTCGATTAAACAAACATGTGGATTCATTAATTCATTCCGACCAAACTGGCTTTATTTTAGGAAGGTTCTCCTTCTGTAACTCACGCCGCCTATTAAACATTTTATACAACAATCAGTCAAAAAAATCCAAGGCAGCAATCCTCTCCCTGGACGCAGAGAAAGCCTTTGATCGAATTGAATGGATTTGTATGTTTTCTGTTCTAGAGAGATTCGGCTTTGGTGAAAATTTTATCAAGTTAATTAAAATGCTTTACTTGGCTCCTAAGTCTGCAATTCTCACAAATTCTGATCGATCTGCATTTTTCCAGCTACAGCGGGGAACACGACAGGGGTGTTGTTTAAGTCTGCTGATTGTATGCTGATGATTTAATATTATTTTTAAATGACCCATCCACCGCTTTTCCACATTTAATGGAAACACATAATATTTTTGGTTCCTTCTCCGGTTATTCAGTTAATTGGGGAAAAAGTATGTTTTTGCCAGAGGTGTGGACTCGAGTCATGTGACTTGGACTCGAGTCAGACTCGAGTCATGAATTTGATGACTTTAGACTCGACTTGACAAAATATAAAAAAACTTGCAACTCGACTTGGACTTGAGCATAAATGACTCGGACTTTGACTAGGACTTGCCCCTATTGACTTGTAAAGACTTGCTGCTTCCCATGAAAAGCCCAAAGATAAAAAAAGTATGTTGACATGGACCGCTCTCTCTCTCTCTCCGTTTGTGTGTGCGTGTGTGTGTGACAGCATGCGCGTGCGTGCGCGTGTGTGTGTGACAGCATGCGCGCTTTCGGCATGACATCCAATCAAAGCACGGTAGATTGTTTCAAGTGGTGCTCGCTGCAGAGCCATTTGGGTGAGCTGAGCTCCAGCGAGGGGGAGCTTGAGCTCCACCTTTTTTGCACTTCTTCTACGAGTGATGTCACTGGGGGTAGGGTTAGGGGTGGGGTTGGTGTACGCATTAAAACAGCTTACAGGAGGTAGAGCGAGAGCTCATGCTCCCCCTCGCTGGAGCTCAGCTTTGCTCAAATGGCTCTGCAGCGAGCACCCTCTCGATTGTTTTGATTCGACAGTATCCAACGTGACTATGAGGCGCCGGAGTGGACAAAAGTCAAGCGAACGCAGAGAGAATTTGAATTTGAGATCTAGCCAATACTCGCGTGCCAATACTCGCTCTCTCTCTCTCGTGCATTCAGTCTCTTTGCGTTCGCTTGACTTTTGTTTACGATGGCGTCTCATACCTTTAGTGCTTTCGCTCTCACGGGATCCTCCTTTTAAACTGACCCTTCACTAAGCCACGCCCAAAAACCGCCACCCACCAATCGCGGCTTACCAATCGTAGCTACGGGCAGGGGCTCTGTCAAGCTTTCGAGCGAGGGAAACAAGCCAAATCGTTGCGCAATTGGATTGTGCAAATCTGACACCCGCTATCCTAAAAGTTTGGACTGGGTGGTGGGATTTTTTCCCCTTTTCAAAACCAAAGCCCAAGAGGAGAAATGCCAGCGTGGATCAAGCTGTGTGAGGGGCGGTAAAGGAGTTAAGCTAAGTTGGTTTTGTTTTCGATATTCACATTCAGTGATAGGTGGCAATAACTCGCACTCCTCTTATCCTAAACAGATCTAACCTGTGTTTCTTATAAAAAAACAAAACAAAAAAAAACAAAGCAGGTTATGTTTCCCAGCGGTCTTTTTCTTTTTTTCCACTCGATATTATGAGCACTGCTTAGTTTAAACCCTCACCATTGTAACATATATAAATACATACACTAATATTTGCTTGTAGGAAAAATCTATTTGTTCACTTCTGTTATTTATACTTTGATTTGCATTTCAATTTTTTTTCTTCCACTTAACTGCAAATTTTAATAAAAACTGGATAAAGAGCACACAAACATGCTGACAGTAATAGGTACTGTACACTGTTATGGGTCAATGATGCTAATATTCGGCACAAATCCATCAGTTTCTTAGGTTATTAGATTATTTTTATAATTTCACCTCTCCTGCTGTGCATGAACTATGCTGTTGAATGTTCAGCGTATGAGGTGGCTAGGCTAACCTTGCTTCAATTTTGATACAATTATTTTCTAATCAGTTGCTATTATGTTGTGAATATACCCCTGTAATGTATACTGCAGTCCTCTTTTGTCTGGCTTTCTCAGATATCTCACCTGTTTGTCAAAAATGACTAATTAAATCCTTGGGAATGTTTGACACCAGCGCATACACACTGTAAGAGATGTGCCAGGCATGAAAGCTTGACATGCGTAGCAACAGTAACTAAGGAGGGCGAGGCTTAGCGAAGGGTTATTCCAAGAATGTTGATATGGTTTCTTTCTTGCTTTACTATTTATTAACAATACACAAAAAACTAAAAGGTTAAGGTAAATTCTTTAATAAATTCTAGTGTTTTTGATTATTATACTTGTTGTATACTTGTATTATACTTATGTTTTAGGCTAGTATTATTTACGACTTGTTAATGAATGCTTCATAATACAGTAGTATTACCAATAGTGAACAGATAAAATAAAATACAAAGTGTAGTTTTACTACAGTAAAGTGTAGTGATTTGTAGAATAAAATACCCTAAATTGTAAAATAATACAGCACTGGGTAATTTTTTTATATTACACTTGTGTTACCATAGCAACTATAGTATTACCACAACTGATCAATTGAAGTTCTTTACTGTAGTAGGCTACTGTTCAAAACACAGTACATGCCAATATACGTGTTCAGGGGCCCTGTGGAACAGCTTTCCTCAAAATGAAGAGGATGACATGGAAAATGTCCTCCACAATCTCATCAGCAAAGTGGAAGCCAGCAGACACTAGTTTACTTTATTTTAGCTGCCATGATAAAATAAGATTGATAGTGAGATTTATTTGAAGAATAAATAGTACAGTAGGCTATAATACCTTATCAAGTGTTTCCTTATTTTTATCACAGTTACATTTCCGCTTGCATTAGTTTTTGTTTAAATGCTTTTAAAATAAAATGTATTCTTTACATCCAACATCTATTCCAGGGTGCCTTATAGTGGTGTAAACCCCTTTACAAGGGGTTTTACCCCTGTGTAAACTCTAGCCACCCCTGTGGCCACCCCGATATTATTTTGCTGTTGACATTATTTATTTAAATCTACTTACATAAATGCAATACAATGCAATATTTCAATAAATAAATAGCAGCCACTAAATTATTGTGGATTGATTGGTGCCACTGACGTAGCTGGCCTCTTCTGGCCCCCCTAAGCAAATTTTCAGGGGGGCAACACTGGTCTATTCTCTGTCTTTAAGTGTTTGAAACTGAAAATATCTCATCATATAAAACAACCAAAAATTTTATGGTTTATTAGATTAAACATTTAATATGTAAGTCTATTTTAGTATTTTGGTTATTGTTATTAAACAGTGCAGCAATATGAATCATATCAAAAAGCATGAAAGGAAGAGGGAATACGACACAAATTGTGAGTTTGCATATAATCTCTGAGAGCGCTCAAGAAAATGTGTGTGTGAGCAGTGCATATTTGAGAGTGAGAGAAAATTTGCGCGTGAGCAGCGTATATTTGAGAACTCGCAATCAGTTTTGTCCACAAACAGAGGAAATCCGTGCACGAGCATCACACAAGGTAGAGAGCAAAGCTCTTCAACGTTATGTGAAGAAAACAACGTTATTGTTTGTATGAAGTAGCCTACTTCATTAACAATATGTGCTACCATTTTACATTGCTGCTAGACGGATTTGCAACTCCATCTCTTTAGCACACACAAGATTCAATTGACAAAATTCCAATTTCACTCAATTTAACTTTGCAGCATATACAGGAGTTGGTCTACTGCTACCACATTGAGGTTATGTAATTTTGGTTAATCGCAAGTTGATCACCGAAGACATAACATAGCACAACTAAACTTAATGAATTAGACAGCAGTAGACCTGCAATTTCTGTGTGATGTGAGGCAAAATGGAGTCTTTTTTTGGTGGAACTCGTTCTTGTGCATTATGCTGTGGAGACGAGACGCAGCACTGTTCAGTACTTTTTCAGAAAATTGCATTTGTATTTTTATATATCTGAGCAATGTTCTTTCATAAAAAAGGTTTGTTTAATTAATACAGATCTTACAACCATACCTAGTCTGTATATATTTTATTTTTCTGTTAAAAAGACTCGAAAAGACTCGAAAATCAAACTGCATGACTTTGGACTTGACTTGAGACTTGTTGCCTTTGACTCGGGACTTGACTCGGGACTTGCCTGTCTTGACTCGGGACTTGACTCGGGACTTGAGGGCAATGAATTGAGACATACTTGTGACTTGCCAAACAATGACTTGGTCCCACCTCTGGTTTTTGCCTCTGGGAGATGGCTTGGACTCTGGATTTTTGAAATCTCTGCCTGTTAAAATTGTAGATAATCATTTCACCTACTTGGGATTAATTATCCCCAAACATTTTAAGGATATTTATAGATTATATTTTCTAGAGGCTATTAACAAATTAAAATTATCTATTGAGAAGTGGAGGATTCTTCCATTATCATTAATAAGTCGAATTAATGCCATCAAGATGGTTATTTTGCCTCGTTTTCTTTATCTTTTTCAGAATTTACCCATATTTCTCCCAAAATCCTTTTTTAAATTGTTAGATTCTGTGATTTTTCCTTTCATTTGGGGATATAGGGCACAAAGGATTTCAAAACCTCATTTGCAAAAGTCTAGGGAAGTGGGAGGGCTAGCAATGCCCACATTCCGTCAATACTATTGGGCAGCTAACATGAGGGCTATGATGTTTTGGCATGAGTGTGATCAAGTTGCTTCCGATCAGTCAGATATATGTCATAAGTGGCTACAGTTTGAGGCTTGTTTAGTTGGTAACAGTTCTTTGGCTGCAATTTTGTGGTCGAAAGCTTTATCACTGAAAAAAGTTCAAAGTAAGAATATTATTGTTCTTAACTCTATTAAAATTTTAAATCAAGTGAAAATGGCATTAAAGATTGGGCATCGTTTATTTACCTATCTGCAAAAATCATGATTTTGTGCCAGGACAACTTGATAAGATCTTTACTTTTTGGAGTGACAAAGGACTGCGTTCAGTAAAGGATTTTTATGTAGATAACAAATTGGCCACATTTGAATACTTATATAAAACTTTTGGACTCTCACAATCACACTTTTTTCGTTATTTACAGGTGCGTCATTTTATCAAACACATTTTTCCACAGTGCGAGGAAGTCTCTCTTGACCATGATTTTTACAAGCTTTTGAGGCAGTGCCCAATGGAGAAACATTTAGTGACCAAATTTATAGATCTGTTTTCTTCTCACGTCTCGGTCTCTACAGGACATCTACAAGATTCTTGGGAGAGGGAATTAGGAATTGACATTTCATCCTCTACGTGGGAGGAGGGACTGAGTCGTATTCATTTTTGCTCTATAAATGTAAGGCTACAGCTCATTCAATTTAAAGTGATGCATAGATTGCACTATACAAAAGCCAAACTTAATAAGCTGTATCCTTCTGTCTCTCCCCTGTGTGATAAATGCAAAGGCGCAGTCGGGACCTATGGTCATATATTTTGGTCCTGTCCAGAAGTATCTGAATTTTGGAAAAGCATCTTCGGACTTTACTCCCAGGCTTTTGAAATGGACATAAAAATTGATGTAGAAATAGCATTGTTTGGATGGTCAGACCAGGCTCTAACTTGGCCTAAACATCAACAACTCTCCTTAATGTTTGGTATGGTGTTGGCCAAGAGAGTGATTCTGATGGAGTGGAAATCCACAACACCTCCAAATTTTTTTAAATGATTAGCTGAAATGGTTTCTGCCCTCAAGTTGGAAAGGTTACGCTTCTCTAGATTTGGCAAACAAAAGTTGTATGACAAAACATGGGGCCCCTTCCTTAGATGTATAGGCTAATAATGTTTCTGTAATATTTTTTTCTGGTAATATTTTTTTTGCTTCTCTCCACTTCCTTTTTACATGTTATTCTATTTTGTTTCTAATTCCATCAGTCTGGCTAATTTTTTTTTATTGTTTTGTGATGGTGCTGTAAAATTGCTGTTATGTTTGCTTGTGTTTTGGTGCATGTTCTAGTTAGTATAAGGTAATAACACCGAGACAAGTTTGTTAACATATATACATGATGTACATTATTTGGTGTTATGTTTTTACAAAACTTCTATAAATAAAGTTAAAAAAAAAAAAAAAACTCTCAATGAACTTTACTGAATAGGAAGCAAAATATAATTACCCAGCTCATCTCCTGAGGAGAAAATAGCAGAGCCCAGACGAGAGTTGTAGTGGCTGTTAGCGAAGGCAGTGAAGCTGTGCTGTAGGCGACGATGTCTGAGGTAAAGCACCACCAGGCCTCCACACACACCCACTAACAGCAGGAACAACACTGGCACCACAATAGCTGCCATGTCCTCCGATTTACCCGACTGAGACGCTGCATCATTCTGCCCTAAAAGATGAAAAAAAAGAGCATCAGGATCAACGTCAAGCTCCACAAACGCCCACAAAGATAAAGGGACTAAAGTGTTCGCTCTGAAAAAGCTCATGCCTGCTGCTTTGCCCAGTTCATCACATAACAACACCGCTGACTCTACACAAAGCTGGTTACTGAGTAGACATCGCGCCCGCACCGAGAACGTGTAGTTATGACCTGCCAGCAGGCTGTTGATTCTGAAGAACGTCTCTGTTGTGTTGCCTAAACACTTGGTGGAGTTGGTGACACTGTCATGCACATACACCTCAAAGCCCTGAGGAGGAAAAACAGGGTAAAAGGGAAGTCATTTTAAAAGAAGAATCTAAATTAGCAATAAATTAACTTAGTAAATAGGGTTAATATTGTGTTTCATGTGCTATTATTCCAGTGTTATGAATGTGACATTTGCAGTAAAAACACCAAATATTTATTGACAGAGAAAGTCTATGTTAACATATATTGAAAAATCTGTTCATATTTTCCAAAACAGACCCTTCCAGAAGAGAAACACGTGATCCTCTTCTTCTAAGATCTTGAGGGCCTCAGGTGCAGGCAGAGGAACTGTGTGGATAAAAATAGGCTTAGAGAAAAAAAATACATACACTAGTTTAAAAATAAACATTTTACATGTGGAGGAAATACATTAGCACATTTTAATTGGGACCTTTATTTGGCTATGATGGATTCATTTGATCAAAGAAAAAAAGACAGAGATATTCTTAAATGTTACAAAGCATTTCTATGAAAAATTATTTAAATCTTTATATTTACCAAATCTAAAAATGAATATCAGCAGATTAAATTGATTTCTGAAGGACTGTGTGATACTCAGGGTTTCTGCAGGTTTCATCAAGTCAAATTTAAGTCTTTTTAAGACCATTATGAATTAATTTCTGTTTTATACAGGGCTAAACACTAAGGATTATTTCTAAATGGCCTGGTTGGGCAAATGGATTATTATTTATTTTTATTTTTTAGCTTGCTACAAAAAACAAATGTAATTATTTCTTGGCGATATTATGTGTCAAAACAAGAAAACTCTAGTTGTATACACTTTTTAGTCAACATAATATTTTTGTTTTTTGACAAGTTTAACATTGTTAAAAGCATATTTACTGAGGAGATATATGTGTTAGCTTTTGGAGTAAACCTTCTATTCAACCTAATGCATTTCTGTTATAAATCCTTAAAGTTCATGTCTATTTATAAATATTATGTCTACTTTCCTTTACTTCTGTAAATAGATTTTTGTATGAATGGAAGATGATGTAAAGTGATATATTGCTCTGTTATTATCATGAGCTACTGTGTAACTGTTATTAGTTTTCTTTCCCTGGGAATTAGGGAATTTAATCTGGAGTAATTGCTGTGAAATATTTCTAACAGCTATTGTAAATTGTATCTCTTTGCAAAAGAAAAAACATAATAAACTTTAATGTATAAAAAAGGTGATTGGGTGGATGTTGGCCCGATTGCGTAGCTTTACTTGGACACCGGCCTGCAGAATACAAACAGCTTTCTGTAACAGACCTACTGTATATGGAGTTGAGACACTTTTGTAATTAGATTATGGAATTATAAACTATATTATAAATGTGAGAAAAATAAATTATTTTGGTTTATTTCTTAACATACTTATACATGCTTATACTTTAACATGCTTATTCACTTTAACACACTGTATTTTTAAAGTTTGTATTGTATTCTGACTTTTGTGTTTTTATTTGAATGAATTGTTCTAGCTGTCCTGTACGATGACCTTGAGTGTCATAAAAGGTGCCTTTAAATAAAAAAATGCAAAAAAAAAAAAAAAAAAATGCATGAAAATAGACCTACTTCGATTTTTATACGATTAAGACTATAGCCTACTGTGATTAGGAACATACCAAAACAGAGATTTTTAGATTTTCTTTACAAGTCCTAATTGAAATAAATACAAATCGAATGTAAAAAGATGGAGCATTGCTATTTTAGTCAAATTATTGACATGCAGAATCACATTTCACCGCCTTTTGCAGGATACAGACTTGCTTTTCAATGGTTACCAAAACCTCTGCCACCTGCATCTCCAAGGGCACAAATGCACGCACAGACAGACTTGAACTCTTGGGGGCTCCTCATCACACCTTCCATCATTGAACAGTTTTAAACACACTGTCTGCAGAAATTTATTACCATTCAGCGTTATAAAATGTCAATAAAACAACTCTCTTCCACCAATCTTTAGGCCATTTAGGTGTATCTTCGTGTTTGTCACGGGGGTACACATGATGGTGCTGATTGAAAGAGAAGGAGGCCTGTTGCTGGAAACTTTATATCCGCCGTCTTATGTCTGATAAATTATTTGCAGTTGAAGATGATTGAAAATTAAACGCCTGAAATTGCATAACGGTAGCATTACCATTACATAATAATATTTACCTTGACTCAATTACACTATATGCAGCACAGGTCAATTTTATTTGACATTCACAGGCATCTAAACACATTTAAAAAGATTTAAAAACATCTGTTTCATCACTGGTTAGTTCTCATTACAGTCTTGAAAAATGCTGAGAGATTGAGTTTGTTCAGCTGAGAACCAGACATGGAGAAAAGAACCACAGTCAACACTTCAGCTTTTAGAAATAGTTTTATTTCACTTTCACAGTTAAATGCATCACTGCTTCTCACAAATGTACATTGTAGAGTCTGCCAGAGCACAGTGTCACTGTCTCTCGTCACCATGCCTGGCCTCTGCAGGTGACCCTCACCTTTCCCAATGTCCGCTGGTGACCCTCACCATGCCCAATGACCGCAGGTGACCCTCACCATTGCTAGACTTTTCAGATGCCCCTTATTGGCCCAGTATCTTCGAATGTCCAATATCTAGGCCTTCATTCCTGCAGTGGTCTCTTCAGTCTGTGTCACTGCTATGTGGCATGAAAAATACAATTAATAAACCAACTCGCTTTTATTATAGTAATCTGACAAATCAGCCTTATATTTTCACTTTTCACCAACAGACACAAGTGTTTTATATATGAATGTTTTATAAATGTGTTTTGCTTGTATATTGTACCTGTTTGTGCAGGAGCAAATCGTTCTCCAAAAGCCTCTCAGTCTTTTCTTTAGCTGAGCAAGTCGCCCAGTGATAGGTGACTTTGATCTGGAAAACACATCCACAGAAAACATGAAAATGACTAAAAAACAAAACAAAAATGCTAATAATGCATGTAGATGTGTGTGTTTGGCATGTGTACTTGAGTTCTGTGGGTGCCAGATGTTGGACACACTCTTCATTTGTCAAGACTTCTTCATCCTGTAATAAACAAACATATATTGTAATTTTTTCAATCTTTCATACATATACAAACGTAAACAATGATATACTCTTAAAACACAGTGTTAACTCACTGCTGGGTTGCTGCTGGATGTCTGAGGGTACATATTGGGCAGCAGATGTGTTATATTGTCCAGCAGGTGCAGAGTCAAAGTGTTATAGTGTTCCTGTTCTTCAAGCATTGTAGGGCTGAGAGGAACACTGCACATACAGATAAAACACAACACCTTACTAACTACACCAGTCATTTTATGACTTATAGCTCCACGTCTATGAGTCTTTGTGTCAAAGAAATGGTGGATTTAATTCTAGACACCTCAATATGTTATTATTACAACTGCATCTATCAGCTAAATGCACAAATACAAACACTTACTGAAAGATGGTGGGTCCAAAAACTATTGATAAATTCGCTGGTGTCATTAGGTTTTGCTGACTCTCAGCGGCCACGCGGGAGAGGAAGAACAACAGGTAAGAGAGGACGTTGAAATGTTCCTCTGGAAGTGTGTTCAGGATCATTCTCATGGACTGATTGCGTTCTTCCTCTTTTGAATCTGCATGATAAAAAGATTTCAAGATGACTGCTGTGTCAGTTTTGTTGTATGTCAAGTTCACACAATGATTGCTCATCACTTACCCCTGAACACATTCAACAGCTGCTTCCCGTGTGACTCTGGAATGAGACCACCAGGCAGTTCCCTCAGGAAAAGTTTCAACAAGGAGGCTAAAGGATGAATATCCTCCATGTCAAACTCAGGGAAGGCTCCGTCGTTGAAACTTTTCTTCAGTTCCTGGTACTGTTTCACCTTCCCGCTGATTCTGAAGAGGCCACTGATGCTGAGGCCTAAACAAATACACATTTTACAAACACAAGCTCTTAGAATATAAAAGAAAGTGAAGTGATGTGAATAATACACACCATGCTGGTCCAGGAACTGCACCATGTGTGTCAGGGCCAAAGGAAGGCCTTGTCTCATTTGGCCATGTCGCCTCAGGTGACTCAGAGGCACACCGAATACAACACTCGGTGTTTCCAACTGCACAAAGCAGGAGATAGGGAGCATTGTAAAGTACAGGACACAAGAAAGTGACTTTAAATCTGTTTGATAAGTGTGAATTCGAACAGCAAAACAAAAATGGCCTTAAGTTACCTAACGTTGTCTGTTAATTACAATACCTGTCAATGTAAACAAGAAATATGAGGAATACATTTTTTAAATATAAAACAAGAAGCTTTTTATTAACAGTATATGTAGATTGATTGTAATTTGTTGTTCGTGTGTCGTATACTTACACAAACTGACAACACTGCCATGTTTAAGGCGGTGATTGGTGAACCAATCAGGGGCAAGTCCAAAGCCGAGGGTCGAAGCAGAAAAGGGTCAAAACCGGGAGTTCAAAGCAGAGCCAAAATCGCAATCCAAAATCGTAAGTCAAGTCCGAAAAAAGTGTCAAAAACCGTGAATTCAAAGCCGAAGTAATCAAAATAATCGCAAACCACACAAAACACCGCCAACTACACCAACGCCAAAACACCCAACAGAGAATTCTAAAAAGAACGCCTGTAAATACCTGCGCCGATCACGTCACGCATTCCATTCACGATTTTAAAAGATGCTAAAGAGCTCAGTTCAGTGTTGAATTGTCTAATCATTAAACAACATAATGTGCATTAAGCAGACTCAAATAAACGCGGTAACTAATATCAGTTAACCAAGGAGTGTTACAAATAAAGCCCATAAACGCGTCTGATGCTAATGGATGCTGTAACGTTAATTCATCTGCGAGCCCAAGAAAGTGCACACAATATTTACTGAAAGATGATGAAGTATATAAAAATGCAGTTATAATAAATTCCCATTTAATCCAAGACATGGCAATATACAAGTTATTTTACATGTCTGTGATTTTTTAAATTAAGTTAGTTGCATTACACGAGGAAGAGTGCACGTTTCCCCCAATAAGCACAAATTCACTTATAGTTTAGTTTAACAACAACAAAAGGCGTAATGTTACTTACATTTAAAACATTTGTGCTGTTTTGCCATCAAAAATGATCCAAACAAATCCGAAGGAAGACGCTGCTCGTGTAGGCCTGAGTGAAGTCAACTATTCAATGATTCATTCACAATGAGAGCCGTTTGATTCATTTCTAAAAGAATCGGTTTGATTCATTGGACAGTGAAATGTTTATTCAATCTTATATTATGAGTGACTTTTCCTTTTCTTTTAAAGTTATATTTCTTTTGGATTGTTTGACAATGTTAAAGAAAACTTGGGAAAAGTGTATATAATTAATTTGTGTATTCTATTATTCTATTATTTAGTGGCTCTAAAACCTTTTTTTGATCTGTTGAAAATTGACCTAGACCAATATTTGGAAACTATCCAGCACTATTTTAATACAAAAGCAACACAAACGGTATCTTTATATTCTTCCTTTGTGTCTCTTTAAGGTGTTATACTTTATTTCATTAGTTTTATTTTTTTTTCTATATGTATGTAATTTTATTCGATCTACCTCTTTAATAATAATAATAATTTAAAAAAAATTAGACAGTGAATCCCTCATTAATAAAGGGACTTGCCGCCACCTGCTGGCTGTTGTCATATTTATTAATTCAGACAATGAATCTGTTCAATTATTCAGTATTTGTGCTCTGTATTCTTTTTTTAATTATACTGTTAAATATTCAAAATTTAAAAATGCAATTAATTTTTTTAATAATACAAAAGGCCTTTCATGTTTATAATGCATGGCGCTGTGTTTTCAAGTCAATTTGCTGAAAGATATAAACAAGCACAAAGCAATTATACAAACATACAAAGCAAGAGGAGTCAGATTCACCAGTTTTCCACATTTATTTCAGCATAAGTGATTCATAAAACATCTCAGACTGTACCACTTAAAATATTTGTATCTTTAAAACCCTCAGTAGGCAGGCAAGATCAAAAATTTCAACATGGCGGTGTCCAAAGTCACTGCTACGCGAAAACTTTTACATCTTATTGACCAAAAAACAAATGGGTTTCAAACTGGGCATGACAAATATTGCCACAAATGGTTGCGAGTAAAGAACACAAACAAGACAAAATAAAGAAACGGTGGCTCAGGATTCACACAAGTGCTGCACTGGAACTTTTAAAACATTATACAGTGGTCATTTCACAATATGTCGATACATTTCCTATCACACTACTCCTGTCTTTATACAGTCTTTTTACACCTTTCAGTTTTCTGTGAGCGTGTGCATGTGTGATCACATTGACATACTGCTACATACTTTACTCAGTGTGTTCATAATAAGGCAATGTGGTAGCGAAAGGAACGGCTTCACTAAAATGTTTTGGTTATTGTCAATTAACAATGGGATAATAATAATGACCATAAGCATTTGAATGTAAACTGGCCATAAACCTCATTTAAAATCCTTGAAAAAGTAGGGGGTGGATTACAAGCATTTGTCTTTTTCTGGACATCTCAATACAAGAGAATAGAAAACAAGAAAAAAAATACATTCATAAACAAATCTGTTCAGTAACACCCGCAATCCAGTTAAAATAAAACATGAATTTAACATATGTACCTCTTCACAACGTTCGGGAAGGCAAGACGTTTGCTCTACCCTCTGCTTTTCTTAAGCTTGGCACAAGAGACTAGGATGAAGCTTCTGCACAGGCTTCACGGAGAGACTGTCAAGCGCAACAGTCTACCAGTTCAACACACTGCGCTGCCTGTGGCAGTGTGACTGATATCGCTGGTACATCAACATTAATCCAGTTCCCTGAGAACACTAAAGGACTAAAACCATGGCAGCACACAGGATATGCAAGATTATTTTTTGCTAGATAAAATGCGTACGATAAAGGAAAAACAAAACAAGCAGATGGTGAACATTAGATGTTTTTTTTGTGGACCGAGCATGTGGACAACAATCAAATAACTGTCACTTTCTTAATGTTGGTCATTGTTTTCCAAAAACAGCTGATGAAGCAACTAAAATAGGTCATGATTTTTATGTTTTCAATTCAACCTATTGCTGAGGGTGGAAATTAACAAATGGATACAAAGTGTAAACAAGGTACCATGGACAAATGCAGGTCTACTGACATAAAGTGACACAAATCGAGCATCTGCGAACAAAAATCTGATCCTGTGCAATTTACTGTCAACAGCCTATGTACCGGCTTCCCTTTTCGTCAGCATTCATTGGTCCGTTTTTTCATCTGTACACATGTGAGGTTAGCTTTTTCGTTTTTTTTACTCTTCTTTTGTGTGTGTTTTTGCACTGATGTACCCATATCTAGGTGCTTGTTTTGGCTTTAAGCAAATGTAATGCTCGTGTGAGACTTTGTTGTACAATAAGGGTCTTTTCCTTGTTGGGTCGGTGTGTCTGTGCTGATCAGCTGACCAACTCCTTCACAGTTTGCTTCAGTTAATGCCTACAATGTCCAATACCCACATATATTATATATAAAAAATAAGTTATTGCGCATCCGAAAAAAGTGCATCTTATATTCAAAAATATCTCTTTCGCTCCATGCTTTCTTGTCTTCCTGTGGGTCCGGAAACCCAAATCCAGCGTTTTTTTTTTAAGTGACAGGGGTCATGAGTAGCTTGAAGGTGTGCCGGATGAGCACATAAGAAAATATGATAAGGTTGTGGAGTGAAAGTGAAGGAGGAGAAGAGAAAGGTTTGTCCAGCTACGCAATGACCATCGGGACGTCATCTGAAAAACCACTGATCATAGGAGCGTCTTCATCATCATCACCTTCAGAGGAGAAAGAACAAAGATAAATATCAGCAGCTGCTTTTCATGATCAGAAAACCTTTAAAGTAAGCTGAAGCTGAATAGAAATCATGTTTCTGACTTAAAGGGCACCTATGATGAAAATCAACTTTAGTAAACTGTTTGGACAGATCTGTGTGTCGTTATAGTGTATCCACTGTCGTATTGGAGCAATATCCACAATAGAACTCAAAAATAGGACTCAAATCCCCGCTTTTTATTTTTTTTATTTTTAAAAATATTTCTCAAATTAAGTTTAACAGAGCAAAGACATTTTTACAGTATGTCTGATAATATTTTTTCTTCTGGAGAAAGTCTTATTTGTTTTATTTCGGCTAGAATAAAAGCAGTTTTTAATTTTTTAAACACCATTTTAAGAACAAAATTATTAGCCCCTTTAAGCTATATATTTTTTCGATAGTCTACAGAACAAAAGATCATTAAACAATACCTTGCCAAATTACCCTAACCTGCCCTAGTTAACCTAATTAATCTAGTTAAGCCTTTAAATGTCACTTTAGGCTGAATACTAGTGTCTTGAAAAATATGTAGTCAAAAATTATTTACTGTCATCATGACAAAGATAAAATAAATCTGTTATGAGAAATGAGTTATTAAAACTATTATGATTAGAAAGGTGCTGAAAAAAAATCTTCTCTCCGCTAAACAGAAATTGGAGAAAAAAAATAAACAGGGGGCTAATAATTCTGACTGTATGTGTGTGTGTATAATGCAAAAGGCATTTGTGTGTGACTCATCATTTCAGAAAGGCTTGAATAAACTCCACCAGAAACACATGAAATAAACTTGTTATTTTTGACTAATGAGCTGTATTTCAGCTTCATCCATGTCTGTCTCTATCACTGACTGCTGTTTATCTGATATAATGCAGGAAAAAGCAGACACGCACATGGAAACGGTGGGCAGGGAGAAGCAGCTCATTTGCATTTAAAGCCAAAGGCTACATCAACAGCTACATAGTCCTCAGACTCTAAAATGGGCAGATTCTGGTGCTATAATAAATTGTCTGATGGGTATTTTGAGCTGAAACTTTACAGACACATTCTGGAGACACCAAAGGGTTATCTTACATCTTGTGAAAGGGGTAAAATAGGTGCCCTTTAACTTAAAGTGATTTAAACTATGCTGAATTGAAATAAAGTAAACCAAACTTAGGTGAACTTTAGTGACAGAACCCAACTGAATTTAGGCGAACAAACAGAGGAAGTGAACTAAATGGAAATGTACTAAATATAAGTTAAAGTAAGTAAGGTAAATATTCCCCTACTGTGCAATAATCGTGCAATACTTTATCATACGCACTTGTACACAGCACCTTATATCAATAAACAATGCAATACTTTCTCCATTCGCATTTGTACACAGCACCGTATAACCTGTATATTTATAACAAATCTGTACATACAACTCAACATCCAGATTTTTATTTTGACTAACTGCATCTCTGTTTAATGTTTATCGTATTTCTTTTTTTCATATTTTTGGAAACAAATTCCTTGTGTGTGTGAAGCACACTTGGCAATAAAACTGATTCTGATTCAAATGTGAACTGAACTAAAAGTAAACTGATCTAAACCAAAAGGAAATTAACTAAAATTAAGCAAACTTAACTAATGGCAATTCAGGAACAACAAATTAAAACTGAATGAACTAAAATGGGGGCGACACGGTGGCTCAGTGGTTGGCACTGTCGCCTTACAGCAAGAAGGTTGCTGGTTCGGCTAGGTCAGTTGGCTTTTCTGTGTGGAGTTTACATGTTCTCCCTGTGTTGGCGTGGGTTTCCCTTTGGGTGCTCAGTTTTGCCCCACAGTCTAAAGACATGCGCTATAGGTGAACTGAATAAACTAAATTGGCTGTAGTCTACAAGTGTTCATAGATGTTTCCCAGTACTGGGTTGCAGTTGGAAGGGCATCCGCTGTGTAAAACATATGCTGGATAAGTTGGCGATTCATTCCGCTGTGGCGACCCCATATAAATAAAGGGACCAAGCCGAAGGTATATGAATAAATGTACCAAAATGAAGTTAACCGAAGTCAACTGAGCTAAGATGAATTGAAATAAACTTCAAGGAAGGAAAGTAAACTGAACTAAAAATTAAGTTAAACAGTCACCAGAGATAAAGACAAGTGACATTAACTAAAATGAAGAAAACTGTGCAAAACTGAAGTGAAGTTGAGCTAAACAAAAAATGAACTGATATAAACAGAAGTGAAAATAAAATAAGCTAAAATAAACTAAATTCAGTTGAGCTACACTTAGGTAAACTAAAATCAGAACTGTTCTTATGACCAGTGAATATCACTAAAATGTAACGGAGCATAACTGATATGAACTAAACAAAAAGATAAGTGATCAAAATAAGTAAACAAAACTACAATGAAGTGAGCTGTTTTCACAACAGCTGAACTGAACTGTCAAACTAAAAGTCAACTAAGCTGAATTAATATGAAAGAAAGTCAACAAGATCAAACTGAAGTGAACTTGACTGAATTACACTGACCTCAATTGAAGTAAACTAAACTCTCAATGAACTACTGAATAGGAAGAAAAATATAAATTACCCAGCTCATCTCCTGAGGAGAAAATAGCAGAGCCCAGACGAGAGTTGTAGTGGCTGTTAGCGAAGGCGGTAAAGCTGTGCTGTAGGCGACGATGTCTGAGGTAAAGCACCACCAGGCCTCCACACACACCCACTAACAGCAGGAACAACACTGGCACCACAATAGCTGCCATGTCCTCCGATTTACCCGACTGAGACGCTGCATCATTCTGCCCTAAAAGATGAAAAAAAGAGCATCAGGATCAACGTCAAGGTCCACAAACGCCCACAAAGATAAAGGGACTAAAGTGTTCGGTCTGTAAAAGCTCATGCCTGCTGCTTTGCCCAGTTCATCATATAACAGCACCGCTGACTCTCCACAAAGCTGGTTGCTGAGTAGACATCGCGCCCGCACCGAGAACGTGTAGTTATGACCTGCCAGCAGGCTGTTGATTCTGAAGAACGTCTCTGTTGTGTTGCCTAAACACTTGGTGGAGTTGGTGACACTGTCATGCACATACACCTCATAGCCCTGAGGAGAAAAACAGGGTAAAAGGGAAGTCAAACGAGCAATTCCAGCGTTGTGGAGGTGACATTTGCAGTAAAACATAAAAAATATATTGACAGAGAAAGCAAATGTTACCATTATATTGAAAAATCTGTTCATATTTTCCAAAACAACTAAACACAGAGTAATGGGATCAGAAAAATATCCATCCATGAACATTATTTAGATTTTAAATGAGGAAAATAAACATGCGTTATGGATGTGACCAAAAAAGTTTGCTATTTAGATGAAAACTACAATTTTTTCATGATCAAGCTTGACATTTGCTAGGAATTGCCCATATGCTGAAGATCTGGTTTCTAACCCTGCTCTCATTAAAGGTGCGATCCTTCACAGCCAGACTCTTCCAGAAGAGAAACACGTGATCCTCTTCTTCTAAGATCTTGAGGGCCTCAGGTGCAGGCAGAGGAACTGTGTGGGTAAATATAGGCTTAGAGCAAAAAATACATACACTACAGTTTAAAAATAAACATTTTACATGTGGAGGAAATACATTAGCACATATTTTAATTAGGACCTTTATTTGGCAATGATGGATTCATTTGATCAAAGAAAATATTCTTAAATTTTACAAAGCATTTCTATGAAAAATTCTTTCAATCTTTGAATTTACCAAATCTAAAAATGAATATCAGCAGATTAAAGTGATTTCTGAAGGACTGTGTGATACTCAGGGTTTCTGCAGGTTTCATCAAGTCGAATTTAAGACTTTTTAAGACCATTTTGAATGAAATTTTAGTTTTATACAGGGCTAAACCGTAAGGATTATTTCTAAATGGCCTGGTTGGGCCAATTGATTATTTATCATTTATTTATTTATTTTTATTTATTTTGCTTGCTACAAAAAAACAAAACAAATGTAATTATTTCTTAGTGATATACTTATCAAAACAAGAAAACTGTAGTTGTATACACTTTTTTCAACATATTATTTCTCTTTTTTGACAAGTTTAACTTTGTTAAAAGCATATTTACTGTGGAGACAGTTACATAAATAATCAAAAAATATATAAGTGTTAGCTTTTGGAGTAAACCTTCTATTCAACCTAATGCATTTCTGTTATAAATCTTTAAAGTTCATGTCCATTTATAAATATTATGTCTACTTTCCTTTACTTCTGTAAATAGTTTTTTGTATGAATGGAAGATGATGTAAAGTGATATATTGCTCTCTGTTGTTATCATGAGCTACTGTGTAGTTGTTTTTAGTTTTCTTTCCCTCTGAATAAGGGAATTTAATCTGGAGCAATTGCTGTAAAATATTTCTAACAGCTATTGTAAATTGTATCTCTTTGCAAAAAAAAAAAAAAAAAAAAAAAACGTAATATAAACTTAAATGTGAAAATAAGGTGATTGGGTGGATTTTAGCCCGATTTTGTAACTTTACTTGGACAAAGGAAAATTAAGACCTATTTAAAAATCGATTTAAAACACACAACACAATGTTTCAGTGAATTTAAAAGTTTTTAAGAGCCCGTGGATACCCTGGATACTGAAGACTGGAGTAGTGAGTGACTGCTCAAAATATAGAATTGCATCACTGTAAATTCAATTACATTTTTTAGTGTATTTCCGATTAAGTAAAAGACAGAAGAATAGATGCTGCTGGAAAAGGTACTGTATATGCTACAGTTTTAATAAAAGTTGTGCCCCTAATAGTTTTCATACTGTATAAATTGTGTTATAAAAGCAATAAGGCACTTGAGGCTGCGCTACATTGTGGGCTGAAGTGCTTGCAGCCACTTCACATACTGCCTCAATATATGACAGCCTCTCAAGTCCATAATAAACCTATTTTACATAATAAATAGAAGTATTATAAAATATTATACACATATTAAAAATATAATGATGTATATTTGGTAACACTTAAATTAGATGGCACCCTTTAGACATTCTGTCGACTGTAAGTGACTCTGCAAACAGCAAATATCTGTTAACACTTTATTTTGCTACTCTACAATAAATATTCTACCATTTCTAATATGAAAGCAATGCATTTTCGACTACTCTTGAAGTTGAAAGTGTGCAAGCAACAACACATTTCAGACTCCATTTATTCAGCATTGTCCACTTCTGATCAGATCAGACAAAAATGCATCTTAATTCTAATTCTATGCCCTGAGATTTAGTCTACATGGAGCAGGACTATAAATATAATGTGTGATGCAACATTTTCATACAAAAACAATATCAGAGAGATGGCTGTACCTGTGCTGAGTGTATAGCTGGCTTCTTTGCTCATGTTGAGCAGTCTGATGGTGATGCTGTAGCGTCCGGCCGGCTCCAGGCCCTTCAGTGTGTACTCCACTGTGTTATTCTGAGTGATCACTTTATAGTCGCTCTCGGTTTTTCGAACTGTATCTCTCACATGCACAGCATATGTCTGGTATATAGAATACATATGATTAAAACAATTCATTTGACAATATTAAATAACTTCATGCAAAGCTATGTAGATGTACCAAAGGACTGCTGGGAGAATCATACGGCGGCTGCCACTTCAGAGTGGCCTGCGTTTTATCCACTCGCACTTTGTGCAGGTTACGAGGTGGAAGGCGCTCATCTGGGATCATCTTCACTACAGCATAGTTTGATGGAGGACCCATGTATGGAGAAACCACTCGCACCTAAACAACACACACATTTGATTAATTCATCTGGGTGTTAAAGTGGATGGACGAGTGAGCAGCAGAAGGATGGACACTAACCAGGAAAAGGTACTGCTCATCGCTGTCAACAATCACAGTTAGACTGCTAGATGTGCTGTTCACCCTGTGAGGTCTGCGAAACAGATCCAGGAATGAGGTTGCGTAGAACACAGCGTACATCTGTGGAAAAATAAAAACATAATTTTTAGCTCAAAGGTCTGGTCACAAATGAAACTGGAAAAGTCTGCAGGATCAATAGCTTTATTTCCACTGTCGGGCCAGTGCAAGCCAGGGATTTTATCGGGCCAGGATGGGCCAATCGCTAGGGAGGTTGAGTAGTGAGGCTCAAATCATGTCGCGTTTCTACTGCCGGGCTAGTAGCTCTCAGCGCGTCACGCAAATCCCATCCCTAGAACATACCGTGATGCAAACATCTCACCACCCGCCCACCACCACCCGGAATCAGGCAGATAAAGCACACTATCGCATCATCACGAAACAATTACAATAATGACAACCAAAACAAACAAATGACACGTTACTGTACAGCATTATATTTTATGTCTATACGCACAGGCCTGTGTATTTCCATTCATTATATTTGTTTACTCATCGATCGACTGTTGGCATGGTGCATCAAGCATCGAGCGGTCTCGCCACTAACGGAGGGACCAGTGCAGAGAGCGCACCCACCCATATTATAGAACCACAGAAATTCTCCAGTAATATCTCAATATAAAATGTATTTTATAACATCCTCGTTTAGATAGACGCTGTCAAACATTCTGCTCAACTATAATCCAGAATTAACAGTGCATATCTTTGTGTGTATCTTTGAGTGACTATTGTAGATACGCACATTGGGATATCGACGCTGAGACGATATATTGTGCAGCCTTGAACTAAACCCTCAGTAAAATGTAACATGGGAAATTTTTTTGCTTTCACTTAGAATTGCAATTTTATGGATTGCTACTGAAGTTTGAAGTTGTTTGCAGGTGGAGTTGCTGAATGAATGAATTAAATTATGTAAAATGAATAGTTCATGGATAAATTTGGAGGACACTCATGAAAAAGTTAGCTTTTAATACAATTAACAGAAAACTTGATATGCAATAAAAATGAAACTTAATTGACTTAAACCGCCTTGGACAACCTGTGCACTTAATAAATAAATTGTTGTTCCTCAAAGCTACAAAAAAAAGAAAAGAAAAAAAAAACTTCCTATCTGCCAGCTGTTTTGGAGTGATAAAAATGTCCGCTTATGCAAATTCATTTAGCTTGACCAGATGTGGCTGGGCACATTCAAAGCTAACTTTTGCCAACATCATACTCGACAGATGCATAGAGTATAAATCAGTCTTGAGTTTTCCCTTAAATAATTAGAGAACATCTCTATCATTCCTATTTTCTTAAAACTTTGTTTATAACTCTTAGATGTATTACTCTAATATCTTAAATGCCCAGTGCACGTCACATTCCATATTCTTTAAAATTAGCATTATTTTATTCATAATCTCAACACCGATATGTACACAGGACGGGACATACAGTAGTTCCTTCCTCTGCCAGTAAGAGTGGCTGAGATCAAGTGTATCAAATGAAAAGCATACTGATACTAACATTTGAAAAAAAAAAACATATTGATTTAAATATTGATTTCTATTATGGGTTTTTGAAAATGAGCTTCCATGCAGTGTGTAACAGCTCTAAGCGAATGCAAACATCCAGCTGATGCTTAAATCTGAAAGTGCAACATTTAAAACTATTGATTCTTTAAAGAAAGAGTCAACTCAGGGTCAAATGAATAAATTGTGTTGGGTTCAGATTTTTTGCTTGAACACTACAACGTCAATATGGTACATGACCAAATATGAAGTGCCGGTTCTGGTAAAACGTAAAACTCCGGATCATAACATGTAAGTGTAATTAAAATTGTTGCCTTGTTTTCTGTATTTTGCAAAATAACGTTATTTAATTGTGTGTTGTAACTTGTAATCGCTCCATGTGGCTTGTAATCACATATCTATTAAAGATCAGTGCTTGTACTGTATCTCTCAGGTTAAATTATTATGGGGCTGTTCACATATTGCATCCAAAACCACATTAAAAATGTGAAGCATGCTTCTTCCTTTAGCAATTTAAATGCGTTTCTGAACTCGAGATCCTCTGCTGTTTGCCCTTGCTATGCCCGCTATCAGCTGTTCCTCACAGACATGGCAAAGTCAATTTTCTAAATATTTCAACTTTTGCTATTATGTGGATTAATATTGAAAGTATGTCAGAGCATAGTAATATGCTCGTGTTTAAATGCATTGCTTTATTGCATTACTGCATTGGGCTCTCGCATACTCTCTGCTACTTCATAGCCGTGGTGGGTGCTTCTCTCTATCTCGCGCTGAAAGCAGTCGACCAATAACAACTGATTGGGATATCTGACCAATCACAGCAGATTAGCTTCACGCAAAGGAGGGGTTTGGGTAAAAAAATGAATTGCTGAACGAATCATAAGGGAGTCAATGGGATAATTTGGTAAAAATAAATAAATACATATTAAAAGATAATGAAAGTGTTTTTTTGACCCTGCACACATATCAGCCAGCTGTTGGTGAGCCCAAAAAACAAAATATGACCTTTTATAATGCAAAATAGGGGCTCTTTAACTGTAAAACTGAATACTGCCCAATGTATAAATGATTTATTGTAGAGAGAAGGGAAAATAGGTTTGTTTGTAAACATTTGGTTTTATTAAGAACTACTGGCAGCCTATATTTTCATAAAAAAACTCAATGGGTGTTGTTGTGTTCCCAAAAACCAAAACAAAGCAATATTTTCACCTTATTTTTATGAATTTCCCAAACACTGAAACTCATACTGAAATGACAGCATTTCTTTAAATGTTTGTGAATAAAATGCTTCATTTATTCATTCATTCGTTCATTCATTCATTCAATAGTAAATGTGGATCACATTAGGAGCTGAAATTGATGTAAAGCAGGACAAAATAAAAGTGTATGTGCCTTGAAGAGATCAAAATACAAATGATCACAAGAGACATTATCATACTCATGCTAACACCAGATAGAAACAGTGAGGTATCCATATAAACACTAGTGATAGGATTACTGAAATCATGACTAGATGGAGACAGTCTAACCTCTGCTGGCGGGCCAGTCCAGTTGCAGTCTACAGCAGTCTGGTTGAGGGCTCTGGCCTTTAGTGAGGGTTGGACAGGTCTGCTGCCTTTAGTCTGCTGGCGGGACAGGGCTGTAGGACTGTCTCCATCATCAGTGTGAGCCCACACCGCCACCTCATACTCCGTCCCTGCTGTCAGGTTAGAGACTGCACAGAAAACAGCACACGCTTTCTATCTTCTTTTAGAAATGCTGACAGGAGGTCCTAATGACGAGTTTTTAAGTGTTTTACCTTTCAGTGTTTCTGGGACCGTGTAATTCCAGCTCTCCTTAACATGTTCATCAAATACCCAAGAAATTACTACAATATAGAGCTTCACCTAACAGAAAGCGAGTTAAATATTTTAATAATGCCTGAAGGTGGACATAGACGAATCAAGAGAAATCAGTGAAACAGCAAACTGACTAACCTTCACCTTATAATCATTAGAGATGGACAAACTCATTGAGTCTTCTGTGATGCTGGTGATCGTCACTTTAGGTGGAGAGAGCGCTGAAAGACATTCAAATATACATGATTACTAAACAGTAAAATAGACACTAATATGTGTGATGTAAAGAGTAATATGTTTTAACTGTATATACAGTTGAAGTCAGAATTATTTGCCCTCTTGAATTATTAGCCCCCTATACATTTTTGAAGTGCATTTTTGAAGAATTCTGTTTAATGAAGAGAACATTTATTCAACACATTTCTAAACATAATAGTTTTAATAGCTCATTTCTAATAATTTTGTCATGATGACAGTAAATAATATTTAATTACATATTTTATCAAGATACTAGTATGCAGCTTGTTTTTAAATCTCCTCAAATGTCCAGGAGTCGACTTTTCCTTCCTAAAGTTTATTTAAAAACTTTTGGGTTGTCTTCGCAGCTGACAGTGCGCACAGTGAGAAAAAGTAAACAATAGATTCTTTAACCTAAACGATTAAAAAAACTTTACTAAACACTCAGAGGACGAAATGACATCTAAACTGGCTGCAAAATATATGTACACCAATAGAAATGGTCAATCGACCCTTATTAAATAATCTACATGTTTTATTCGAATTATTTATTTCTCTTTCGCTGTATATGTTATTCATTTGATAATGTTAATATTTTACATATTTTTTACCCATCTAAAATGCTTTGGCAATACTGTACTAAAACGTCATGCCAATAAACATTTGCAACCTGAACTTAAAAGCATTGTTAAAAATCATATTATTCTTTGTTCACGTTATTCATTAACCATTTATGAGCCACAGTAAAGGATGTGTTTCAATCTGGCTACCACCACAAGTATATTTCAAACCTATGGGAAGCACTGTAGGGTAATTAGGCAAATCATTGTATAATGATGGTTTATTCTGTAGACAATAAAAATACTGCTTAAGGGTGCAAATGATATTGACCTTAAAATGGTTTTAAAAGAATGTAAAACTGCTTTTATTCTAGCCGAAAAAAAAAAAACTTTCTCCAGAAGAAAAAATATTATAGAAAATACTGTGAAAAATGCCTTGCTGTTAAAACACTTGGGAAATATTTGAAAACGTAAAAAATAACTCACTGAAAGGTTATTGATTTAGACTTCAAATGTATACATACATTAAACGCACTATGTATGCAGTACATATACTGTCTACTCTAAATAGGTCATTGAGATATAGATATATATTTAATAAAATATAATTTTGATGATTTATATAACTGATTTTGTGAGATTTGACTGATTATATTGCCTAAGCATATTAATGTAACTGTATCTATACATTAACTGTATACATACATTTATAAAAAAAAAACATTATCAACACTAAGTATATAATACGCAAGTGGTCTACTCTGCAGAGGTCATTGAGACATTGATATGTATTTCATAATATACAATTTTGATTATTTATATAATTGATTTTTTAGTGTTTGACTTGGATTATATTGCATGTGAATATTAACTGATAAACTACCATTCAAAGTTTATACAAGTAAGCACTTTTTTAGTATGAAAGGTTTTCTTTTCAAATTAACCCATTAATACAGAATCTGAAATGGGAATTTACGTGACTATTGTATTTGGTTTCAACAACCTTATCAGACAAAATGCTTGAGCGTAAATGTCCAGCAGGGGGAGCCAGTGCTCCGCAATGGGGTTTATACAGCATAATTACCTTTTTGAGGAATAATAGACTTTATTTCTGTCCAGTTTCCAACGCCTCTGCTTGTGACGGCAGCCACCTGAGAAATAACAGAACAAGAGCGGTTAAATGAAACAAACCAAAAGTGCACATGAAACAGCAGCATGCAGGATCTCAGAGCATCTCACCCTAAATCTGTAGAGCGAGCTGGGCTGCAGGTTCTTCACTTCTGCGTTAGTGCTGGTGCTACTCAGAGAAAACCACTCTGCACTGTCCTTCTCACTATACTCCACCTGTACAACACACGGAGCAGACAGTTAGAGAGGATGTGGGGTCAATGCTAGAAAGTATAGAAAGGTAGTTCATCCAAAAATGTCAACCAAGTTATTGACTTCTGACTCTGGCGAGATCCTATTTTTTTCATACAACAAATGCAGAATAAAAAAAAGTTTTTTTATAGTATAAAATGACAGATATTTAGGTCTTTTTTCAAAACATGCAGCAATATTTACATTTGTTGTTTTTAATGTGAAAATACAGAAAACAATCTTGCCATTTTTGACCTTTAAAAGCATTGGGCTCTGTAATTTATAGAAAGAGAAACTGAGAAAAACTAAGAGAGAAACTTTGGTGTTTGTTTTTTAATCCTATACAAAATAAAATAAAACAAAACAAATTAATGTTTCAATGTCTGATTAATAAATAAAATAATAAAAGAAACATAAACTAAAACAAACAAATAAAAACATAAAATAATTTAAATAAGAAAATAAATAAACAACAAAAAAGAAAGCAAATCCAAAACACACAATAAACTATATAAATTATGGAAAAGAAATAGTATAAATAAATATCCTAAAAACATATAAATATACATTAATAAAAAACAATAAATTAAATTGATTCGAAATTGAAAAAAGAAAGAAAAAAAATAAATTCTAAATAAAAAAAATGACAACTAAAATCGTTTTAGTCAACTAAAATCAATTGTTTGAAAATACAGAAAACAATCTTGCCATTTTTTTCCTTTTTTTACTTTGCTTATTATAAAACACATTGCATTCACGTGTAGAAAGTGCTAGGCATGATGCTGTATTTCTCCTTAGTTGTCTGATCCGCTTTAGGCATATCACAATTCTCACAACACACATTCACACTATTTGAATAAGATAATGTTTGTTTTATTGATCACAAAAACATGGAAATTTTACCTGATTTTAAAAGTTTCATAAAATTTGATCATTTTGAGTCATTTATGTATCACATAGGATGCAGTAGACGTTATATGGTTAAGTAAATGTTACACTCCTTCTCTCTCTTGTTGTTCCCTTTATATAAATTACTGACACCAACAGCTCTTGAGGTAAAAAGTGTGTATATTTTTACAGCAAAAAAGCACAAGCAACGCCAGAAATATGGTAACAAATTTTGTAAAAATAAGTCATTTTAGGCTGCAATAATTGGAATATTTTCCTGCAAAATCCAGGAGGGACCGATTGAGCACTGAGCAGACAAAAATACTTCAAGAAACTATTTTAACATTATATATATATATATATATATATATATATATATATATATATATATATATATATATATATATATATATATATATATATATATATATATATATAT